>NC_051154.1:101578868-101936844 GCF_013339745.2 Dermacentor silvarum | reverse complement strand
GCAAACATTTTGAAGCAGCGGCTTGTCATGTTTCTGACTCAGTAATACTAAGTTCCTCGGTGAGGCTACTATCTGATTGTTTATTTTCAGCCTAATCGCGCTCGCGGTTGTGCTCTGCTGCGATAGATTTGTTCTTGCGGCGCACAAAGCTTGGAATGTAAATGTTCTGTACTTTGTGGTAGCTTGTAGCAAAGACGTATTATCGCTAGTCCGTCGCTTACTCTGTGGATCGTCACGAAACGTTCAGCTTCCAACATTCGTGTCTTGGTGTAGTCGCCGTCACTCACGTACGCTTCAGCACATTGATTCAAGTGTGCGCACATTCACTTATTATTGATACGTTGGCGATAGGGTCCGTGTAAGTTTGCGTGCGAGTAGGGGTATATGTGTGTAAATAACGTGCGAGAAACTTACTATGCCAGTAAGTGGCGTTATTTCCTTTTGTAACGAGCGGTACTCACTCTTAAGTGCCGACATTGCGGAGTTGAAGTCCTTTCTTTGGAGGTTAGCTATACAGCGCTGGCGGATGAATTATCCTTTTTTATCCTCAAGGAAAGCCGTGCATCGCGAAGGGCCGACAACACAGGCAGTCCTTTTGTAGCAGCGGCGACACAGGTTGATTCCATTCCTTAATATGCGAATCACTATTTTTGCAGCTAACTACCGCACATGTCTTCCCTTTATCGTTACACATTTTGCATCATGAATTGGGCACAGTGCATTAACGAACACCCACTTGCATTTCCGACAGCTGATCGCATAGTAGCAGGGCAGAAGCAGTAGTGGTTTCGTATTCGTGCGCATTCGCTGAGGCAACGTATGGCGCGCCGGCGAGAGCGCCATCTCGTTCCTCTAGAGCAAACTGCTCCGCGAAATGGGTCAATAGAATAAAGCATAACGCATCGCTACAAAATACCGGCCCTGGAGCATCAAAAGAGAGCAGAGGACGCCGCACCCAACAGTTAGCGCCCGATAAACAGAGATTCGGCGACAGTCGGTGCCTGATTTCCACTCGTCTTTTTATTTTGGGCTTTGAGTAACACTGATTTATTAGATGTGATGCATCTTATGCTCGGGGCTATGTCACTCCCTCCCTCCGCCGTGCGGCGTCCACTTCCGGTTCCGGAAGCCGGCTTCCGGAGAACGCTTCCGGCGTTTTGCCCGAATGATCCCCCGGTGCTTCGCCCACTCATCATCATTCACTTCGTCCTCTCATTCTCCTCCCGCAACGCCGCGATGAGTGCCACGGACAGCGCCAGCGTCAACGCCAGTGTCAGCGCCGTGGACCGCGCCGCGGAAAAGAGGGCTCGAGCCGACGCCACGAAACGGCAGCGGCGACAGGCCGATCTGAAAACTAATGGGAACTTTGAGTCGACCCCATGGCTGCTTCGCATGCTACTCAGGGTTCCCCTACGGGAACATGGTGTAATTTTTTTTATTAATGAAATCTATTGAGACGAATCGTCCGTATAAACATATTCTACGATTAGGAAGATTCAACTTGAAACTGAAAATTTAAAACCATTATTAAAATAGTATTGAAAATTCACATAATTGACATACTGCGATTTTTACCGAAAATAAATAGTGAGAAATAGGTGCTTTCCTCAAATAGTCAAGGCCTTCAGCAAGTCCCCCCCCCCCCCGCCCCCCTCCCGAAATAAAATTCCTGGCTACGGGCCTGGGAATGATGGTTAGTACGTGGACCTGTCTGATCTTTATGTTGGTAGCTTAAGACGTTTCTTGTTCCATTATTTACTATGCTTTACTTGCTTTTGCTGGCCTAAATTTCGGATCAATCTTATTCCTCTAAACGCATGAGGCAATAACACTATGCGCATGGGCATAATTATGAATTGTTGCATTTATAACGCAGTACCTTGTTGAAAATGATTCATCTTGCAAAGTGACAGTTATATAAAGCCACAGTGACGAAGTTAAGGCAAAAATGTGCACTAACCATCATTCCCATGATGGCTGAATAGCCATATATGCTTGCAACTTCCATAGACGCTAGCGCCCCCAGTGTTTCCTATAGTAATTTTTGTGGGAAACTCTATGGCTGTTCCCAACTTGTATAGTAGAGAAGACGCGTCTTCACTACTACGTCTACGCTATGCTAAAATGCTAGACAGTTACTTTCACATGCGTGCGCAGGGGCTTTGCGAGCGGAACATGCATGCTAACGACTCGTGCCAAAAGTTGCAGCGACAGAGATACATTTAATTGATATGTTACCCTTCTCGAATGTCAAAGCTGTTAAGTCTTGCCTCGAGTGGAGACTTGGCAAGCCAGAAAATACGCAAAAAGCGAAACACAGATGGCGAAGCCATTTTGGAAGTCGCCACGCCAGCACCGGCCCTATATGACGTCACGAGATTTTGCCTAGTCTGCCCGGGATGTGTTCATAGTTCGTCGATAAACAAGCATTAGTAGGCACTGCAGACTCAGTCGAGTTTTGATAACTTCTTTCTTCCCCCCCCCCCTCCCCCCGAACAAGAACGACCCAAACGACCCAGGTTTGGTGCTGCACGTCTGCGCGCCCTCGCCACGCGGGTTTGTACTGAGCAGCTACCACGCACACCGGACTGATGGCGTCGAAGCGCTGCTCTAGCCGTGTTGCCGGCGTCCGTATTTAGTTTTATGAAGAGACTACGCTGATCAAAAAGCTGTTTAAAAAAAATCAGAAGCCTTCCACTACTGTGACGATGGAAGCCAGCAAAGCTTTGACTATGGGGGGCTTGCTGTAGTGAATATTGCCCCCACGATGAGAATGGGCATATCGTCGTTGGGCATATATCACCCAACCGAACATGTTTATCATGAACATTCCGGTTGAAAAACTCGCATTGAAACCTGACCGTCGCACCGGGGAAGTTGGCGCTAGCGTTGCCGAGGCGTGCACCACCGTTGTCGGATTCCTGGAGGGCAAGACGACGCTGACGTTTGGCCTCAACATCGCGCTCCCGCAACTCGGGGTCCGCGGCTCTTCGCCGACGTTTCGCCTGGGCTTCGGAATCCCTCACGCTAGAATCGAGAAGTCGACGACAAGCCTTTTCCCGAACGCGTTCGCGCGGCGTTGTTCAGACGCGTTAGGAGACGTCGTCAGTTGCTTATGAATGGATCATACCCCCTTAAGCAATGGCTCATACCCCTGCAAACGCGGCCTCCCCATTACGACGACAGAAAAGTGAAATTCTACACTGGAATTATAAGCGGCAACGCAGCCACTTGTGGAAGCAGACGACGACGACGAAAGCGGGAGCAGTGGCACGAGCGCAAACCGAGGGGCGCCAACGAGCCAGCTGCGGAACAAGACGACGCTCGAGCCAATACTGATGATGATAGTTTTTTTCTACACGCGGACACGATCTGGGGGAACTATCCTTTAGCAGCTTCGCTGTAAAAAGTCAGAGCCCTTCCACCCTGTGAAGAGGGAAGTCTAGCTAAGCTCGCACTCTCGTGGGATTTGCTATGTTGTGGTTTAGCTATATTGGGGATTTTCTATGTTGAATTTGGCTACAAAATGGTAAACCGACCCCTTCGCTACGTACTCGGGAAAGAAGCTTCGGTGCTGGCTCTGAGTAGCACAATGGCGTATTTTTAACACTTAGACGATAGCTCTACAATGCCCGGCTCTGAAAGAACTGACTCGGCGTCCACGGGCGACGGCGTTCCTAGCGTGTTGTGGGGGATGGGACGCGTCGGTGTCCACGGGCGACTGCGTTCCTCACGCTTTTGTACGACGTTCCCAGACAAGTTCTTGACGAACAGGGGTATTCTGTAAGAGTCCACCTAGTGGACTGTCCACTTCGGCTGTCGCGATTGGCTCCAGCAGCATGAGCGAGAAGGAGCCAGTCCTCCATCTCGCTCGTGCTGCTGGAGCCAATAGCGATAGCCGAGGTGGACAGTCCACTAGGTGGAGTCTTACAGAATAAGCCCCCAAAGCTCCGTATATACAACAAACGCTAACGCGAACTCCTCTCACACTCCACTCCTCTGTTGACCTACTTTTTTCGTAGACAGGCGGGAGCCCGGAGAGAGCCGGCGGCACAGGTGGCCGAGGCCGGAAAGGCTGCGCGCATGCGCCGCAGTCGGAGAGAGGGCACACACACGCATAGTCATGCGTGGCAGCTGCCTACCTCTCCCCCGCCATCGGGCGGCAGCGCGGCGCCCGCCTCGTTTTCCTTCCATTTATCAGCGGCCCTGTCAATAGATGCACGCGGAGAAGCCGGAGGGGCGTGAGAAAGAGCGCGCGTCAGTAGCCGAGGTGGAGGGACGCAAAGGAGCGACGCCGGCCTAGCCTCGCTAGCCTCCCAGCAGGGCTCAACTCTAGTCGGGCGCAGCTTCCAGCAGGCTTGCCGCGCTAGCCTCGCAGGCGGGCCCAACTCAACTCAGGGGGGGAACGCGGCATATAAGAAGATCGACTGGCGCAAGAGAAGAGAGATAAAGGGGGCTCAGCCGGCCAGGAGGAAGGAGGGGCCGTGCGCTCAAAAAGATTACGACGCTCGAGCCAATGGTGATGATGATCGTTTTTTTTCACACGCGGACACGATCTTCGGGGACCTATAGCCCTTAACAGCTTCGCTGTAAAATTTCTGCTCGCTTTCCAGAGAAACCACTGCACGTTTAGACACTTCGAATGGCAGGATTTATGTTGCGCTACAAAATCGAAAGTCTTTGAAAAATGGTAGACAGTACCTTTAACGAAAGTCCACGCGGTATCATCCTTGCCGCAAGCGCAAACCGCCCGGATCTTGTAAATCGTCCGCCCTTTATTTTAGAGCGCAGCTCTTAGACGTGCGTTCTTGCGGCGAGCGTCGGCTGTCGGCGTAACCGAGCGAACAAGCACAGCGAAGCATGAAAGCGAACGCGAAGCGCAGCGGGAGATGAAAGACGGCAATATCGAAGAGAGTGCGAGGAAGAAAGCTGAGAAGGAGGGTGCAGCGGAACCATGAGACGGAAAGCGGAGGAGCAGGGTATGGCGAAAGCGTGAGAAGACCGTAGTGCCGCTCAAGACGGGCTCTGCAACGACGATGGCTGCGAGATGGCGTCAGAGTAGCGTGCGTCATCTGTTCACCGATGATGCCAACGATACCATATATGGAAACAAAGCGCTGCATCATCGGAGGTCTGTCTGCGGCGACAGCTGTGAATCGCGCCCACGCGTCACCCACGCGCTGCCTGTCACGATCTCCCGACTAGCGAGGCAGTCGCGCGACACTTCGCTCCGTTTGCAACGTGCCACACGAGACAGATTGTCCGTGCCAGCATGAAAACACTTATAGAGCTGCGCTAAAATTTAGCATTAGGGAGTATTGTAATCGTCGGTGAATTTTTATTTTTTGCATTTTTCATCCTCTCTATTATTTTCTTCATTATGTACTCTTCTGTAGACTTCTGCCCAACACCATAGGAAAGTCTGTGGTGTTTGACATCGGTACTCCTCCCCGTGTCACGCATCGGCTAGACAGCTGCGGTGCGGCCCACAGATTTTCCTTTCCGTGGGTGGTTCTTACTATAACCAGAAACGTAATAATAAAAAAGTAAAGAATTTATTCCACGTATGTAGAAGTCACCACCAAAACATATTGGAAATGTCGGCCTTCAAATTCTTCTCTCTTTGCGCCGCAAAGCAGGTGATGTGAACACTGCTGCAGCCATGAGCTCCCTGTTCACTTAATGTGATTGCGAAACACTCCATCCATGTGCGTAGAGGACACAACGCAAACGTGAACTATGTCTTGAAACCGTGGTTCAAATTTTCGCGTTCTGAGCATGCGCACTTCCAACCCACAAGGGCTATATATATATATATATATGTATATATATATATATATATTGTGACGTCTCGGTTGGAACGATGTTTATTAGGCCCGGGAGCTCGTCAGCGAACCAGCGCAGCACACAGGCGATGATGATGAACACATATACAGGCGAAGAGGAGGATAGGTAAATGTGCAAGGATGATGATGATAACATACAGATGAGGAAGATGTGCGTAATAAACGCCCACACTAATTTCCCCCCGACGTGAAAGCGGCCATCCTGGCCGGCCGTCAAGGTGTCGAGGCACGTCGCGTGAAGGGCTTCATGCGGGAGACGTGGACAACCTCGGTATTGCGGCAACGGCGGTCTGTGGGGGCGTCAAGAGGAGTAACGCGATAGTTGACAGGCGAAGTCTGTCCAAGGACTATGTACGGCCCGATAAACCGTGGCTGGAATTTTTCGCATAGACCAGGGGTGCGAACAGGAGTCAGGAGCAGGACCTCGTCACCAGGTCGAAAAGATACAACGCGATGGCATTCGTCGTAAATATTTTTCCGGTCTTGTTGTCTGGCCTCTGTGTTCAGGCGAGCAAGCTGGCGACAGTGGTCGAGTCGGGAAATGTACTCTTCGCACGATGATAGAGATGTATTAGCCTTGGAGTTGAAGAATGAAACGTCCAGAAAGAAAGTAGGGGAGCGTCCATAAACGAGGTAAAATGGCGAGTAGCCAGTTGTGCGCTGCACGGCCGTGTTATAGGCGAAAGTGACGAATGGTAAAAGAACATCCCAGTTTTTGTGGTCTGGTTGAATATAAGCGGCGATCATGTCGGCAAGGGTGCGATGAAACCGCTCGGTCAGGCCGTTAGTCTGGGGGTGATAGCTAGAAGCTGTCTTGTGGGCTGTGCCGGAGGCTCGAAGAACTTCGTTTAGCAGTTGGGAAAGGAACGCCTTTCCACGGTCACTTAGCAGTACACGAGGAGCACCATGGCGTAGAATAATGGCTTCAAGAACGAAGTGAGCAACTTCCGAAGCAGAGCCAGTAAGCACAGAAGCTGTCTCAGCGTAGCGCGTCAGATGGTCGACGGCAGTCACTATCCATCGATTGCCAGCAGTAGTGACCGGAAGGGGCCCGTAAAGGTCGATCCCAACAACCTCGAACGGGGCTGCAGGGCACGGAAGCGGCTGTAATTGGCCGACAGGAGCAGATGTTGGGAGCTTGCGACGCTGGCAGGGAGAGCAGGAACCGACGTATCTGGCGACGCTAGCAGAAAGGCCAGGCCAATAGAAACGACTTCGAATGCGGTCATAGGTTTTATGGAACCCAAGGTGGCCAGCTGTCAAATCATCGTGAAAGGCGTTGAGGACACGAAGTCGGAGAGAGCGTGATAGAACTGGCACCCAGCGTTGCCCGTCAGGATGGTAAATACGGCTATACAGCACGCCATCGTCCAGCTTAAAGTGCGCGAGCTGGCGACGGAGGCGCGCGTTAGGTGGACGAGAAGCCCCAGAGAGGTGATCAATGAAGCGTTGACAGTACGGGTCAGCCAGCTGACGAGAGGCGAGTGGCTGATCATCGTCGAAAGGCAGTTGGTACATAGAGGCCAGGGAGGAAACCGTAGCCGTGTCGGTCGAACTGGTGACGTGCGAAGCGATTGCAGAGGCGTCGAGCGGGGCCGTAGGAAGCGGGCAGCGAGAAAGAGCGTCGGCGTCTTGGTGTTTCTTCCCGGACTTGTATATGATTTCGAAATCATACTCTTGGAGGCGTAAAATCCAGCGACCCAGGCGTCCAGACAAGTTCTTGAGCGTGGAAAGCCAGCATAAAGCGTGGTGGTCCGTAACGATGGTGAAATGGCGGCCGTGGAGATAAGGGCGAAACTTCTGTATCGACCAAACAATAGCCAGGCACTCTTGCTCAGTGATCGTATAGTTCTTTTCGGAAGCGCTGAGTACACGGCTGGCGTATGCAATGACTCTCTCTCGCGAAGAGTTGTCGCGTTGCAGAAGAACAGCACCTATACCGCGGCCGCTAGCGCCTGTGTGTAGGAGAGTCGGTGCGGCCTCATCAAAATGGCAAAGCACAGGTGCAGAGGTGAGGGCGTCCTTCAAGCGTGCAAACGCCAATTCGCATTCCTGTGACCACAGAAAGGGTACACCGGAAGCTAGTAGCTTGTGTAATGGAGCTGCGATGGAGGCAATGTTCTGGATAAAGCGACGGAAATAAGAGGCGAGGCCAAGGAAACTGCGCAAGTCTTTGGGTCTGTCAGGACGAGGAAAGCGAAGAACTGCAGCAGTCTTGTCAGGGTCCGGCTGAATGCCATCCCTGCTCACGACATGACCCAGGATCTTAATGGCTTTGCTGGCGAAACGGCATTTCTTGGTGTTCAGCTGAAGACCAGCGCGGGCGAGGCACGTCAAAACTTCATCCAAGCGTTGTAGGTGCTGATTAAATGTGGATGAAAAAATGACAATGTCGTCCAGATAACACAGGCAGGTCTTCCACTTCAGGCCACGCAACACGGTGTCAATCATGCGCTCAAAAGTCGCAAGCGTGTTGCAGAGCCCGAAAGGCATTACGTTGAACTCGTACAGTCCATCGGGGGTTGCGAACGCCGTTTTTTCTTTATCGTATTCGTGCATGGGGATTTGCCAATAGCCGGAACGCAGATCCAGGCTGGAAAAGTATTCCGCACCTTGGAGGGAATCAAGGGCGTCATCAATGCGCGGCATAGGGTAGACGTCTTTTCGAGTTATCTTGTTGAGCGCCCGGTAATCGACGCAAAAGCGCACGGAGCCATCTTTTTTGCGGACCAAGACAACAGGAGACGACCAAGAACTAGCCGAGGGGCGAATTACCTTGCGTTCCAGCATGTCTGCGACTCTGTCTTCGATGATTTTCCGCTCGGCTAGAGACACACGGTATGGGCGGCGCCGTACGATAGATGTTTTGTCTGTCAGAATGCGATGCTCTGCAACGGTTGTTTGGCCCAACGTTGACGAATACACGTCGAAAGAATTGGCGTGCTTTTTCAACAAAGCCAGCAGCTGTTGTGTCTGCGCGGGTTTCAAGTCAGTGCTGATGACTGCTGTAAGGGCGGCGGCCGAAGAAGAATCACCAGAAGATGGGTCCCCAGAAGAGACTGGTGTAAGTGGCAAGACGCAGACAGGCTCCAGATCGGCGACGGATGCAACGGTTGTGCCTTGCGGAAGGAGAATTTTTTCTGGAGTTGCGTTCGTGGCAGTGACCAGTGCAGATCCATTGTGGAATCGAACAACTCCTGATGTAAATGTTATGCCTTTAGTAAGGCAACGTGAAGAAGGGAACACCAAGACGTCACCATGGTCAATGTCGTCGGTAGGAGAGTAACTAGTTGGATTTGTCCTGGGAGTAGTTCCGTATCTTCCGCAGCGGTCAGGTGAAGTGGCGTGTGGGTTTCTTCGCCAAGCAAGTGTTCGGTGTCGGTAAGGTGTATCACACGCTGCCCACAACAAATAGCAGCAGAGGCAGAAGATAAAAAATCCCATCCCAAAATCAGCTGGTGAGAGCACGGGTATAGCACAGCAAACTGTATGTGATGGAGAATGTCATCGATAAGTACACGCGCAGTACAGAAGGCAGCAGGTCGAATAGTGTTCCCTTCGGCTGCAACCAGCGTGGGACCATCGTAAGGCGTCAAAACTTTCTTCAGACGGGAACACAAATGAACATTCATAACCGACAAAGCCGCACCAGTATCCACTAAAGCATCCACGGGCACCCCTTCAACGTACACACGAATCATATTGGATGATTCGCTGCTGGAGGAATTTCAGTCTTATGTGTGTATGCAGTTTTTCCTCCGGAAACTGCACCGCTTAGTTTTCCGCGCGAACGGTAGAGGTAAGGGAGGCAGGCCTAAGTGGTGACGATGAGCGGCGGTAGGGTGATGGAGAACGGCGTCTGGCCGAACGGTAAGCGCCTCGTGCATCAGGTTATGGAGGCGAAGATGGCGAGCGCTGCGAAGGTGAAGAGTAACGCCGCCCTTGGTAAGAGGCCCCACTGTAAAAATCGCGCTCACACATATCG
The DNA here is from genome assembly GCF_013339745.2 of Dermacentor silvarum. NCBI lineage: Eukaryota > Metazoa > Arthropoda > Arachnida > Ixodida > Ixodidae > Dermacentor > Dermacentor silvarum. The sequence goes on along the minus strand of NC_051154.1, from coordinate 101,927,013 downwards.
TAGCCCCGACGCTCGTCTTGCTGGCGCTTGCGGCAAAAGCGTGATATGTGGCCGCGATAGCCACAATAATAGCACGTAGGACGAGACGGACGCCAAGGGGGGTAGTAGGGGGTGTTCGGTGTACCGTGTGACAGGGAGGTCAGATGGGCCGATGAAGGCTCTGGCGGTGATGACGGGAAGTGAACCGTGGGCGCAGTAGCAACCGACGCGTAAGTTGATAGCGGCAACGGAGAAGTGACGTGGCCGACAGGCTTGGCAGCAACTTGCGCGTATGTCGGTCGTGCGGTAGTTGGTAATGCGTGAGGGACAGGAGCTTGTGCTGGCACAGCGCAGGTCAAGGACGCCAGTTCTTCCCTGATAACGTCACGCAATGACGCACCAAAAGGTTGGCTGGGATACGTCGAAGGTGAGGTTAACCCCATCGATTGTAACTCTTCGCGTATGAGCGTGCGTATCAGTGTACGTAGGTCATGGTCTCCCGTAGAATGGGCATCGTCAATGTCGGGCTGTAAGCGGACAGACTCGAGCTCATCGAGGCGCTGACAAGTGATTACGACGTCAGCGACGGTAGCCGGATTCTTAGTGGCGAGTGCATTGAAGGCAAGAGTTCCAATGCCTTTGAGAATGTGGCGTACCCTGTCCGACTCCGACATTGAAGAATTCACACGTCGGCAGAGTGCAAGGACGTCCTCGATGTCGGAGGTGTACGACTCGCCCAGGTGTTGTTTGCGAGCATCGAGGCTTTTCTTGGCGAGAGTGGACCGAACAGCCGGTGTGCCGAACACTTCACGAAGCTGGAGCTTGAAGAGAGTCCAGTTGGTCAATTCGGGCTCGTGGTTAAAGAACCACGTCTTCGCCACGCCAGACAGATAGAAGGAGACATGGCGTAGTTTATTAACATCATCCCAGTAATTGGCGGAACTGACTCGCTCATAATCGTCCAGCCAGTCTTCGACATCCTCTCCGCGAAGACCAGCGAAGAGATGGGGAGGATATATATATATATATATATATATATATATATATATATATATATATATATATACACGTGCGCAAAGGCCCCACCCACGTATTTGGAACTAATGGCTCTTGGGTTTGGTTGCACTTCCTCCACTAGTTCCGTTGCGGTACTTGCAAGTGTCGCAGAGTGCAGTGCCAGTTAATAAAGTTCAAGTGCCAGTGGCTGCACTTGCATAGCACGCTTATTTCGTACGCATTGTGTCGTAGCGTCTGCTCTTGTGATGCGCCACGCACAGTATGCTGCGGGCCGTGTCGTAGCGTCTGCTGTTGTCGCTACATATCCTACGAGCGCTTTTCGAGTTGGCGGGTGCTCCTCGCTGTTCGAGAAATGCTTTGCTTTCAAGTATGCTGTGCTCGAAAATTGGCTCCTGGCACCTCCCATCAACTTAGTGCAAGGCCTGTCGTGAACCTTTTCGACAAATGTGCGCATAGCGAGAAGGAGGGTATTTTCTTTTCGTCATCGCAATAATCGCTATCGTGATAGTACTACGTCGTGAGGACGGAATGGTGGGCGTGGATGATGTTTTTTTTTTCTTTTTTCATAGAAAGCGTTCCGAGATAAACACATGCGATCGAAAGCAATTTAACGCGTCACATGGCTTTACTAACCTACCCTCGTAACCTTTCAGGCATCGAACTTGTACCTCACATTCTTATGCCAGCTACAGGAACCGATATTCAAAGCGCTGCGCTTGTCCTCTGCTACCGGGAGCTTGCACGATACCTGCACTTCCAAAGTCACTCTTACGTCGGAGGGGTGAGGTGACGAGCTAAACTGGGAGTGTTGAATTCGCTTTTCGCGTGGAAAGAAAGTTTGTGTATGGTGGGCGCCTTGACCGGCTATTCCTTTCAAAATATGCGATATCTTGTCATCTTCGGCATTTTTGCGTCAACTTTTCGACAAAGGCCCAGTACGTCCTGTATGTACGAAATGTACGATTCAGTGGTCGTCTGGATACGAGATCCCAACTCCTTTTTAGCGGCCTGCTGTCGGCCAAATGATCTGCCGAACAACTCACGCAGCTTCGCCTTGCAAGCGTCCCAACTTGTAAGATCTTCTTCATGCGTCCGGTACCACACACGTGCCGTTCCTTCCAGATAGAATATCGCGTTGGCTAACATAACCGTGGGGTCCCACCTGTCGCGGTTGCTGACGCGTTCGTACATGTCGATCCAGTCTTCGACATCCAAGCCATATGTGCCAGAAAAGGTTCCCGGGTCTTGTGGGTGCAAAATAATCACAGGAGCCGGTGGCTGCTGCACCGCCGGCACTTCACTGGTCATCGCGGAGCAACCAAGACGGCGACCGCTTCGAAGTTCCGTGCTTGGTTGACGGAGCCGGCACGTTGACAGGTTTACCCAGCACTTCCACCAAAAGATGTTACGGGGATAACGTTTATTTAGGGAGTATTGCTATATGCAAGGTTTGGACAAGCAGCGGCGAGGGATGCAAGGCTGTCGCGCGCCCCTGGCTACTTCGTCACCGTCGTCTTCGTCCGACCAACAGTAATAGCCCCTTCACTGTCTCGTGGCAATATGTACGCGTCACAAGTTTCATTTCTATGGGCAAAGGCCCATACATGACGCATAGCGTGATCTATCGCCAAATGAATAAATCTCTTTGCGGAGCCGTATCCAGAAAAGCCACCTGTATAGTGTCCATTGAAGGTCCAAGGGTTGCTTTGCGGGTGGTAGCGATTCCAGCGATCCGAATCTCTTGGTTTTGGGTTTCTTGCGCCTTTCGCATATGTCACAGTACCGGACGTAATGAGGTGACAACACAGAATTTTTTTTATATGTGAAGCATTTCTTGACGAACATTTGCTACTTTTACAGTATCTATCTATCTATCTATCTATCTATCTATCTATCTATCTATCTATCTATCTATCTATCTATCTATCTATCTATCTATCTATCTATCTATCTATCTATCTGCCTACGTCTTTGTGCTCTCATGGTCGTTTCGTTAACTTAGTATGTACCAAAATTGGTATACTATGACAAAAGTATATGATGAACATAAATGATATGTCATGACACGAATGTCATGACATGCGTGTCATGTAGGTCATGAAACAGCCGCCTACGTGTTGGTGCTCTCATGGTCGTTTCGTTAACTTGGTAGGTACCAAAATTGGCATAGTATGACAGGAGTGTATGACGAACGTAAGTGATAGGTCATGACATAAATGTCATGACATGCGTGTCATGTAGGTCATGACAATGACCAAGCGAAAAAGATTAACACTCAAAAGCCACTGAAATGGATTCGCACGTGGTTCTAAGTGAAGGAAACACTAAAGGATGCTAGTATAAGTCAGAGTCATGAGCATGACTCAGCAAAAATGACAATGACTCAGCGAAAAAATATTAACACTCAAGAACCACTGAAATGGGTCGGACGTGGGCACTCAGTGAAGGAAACACTAAATGATGATAGTAGAAATCATATTCAATGACTCAGCAAAAATGGCAATGACTCAGCGAAAAAAGATTAACACTCAAAAGCCACTGAAATAGGTTCTGACGTGGGTGCTAAGTGAAGGAAACACTAAAGGATGCTGGTACAAGTCATAGTCATGAGCATGACTCAGCAAAAATGACAATGACTCAGCGAAAAAACATTAACACTCAAGCCACTGAAATGGGTCGGACTTGGGTACTAAGTGAATGAAACACTAAAGGATGCTGGTACAAGTACTAAGTGAAGGAAACACTAAGGGATGATGTTAGAAGTCATAGTCATGAACATGACTAAGGCTTTCGCCTTAAGGTCTGTTAGGTATAGCTAAAGGGACTCCTGAGGACTCATGACATGCGTGCCATGCAGGTCATGAAAGAGCCGCCTCCGTCTTGGTGCTCTCATGGTCGTTTCGATAACTTGGTAGGCTCCCCGCACACTGCTTCGCATAACATCGATTCCCAAAGGGCGTGGGATCTGCCGGCTTTTTTTTTTTTTTTTTTTTTTTTTTTTTTTTTTTTTTTTTACACCCACATGTCCGAACTGGTGATGTGTTTTGTGCAGAAGGTCTAGTCGAAGTTTGTGAGGAACGTAAACGTTGCGAATTCCTTTTCGTTTGACAATGGTGATGCCATTTTCAGTAGTGTATTTGCATTGTGGGTGGCCATTCTGGTGACATTGAAGTTCTGGTAAAGAGATACGTTGAACCACTGGACTTCCGTAGAAATGCGGGTGCTCTGATGTTTTCGCTGCCCTTTTGGTGTCCAATGTTGACGTCATACACGGAAAGTTTCAAGGACCCTCGAAATACGCGATCCCGGCCGTCACTTCCACAAATAGCGATGCGTGCATTAGTACAATATTTGAAGTGCACCGGTTTAATAGACCGCTTATAGTGTCCCTGTACATCGTCCCACGTGTACTCAGTACTCACTCTCTCCATATTTTCCTCTTTCTATTCGCCTTTTCCCTTACCCCTAGTGTAGGGTAGCAAACCGGACGCTCTTCTGGTTGACCTCCCTGCTTTTCCTCTCCTTGCTCTCTCTCTCTTCTCTCAGCCATTGTAAGGCAGCGTGGTCGATTACAATAGTGAATGGTTCGCCGGGGAGGTAGCAGCGCCACTTGTCAACAGCATCGACTATGCCTAGGCATTCAAGCTCAGTTATGGCATAATTTCATTCGTGCTTCAGCAGTTTGCGGGAGTAATAAGCAACCGGATGTTATTTGCCTTAATGATCTCGTTGTTTAGGACTGTACCGATGCGTTCGACGCGTCGCAGTAAAGCAGACCTGGTTTCTTGCAAGAATAGATTCTGAGGATGGGTTCTTCGGTCAGACGTTTCATTTCCTCAAACGCTTGCTTGCACTCAACATCCCATTCCCGTGGCGTATCCTTCTTCAGTAATTTCGTAAGTGGGAAAACTTGTCGCTGAAATAGGGAATATATTGTCGGTAAACGTTGATGGTACCCAGAAAACGTTTCAGCTCTTTCAGACACCTTGGTTATGAGAATCGCAATACCATAACCAATGTACATCGCTTCGTTTAGGCGAAACGGCGCCGTGAGACACCCTGTGACCCATGATAGTCAATAGAATCTTGGCCAAAGTGGCGCATTTTTAGCTTTAGTTTGACGTTTTCAGTCCTGAGGGCTTGCAATAAAGCTTGGAGGTGCGTTAAATGCTCAGAAAATGTGCTGGAGAAAACTACGATATCCTCAAAGTATTTAACGACATTCTTCAAGTTATGTTTTTTTATCACTGACTTGACAGCTCTTTCAAATGTAGCTGGGGCATTCCTCAAACCGAAAGGCATCACAAGCCACTCGTAATGGCCGTTTGGCGTGACAAAAGCTGTCTTCGGAATGTCGTCTGGGGGCATTTTGACGTGCCAATAGCATGGTGTAATGACTGATGTTGAAAAATATTTCGATGTTCCCAGGTATAGTCCAGCAGATTGTTCATGCGCGGAATAGGCTGGTAGCCGGGCACAGTGAAGGCATTAAGCTCGCGATGATCAATGCATAAGCGAGTACGCCCTTCGCCTTTCTTCTCTGCAAGAATAAATAATAGGTGCCGCGTACGGTGAGAAAGAGGGTCGCACTAGACACCTTGCTTTAGGAGGGATTCCATTTGCTTGAAGATTTCAGCGTAGTCTGTCGGGAAGCATCGAGACGGCGGTCTATGAACCGGAACGTTGCTGTTGAGAATGATGTGATGATGTTCATTCGCGATACATCCGAAGTCCATTTGAGAATTTGAGAAGATGTCCTCGTAACTGCGAAGCACGTCCCTCAAAGCTACGCGTACTTGCTGCGGAGTTGGAAGGTGCGTAACATCAACACACTGTAGCGAGGAGTCCTCAGCACCGAGAACGCACTTTTGGTATGCGGAGAAGGTGTGAAGAACTTTGTTGTCTTGGATCAAAGTCATGGTGTTCAAGTTCAAAGAGAGCTCAAAGAAGAGGCCTTGTCCAGGCATAGCAAGAACTCAGTCTTCATGTCCTGAAGAACGCGTGCTTGCACTGCCTTCTTCACTTTTTCTGTTTCCAATAGTATTTGTACGCGACCGAAAGTTTTTCGTTGTTGAGGCTGATTTTCTTGGATACTGATGCATGAATATTTCAGTAATTGTAGGTTCAGAGTTCTAAACACAACGTCACTGATGCAGGTAATAGTGGCTCCTGTATCTATAGAATTGTGTTCACTAAGTGTCCATTCACAAGTGCATCGAACCGCATTGACACACCTTTGGGTCGCCCTCCTCGTTTCCCTAGTTAGCGAGAGCAGACACAATTTCACGAAGATGGCACTCTTTGTGCCAGTGAAGTTGGTTTGGCGAACCAGCAGACGCACACCGTCGGCACTCATTGCGAGGAGTGCGCGTAGATCCCGCAGAATTCCTTTGTCGCGCAGGGCGAGGCTCCCGTTGCACCAGTTCTCGTTTCGACGAGCGTTGAAAGGCATCGCATCCCGTTTGAAAGACACTTCTGCTAGAAGCGCAGCAGCAAGCCACTTCGCAGGTGTAGAGATCGTCAGTCCAGCGAGGCGCAATTCAGTTTCCACACCGTCGGTCAAGCCAGATACTATATATGAGCGTCCTTCAGTTCAGCGAGGCGGCCAAGGCGCATCTTTTCCTCGTAGTAGTGCTTGATGCGTTGCTCTTTCTCGAGCCGGCACTGTATGAACTGGCGGAATGGGTCTCCGATGGGTGCAGCAAAGCGCTCTGGGTCATTCCACGCCAACTGTCCCAACCGTGGCGCTCGACGAATATCCATTTCTAACATTACAATATTCCACGTATATAAGCATTAGTCGCGCAGTATTGTTCATATATATTTTGAGCGGAAAAAAGATTTTTGGCCATGTGAGGACCGTTTGAATTTCACGAAACGTTGGAAAACCAGGTACGAAACAAAATCTGCCATGAATCGACCGTCTGGCGCATTCTTTCAAAATTTGCGTTTTTGCGTTGTTTGAACATTTTTCTTTCATTAGAAAACAGTTTCACAAAATACTTCTTTGTTCTTTAACCCTTAACACCGAAAATGCGCACATTATAGCGTTTTGGGGAATTTTTGCACAAGATATGGTCATGGAAGAAAACCTGAAATTAATTTCATAGAACTGTCCCGAAAACGTATACTATCTTCTAAAATTTTATTTTCGCCTCTGAGTTGCGCTCAAGACCTAAAATAAAACCCTGAATTTGGCACAAATGCTATTTTGGCTTAAGTTTAGACATCATCTTTGTGAACTTGGTTTTGAGAACATTTATGCTTTGTGAACTCATGTGTTGTGTGTGAACACTTCAGTTTTGTGAGTATTTATGTTATGTGAACTCTTTTGTAGTGCGAACATTTATTTATATTTCAGTTAGGATTTTCTACGTGAACGTTCGTACATGTGTTTTGTGAGTTTTGTGAGTTATATGAGTTTTGACAACATTCTGAGGACAACTATCATGCAAGAGAAGAGGAGTAGCCGGCGCCACATATAGGCACCAACCTCTCCTTAAATACATTTAATTTAAAAAAAAAGTTTAGACGTCGGTAACGCACTAAGGTGGTCCATGAAAAAATACGCAGAAAAGCGGATATAACTGAAAAGCATAACTACTTTCACCGTGGAAATTTTAGTCAAGGTAATTTGCGTTTTCACCAAATTTCTTTTTTTTTTTATTTGAGTCCGACTATTGCAATATTTTGGTTCGCGCTTCGACTTCACTTCATATAGCATAGCATATGATAAATAAATGGAAATTGTATCCCAACTGCGGCCAGTTGTTTTTTCATCCACTTTCATTTCCCTTTTTTATCATTTCTTTATTTCAATTAAGAACTGCAGCTATTTTCCCCTATGCTGTCCTTGGTGTCATTGCATGTTGGCTTCTTATATGACTAATGAAAATCGGGCTCCTCTGTTTCCCTTCTTCTCATTCATTACATAGCGAGTGTCTCGAATCCGGCAGCTTTGATGCCTTCAGGTAGCATGTGTGGGTTTATTGACCACTTATTGCCTGCGCCAAAAAAGTTCACGTAGACGTGACGCCAGCGGCAGAAAGGATGTTCCACATCCGCCACCAAGGCCGTGAGTGGTGGCACTGGCTAACACTCCCCGGGTTAGTTCTAGTAGATAAACATAAATACCCCAGAAAGTGTATGGGAAAACGGCGCCGCGGTAGCTCAATTGGTAAGAGCATCACACGCGTAATACGAAGACGTGGCTTCGTATCCCACCTGCGGTCAGTTGTTATTTCATCCACTTTCATTTCCGTTTATTTATCATTTTTTTATTTCAAAAAACAACTGCAGTTAATTTCCGCTATGCTGTCCTTGGTGTCATTGTTTCATCCGTCCACTAACTTGGGACACATCCGCGCACCATGGCGCTGAGTGGCGCTGGCTAACACTCCCAGGCTAAACATCTAGTTAACATAAATACCCAAGCTAGTGGACGGATTGATAGCCGTCGCCGTAGCACAATTGGTAGCGCAACGCACGCGTAATGCGGAGGTTGTGGGTTCGGCTCCCACAGGCGGCAAGTTTCATTTCCCTTCATTATTTTCTACATTTCAAGTTCAACCAAAGCTAGTTTCCCCGATGCTTTCCTTGGATTCATTGTCTGTTGGCTTTATATGGTCATGATTAACAAAAATCGAGCCCCTCGTTTCCTTTCTTCTCTCGTCTATATATATATATATATATATATATATATATATATATATATATATATATATATATATGTATATATATATGTATATATATATATATATATATATATATATATATATATATATATATATATATATATATATATATGTGTGTGTGTGTGTGTGTGCGTGTGTGTGTTTGTGTGTGTGTGAACGAGAAGAAAGGGAACCGAGGGTCTCGATTTTTAGTAATCATATCATAATTAAGAAGATAACAAACACAGACAACAAGGACAACATAGGGGAAATCACTTGTACTTACTAATCGAATTAAAGAACTTATAAATTAATGGAAATTAAAGTGGATGAAAAAACAACTTGCCGCAGGTGGGGAATGGTCCCCCACGTCTTCGCATTACGCGTGCGACGCCGTATTCCCCTCCACTTTCTGGGCTATTTATGTTTTACTCGTATACATATACATACATATATATATATATATATATATATATATATATATATATATATACACTTCTTCTAAGCTCTCCCACCCCACCCCCTCTCTACATCTACCACATGAACGGCTTTAGACACTTTTTTTCCACTTTGACACGCCTAATGCTAACGCATTAAAATTCACTCGTGAAAACTACACGCCGGTATAACAAGCTACTGCAAAGAGATGGACGGGCATAAAGCGACGAGTCAAGCGCACGTGTCTTTCGTTTATAACGTGGCCCAGAGTCACTGGAAAGGTGACTTCCCTTTATGAAATGCCTAACCGCTTACGGCGGAAGCCATATACGCAGAAAAGCGAAGCAGACACCCGACATACGCCCTCTATAGACATTGCACGTCCGCGTGAAATTGAGTTACTCATGTTTTGCTCGCACATATACTGCCGGTCATTGGAGCTGGTGGCATAGTGTCCCCGCCACCTTTTAGATAAAGGCAGCGGAAAGCCGTATAAACAATATACAACTAAGCTGACAGTTCGCGGCACCGATTTCCCTCAATGCAGGTGCATCCGAGTTAAGTATACCTTGCTGAACACCAAGCAGGGTCGTTGATTCTGCTCCTGTGTTCCTATGGGGTTGATCGAAAGTTGATTTTTATAGCAACGTCTGTGGACTAATGGAAACTGGCGTGCGCGCGCGCGCGCTCTCGCAAGTGCTACTCGGCATGATGCGCTCATCAATCGTCTCAAAGCGCTGCTTGGCGTTGGCACGAGCGAAGCACGCGTGCGATTGCCGCCTAATGGTTAGAGCACGGGGCTATTGTGCTGGGAGGCCGAGGTTCAATCGGACACGTAATTATTTTCTATGTGTGAGCTATTCGGCAAAGCTCGCAGATATACAAATCATGCACACGCCACGCACTGTGGGAATCAGTGTTACGCGAAGCATTTTGCAGGTAGCTAGCTGGCATATAGCATCGTCTGGGGTACCGCAAAGTATTACAAGATGGAAGAACACCTCTGTTTAAGTTGATAACGTGTATGTGTGTGTGTGTGACGTGAGCGTGTGTGTTACGACAACGGTGCGACGACGGCGATAGTATGACGCCTGATTTACTGTAGTCTGGCGAAAAAAAAAAAAAAAAAAACACGCTATAACCTGTTTTGACGTGGGCCGATCTCGAAGGTAGTGCAGTGGGTAAACTGGGCCGATCACGAAGGCGGTGCAATGTCAGCGTCCCGAAGCGTGCTGGCACTTGAGAAGAAAAGCGGAAGCTGGCACGCTCTCGCTTTTATAAGCAAATTATTGCTAAGCGACATGACCCACGCGTCTATAGTGGCGAAGTTAGCTTGCACGAAGGAAAAAGGTTGTTTTTCACTCGTGAAATGCATGCGTCGGTGGCCCAATGGTTCTAGAAGGAGAGGAAGACAGGGAAAGACGGGGAGGCTATCTGGTGCATAGACCTGCTGGCTACCCTGTGATCGGGTAAGGTGGTAAAGGGAATAAAGTGATAGAAAGAGACACGAGCTATAGAGTAAAACAAAAAAAGAAAAGAAAGAACTGCACATGAGCGTGATGAAGCGCACGACAGTTCTGAAGGTTTGCCAGGAAAAGTTCATGTGGTGCAGAGTCAAGCATCGCTCCACAGATGCGACCCACGACTTTCCAGCAAAAAATTTTAGAACGTGGGTCATGGTATCTTTTTTTTTCTTTTCAGTAGGATACACGAGGGCTCCGGCAACATTACTGCTAACGTTGTGCTCCAGGAGAGATGGCGATCTATTATTACTCCCAGAAAGCTGTGGGTCTTTTAATAACTGATTGAGTATCTATATATGTGCGTGGTATGCGGTCATGTAATCCGAAATAACTGCCGTCAGATAATTCATTCAATTCACCTCACTAAGCACGTGGATTGCGAATCGCGGTCTGTGGCCCTAACATCCCTGTGACGTAAATTGGGTGGCGTGCAAAATGAATCTTCTCCAAATGAGCGATAAAACGACCCGCCTTGCCCTTGCTGCAGAATGTATTAGAGAGTTCTAGGAAACCAATCCTATAGAAGACGCAAACCGCCGGGCTTAGAAAAGAACGCGAGCAGAGCGTGGGGTTTTGGGTACGCAAAGGGAGCGCTGTTTCTAAAACTCCCTATTCATATTGTCAGTCAGGAGCTGCTCAAAGAGGTAATCGGCATCACCTTGTAAAAAGAGGCAAGCGTGAAGGCAGCTCCATTTTACACTGCCCTATTGCGTCACAGAAGGGTTAGAACGCGAGGTGCCCTTCGCGGTCCCCTGTGAGTAATGAGAATTCAATGATTAATTTGACGGCCGTTATACTCATCTACATTGCTATTTTCAAATGTAAGAGCACGAAACTGGACTTTTATGACGACTCACTTCAACTTTCCGATATAAACATGTGCCGTAAACTTTGTAGTTAGGAAGATAATCGGTGAAATTAGTTTATTTAGCGAATGAGTTACCTTGGTTTTTCTAGCAAATGATTTGCAGCTGGTCAGATAATTAATCTGTAGCGACATAGTCCGAGTAAGTTCACTAGGCTTTTCTAAGTGTCCGAAGGAAAAAAGTTGCAGTGGCTTAGCTCGGCTATGCCAGGATATACGTAGCGTTAGCAAAGGTTCAGCTGATTATTCTTAGCTTATTCTTAAGATTATTCTTAAGATAAGATTATTCTTATGAGTCAAGCTTCTCCGTTCTTCTGCGCTGTTGAGCAGCATTTGCGCTCTCCTTCTCCATGGCTATACCACACTGGCAAACGCCAGTCAGAAGCGCAGCGGCTCCAGCGCAGTGTCAGACGGCGACTGCACAGCGAGCGCGCGCCGGCGCCAGTGCGCCTACCACGGCTACGACGTCACTCCTCTGGAATGCGCAGACCGGCGCCGGTGATCCGCGCGCGGCGGCGGAGTGCGCGAGAGGTGCCGGCTCCGGTGCGCATGCCGTGTGACATCACTGACCCTTGCGCATGCGCAGCACGGCTCTTGATGTGCCGCGCGAAACGGGCTTGGCTAGGCCAGTGTAGCTAACACTACAAAAAAATAAGTTAAAAGAATTGGAACGATCTAAGAAAAAGCCAGGAGTACAGACTTCTGGGTCCTTGGTGAAGCGCAGCACTTGATTGTTGCTGTGGCTCGGAGAAGGCGCTCCTGGTAGGGCCAATGGAAAGCTCAAAAAAAATTACTCCATCTCCCGCTAAAGGGAACCATGCGTGGATGCGAAGCAGCGGGGAGATGGTTAGCTTGAGCGGGAGATGGTTTCGCGGCAGCGGCCCCAGCGCTCATCGCGGCGCTGCACAGGAGAGAGAATGAGGCGCGCGCGCTCCGTCATTTTCATACCGCGGAACTACCGTGGCGCCCCCAGCGGAGTATGCAGCTGTCGCACCACCTGTCGTGCGCGCCGCTCCGGATTCCTAAAGGAGAGAAAGGGGGGAGCGTAGGAGAGGAGAGAGAGGGGAGGGGACGCGCATGCGCTGTGGGGGTGTGGCACGCGGGCGCCGCTCCGTAAAGGATTCCTAGAGAGAGAGGGGAAGCGTAGGAGAGGAGAGAGGGGGAGGACGCGCATGCGCTGTGGGGGTGTGAGACGCGGGAGGGACGCGTACAGAGCCGCCGGCAAGAAAGGCTTCGCATGTAAAAAACCGACCGTAGGTGAGAGTCCTGGAATCAAATTCTGAAGTGGCCATCGCTATCGAGCCATAGTAGCGCCAGTTGAACTGGCTGGCCATCTGGTGGAACGTTAAGAGGGGAGGAAACACATATTGAGCACCCGGGTCTGAACATGCGCGTCCGCGAGGCTACTGCGTGGCACGACTGCGGGAGTTCAACTGTAGTTCCTGCCAAATTCAAGTGCTCAAAGCTGCGTCGCCTGTTACAGCTTGTCTCGTAACGTAGCTGGTTACATGAATCGGTTACTGAGAAAGTAATTGAATTACAATGAACGTTACCGAGTAATAAATAAATAACTCGAATAATTACAAGAGTACCAAAAATCTAATTGATTAAAGGTGGATAATCACATGTAAGTGGTAATGTACAAGTCTGCCGTGAACGGAGCGAGAGAGCCCCTTCGCCAGCGCAACCACGGGAAAGGGCGGGGTCACGTGACCGCACAGCGTCCAGATTTCTGGGCGGCTCCGACGGCGTAGGGTGCCTCGATGCCCACCTGCCGTTGCGCTCGCATCGAGGCACATTACGACGACGATACTGGTAGCGCTTCCCTGCGCTCTGTTCTAGAGTCGTGCGATCGGAAAGGACCATCTGAGTGTAGCCGGAGAGCCCCTTTTCGACCATCCGAACAAGATCGGCCTTTTGGGAGCGCTCTAGAGCGCTCGAAAACGGCCATCCGAAGATGCTCTTATATAGTAAATACGCTTTTTCATACTGTACCGATTGTTCCTACTACAGCAAAACCTGATCCATAGCAGTTGATATCTCTGTGTGTGTATGTGACAGCCATTTTGTGCATGTGTCTATTTGCACACTTCGATGGTCAAGATCAGTGGTTCTCAACATTACAGCTCACATGGACTCGTGGGCGCTCACAGGGGCCCCTTCGAGTACGGTAATTTTCTGGAGAGGAAAATGGACAGTAAAGCGGACGTCCTTCTGTGGTTGTAACAGCCAAGGCGCATTATATTAATGCGATTATCATTCTTAGCCTACTTCACCCCCTTTCGCGGGCTGCTGCTGTCTGCTATCTAGCCAATCTAGCCCCTTAAACGTAACTCTCGCTCGCGAAACAAAAACACAAAAAAAATGTCACAGTATCGCCCTAAGGGCGAAGCAATGAATGCGACAGCAACACAGCAATGTCATACGAAGGTGAGCGGCTTTGGTAGCAATATGAATTGTAGTAAACATGAGCTGATTAAGTAAGCAGGTGTGCTGCGGCGTAAGTAGACCGACATGAAGAGAGACTCGATGACCACGAGAAGGCGCGTGTGAAACCGTGGTGTTGATGATAAGCGCTTCCCGTGGGCAGCGCGTGCGAAGGGACACACCTGTAGTGCTGCACTGCCGATCCGGGCAGCATTGCATGTGTAGCGTGCGTTGGAAAATGTGGCCCGACTATCACTAACTGAATGAACAAGCGTGGTGTGAGCGCGCACAAACAAACATGAATAGATCACACTGAATGACTGCAGACAACGACTGTCAAAACGCGGGCAGCGAGCGTATATACGCCGCAGCGGGCGAAGGTACGTGCGGTCTATCGCTTCAACGGAAACTGAGCGGCGAATGCACGGCGCATAAAGGTCAGAGCCGTGTGGAGATAAGAGACGGTGCGGGCGGGCGAGCGAGCGACGAGCGCGGTTGTTGGCAGAGTAGAAGTGCGCCCCCCCCCCCCCCCTCCGCGCTCCCTCCAGCGCTGGCATCCCGCTTCCTTCCTTGCGCGTGGGTGATTGAGTGCGTTCGCTCTCCGTGATAGCGCGCGTCCCCGCACGCTTCCGCTCGGGCATACGGCGCGCGGCGAAGATTTTATCTATAGGGAACCTCACGGCGACGGCGACGGCGACGGCAGAAATCCGGTTGAAGTGTCCATATAATTGCTATCGCAATAAAAAAAAGAAAAGAAAAGAAAATTACATGACCGACTGATAAAAGTGGGAACACGCGCTCTTCTAGCTGAAAATGCAAACTCAAATTTTATGCCTGAAAAATATACGCCTGTGCAATCAATCGCGCTGTAGATCATTCGAAGTCAGATATGCTGAGCCCCAATTCTACAGTGTCAGCGGGACAAAACTATTTAAAGCAGCCTACAAGGCTGCTTTAAATATTAGCTGCACCAAAGAAGGACTGATTTCCGTGAGCGCGGAGTAGTTTTAATTTGTTTACCCGTTGGAAGGGGACAGAAGTACCCGGCTAGTCAAAGATGAACGGAGGTAGCCTTCGTGTAAGCGAGATATTGCACTAGAAGTAAGACCAATGCTTTTCTTATACCGGGTGTTTCAGCGAACACTTTCAAAAATTTTGGAAGTGTTCGTTGAAACACCCTGTATATAAACGTAGCATGTGTGGGTTTATTGACCAGTTGCCTTCACCCCCCCCCCCCAAAAAAAAAAAAAAATCCCGTACTCGTGACGCCTGCGGCAGATAAGATGTTCCACATCCGCCGCCATGGAGGTTTGTGAGTGGTGGCGCTGGCTAACACTCCCGGGTTAGTTCTAGTAGTAAAAACATAAGTATCCCAGAAAGTGGATGGGAAAACGACGCCGCGGTAGCTCAATTGGTAAGAGCATCGCACGCGTAATGCGAAGACGTGAGTTTGTAACCTAACCTAACCTAACCCGGGAGTACGTGCTAGCCAGCGCCAACCACTTACAAACCTTGGCGGCGGATGTGGAACATCATTTCTGCCGCAGGCGTCACGAGTACGTGATCTTTTTGGGTGAAGGCAACTGGTCAATAAACTCACACATGCTACGTTTATACACCGAATGTTCCAGCGAACACTTTCAAAGACGCCTGCGACAGAAAGGATGTTCCACATCCGCCGCCAAGGTTTAGAGTGGTGGTGCTGGGCCGCTGGCTAACACTCCCGGGTTAGTTTTAGTAGTAAAAACATAAATAGCTCAGACAGTGGATGGGCAAACAGCGCCGCGGTAGCTCAACTGGCAAGAGCATCGCACGCGTAATGCGAAGACGTGAGTTCGTATCTCACCTGCAGCCAGTTGTTTCATCCACTTTCATTTCCATTTATTTATCATTTCTTTATTTCGATTAAGAACTGCAGTTAATTTCCCCTATGCTGTCTTTGGTGTCATTGTTTAATGACTTCTTATGATATATATATATATATATATATATATATATATTAATTTGTGCTTCAATGCATAAAGCGAAGTTTTGTTAAGCAACTAATTGAAACGCCAATGCATTTCTCCGCAAAGTTCTTGAATTAATATCTCAAAACTGGTGTCATCCCGAGAATTCATTCCAAGTGGATCCGTCTTGCGAACTCCACGGCTACAATTTGTAAATTGCAATATGGGCCATCAGGTAATTAGTTTAAAACTTAATTAGTGAATTTTTGTTAATTATTCGATTATGCATTTCAATTTCTTGTGCAAGTAATGTCCGCCTCTTGCAGTAGACCAGCTCATGAACTAAAATTGTGCTATCTGCCACAGGCTACCTTTAAGAATTGTTGAAAGTGTTCGCTGAAACACCCTGTATATATGAAAGGAACAGGGCTCTTGTATCGACGATTATTAATATCATCCCACGCTAATAGGGAACCATTTATCTTCAACTTGTCGAAGACCAGTTGAGCCTTGGCCCCATTTTTTTCTTTCCACCACCGATGAATTCCACAAATTTCTGCGAGCATTATCGACTGGCTGAGAGAAATATTCTTGAATTAACGCTAAACTGAGTATTGCCATTTATCAGTGATGGGAGCATCGCCACTGACATAGAGGTCGTAAATATATTTACAGAATGACACCTTTTTGGAGATCTGCGCCATGAAACTCGCAGTAAAAATTCACTATTGTTTTACCGATTTTTTTTTTTATTTTTTTTTACAAAACGTTATTTATGCATTGAAACACAAAAGTAACTGGAACGCCCATGTATTTCGTTCCACACTTTGGGAAATATCTCGAAACTGGGGCCGTATTCTGTAACGCTTCGGTTTTCGAAGGATTCGGTTTGCGTGCAGCGATTGGTCGCCGCCTGGGTGACGCCACCGCCTCAGGGCGCGAACGCATTTTTTGCTGACGTCACGCACATGTCAATCACGCGGAAACCGAATTTGTCGTCTGCTACGAAGCGAAGCCGCGCGCGCTGCTTCGGTCTGATCCGAAGCGCGGTGTGCCGTGTGCAGAGCCTGTGCGTGCCGTGTGCACGGGCGAGATCGCGGCACTCGGAGCAAAATGACGGCGTGTGCGGTGCCTGTGGCGCCTGTTATCGTGCTTTTTAGCGAGCCTCCGTGATAGACAACGACAACCTCGACGTCGACAAGACGCCTTTGAGATGACAGACGAGGGATTCAGGCGACTATTCAGATTCTCAAAAGAGAAAGCGCTCCGACTGTGCGAGGAACTTTAGTGGGTATTTTGGCCGCAACGCGAAGTTGGCGTACGACGTCCCACCTAGCGGCATAAATGGGTCAACCGAAGTAAACAAAATTCGTTAAGTCACTCACCGCCAGTACAACTCACACGCGTTTCATGATGAAAAACGTAAACCTCATCAATACCATGAACAAATTATTTTTATTTACCAAGAAGCGCTCGTAAATTGCTATATTATTACTCGGTCTGTGACGTTCACTGCCACAAAAAGAAACCTTCGCGCCGATTGGTCTCTGTCCTTTCACTTGTTTTCATTACGTCAACGGACCGCCCCAATGTGACGCCACCGCCAAACCGAATCCTTCGAAAACCGAAGCGTTACAGAATACGGCCCCTGGTGTCATCTTGGAGATTAATTTCAAGTGTATACGTCTTGCAAACTCATCGGCTACAATTCATAAATTGCAATATGTGCCACAAAGTAATTAATTAAGAAGTAAATTAGCGAACTTCTGTTAATTAGTTGAACATGTGCTTCGATTTCCTGTGCTAGTAATGTACGCCTCTTCGAATAATCCAGCTCAAGGACAAGGCTTAAAGGGACACTAAAGTAAAATAAAAAGTCAAGCTAAAGTGATAGAGCAATGCTCTAGAACGTCTAAGGCGTCAATACAATCGTGAACAGAGCTTTAGTAATCGAGAAATTTAGGTAAATGCAGGACACGATAACAGACTCCCCAGGGACATTCCGGTACTTACCCAATGACGAAGGCACTCCTAAAAAAAATTGTCACTAGAACTCAACCACTCGTTTAAATAGATTGTTTCGTTGAATTATAAGACGGAATAAAATGCTACTTGTCTACTTGTATTAGATTCTTAGAAAAAATACCTTTTTGGCGTTACACTTGATAACGACGCGGGCCGTCAAAAGGTTTCGTTTTCGCTCGACTCTGCGCCAGGCGCGCTTTCGAGTTTCAGTAGTTCAGATATCGCGTAGTGCTGCGCTGGTGTTACTGGCTCCCTAAACTCGCACTTGAATTTGCTAGCAGTTTGATAGTCGCGACGGCACGTCCAGATGGTGACCAGCTTCGTCGCCCGACGTCGCATTGCTGGAGTCCTCGCTGCTTTCGCGCTCGGAAGAGCCAGTGTCGAGGCCGCCGTCGTAGTAGGCAACGACGCCGGCAGCGCGAGCCCTCAGCAGCATGTCACGCTCATCGGAGCTTCAATCACTAAAATCGAGCCCAGCATCGCGAGCCAATGTGTCGTTGTCAGGGTCGTCAACTAGTTGGTCCATTGCGATGATCGTCAACGATCACCGTGTTCACGATTCGGCGCGCGCTTTACCTTCTGCTATGGTAGCCACCATACTTCCGCTTTCGCACTGCCGTCGGCTCTGCTTCTGGCCGCGCGTTTGCGCTTCCCGTAAAAAAAAAAAAGCTGTAGCGCCGTCTTTATATGGCCATGACGTCACCACTCCTCGCCCGGGCGGGCGATTTGAATTGCGTTAGAGGTACGCAGACGCTTCAGACGCAATTTTCTCTTAAACTAAGTCTTTTCCTGGCACGAAACAAGCGTTTCGAGGTTTCTGGTATGCTATTTTAGCATTCCACGTAGAAATAATATTTGCCTTTAGTGTCCCTTTAAGCAATTTGCCACAGGCGACTTTTAAAAATTCTGGAAAACTTAAAAATGATCACCCCGTATACGTAACTGCAAAGTGTACAATTATGCGGTGCAGTGCATATGCGCTCCACAAGACGTTGCCGGTTCAGCAGCTCAACACTGTGCGAAATAATCTTGTAGCTGTAATACGGGTGGATGACGTGTTAAGACGTAACATCTTCATAATTTTACATTTTACGATAAGACTTTGAATGTCATACATCGGGGCTGGAATTTGGGTTTCGGTGAATGCTGGCGCAGGAACGTGGATTGACGCAGTGCGATACGAAGCTTACACATATGGCTGCCCCAGTCCTAACACTTTGCGTCGACGTAACCGTGACAGCGTGCAATCAAACAGCGTACGCGTCAAATGCAGTGTTGCAGTAGCCGCTGTATCTGTGTGCCATAAAGTTTTACAGCGCGAATGACGTCATTTTAGCCTCATAAGCCGTCGCGCAACAAGGGGATGGAGCTGTCCGAACTGAAGCCCCATCACTAAAGGAGACAATGTGGTCAGCCCTACGTAAGCGGCACAATTGCACCCTTCACTTTACACCTCACAGTTCAAGACAACGATGGCGTGACAGGTTCCATTTCCGGGCAGTGGCCTCATTTGCAACGAGAGGCAAAGGAAAGCACACGCGCAATTAAGCGACAAAACAAATGAATCAATGCGCCAAAGCATGGGTGACAGCGACTACACCGACAGCACACGAATGGTCGAAGCTCGATGTTCAAAATATTTTCCAAATAAAGAACAAAGATCAAAACAAACTAATCCTGATTCAATTCATGAGCGGAAAGTTTGGATAGCTTGGAATACAGTTTCAGCCTGGCTTTTACAACATGCACCATTTACTCTGCTCGCGCCGTTTGGACAAAGCTTAATGAGCTCCGAAAGCGCTTTTACATGTCCTCTGAAGCTGTGGCCAAAGCTTCGTGTCGTCCACCCAGTCAGCATATACAATATCTACCGAAACAGAGATTTCCTGAGCCACACCGCGCGTCATGTACTATCGACCAAACAAAGTTTACAGACCAAGGGATCTGACAAAAAGCTGAATATCTCCGCAGCCTCAAAACACAGCCTGGTATTCCCATTTCCAGCCACTACTGGTATATGCGAACAACATTGTGATGTACGGTTTTACTGGCTACGTTTAAAGGCTACTCGGATATTTAGCGTTTCCTGAGATCCCGTGGTCCGTAAACTTTTTTGGTCGATAGTAGATCCATTGTGAACACGGAGGCAGCTGAGGCAAGCAATGGGCATGTCACCACGTGATCAAACATGGCAGCGCCCACAGGATCGGCGCGAAAAGGGTCAATATGCTAAAAGGCACCGTCCGTACAACACACGAACTCGCGTTTCCCCTTATTGGTACTGCAAGGCTCGCTGATATCGCATATGTATAGTGTCGGAGGATACTCGTTCAGGCGTACCACGCCACACTTTGATTCATATGTGCAATATGTTAATACAGTCAACAGAGTTAGCACAAGCCCATTCCCCTTTTGCAGCGATGCCGGAACTCGCTGCACTCTGAAGGCGTTGCATGGAGTCGGAACCGGTAGCGCCATCTCTTTTGACGTGAAACGTCTTTAAAATCGGTCACAAGGGGTCGCTAGCTAAAACCGCATGTAACGAAAACATGTTATAGCATTGTCGCTTATATCTTTGCAACCGTACTACCCACGCTCATTACTTTGGTGTCGTTTTATAAAGAAGCCATTACTCGATCATACATGGGTCGCGCGCACATCTGATGGCGCCGTTATCGCGCCACAAATGACACAATCGGAGCTAAATAGCTTCGCGCGCGGCGTTCAGAGAGGCGTCGCTCGGCAGTATCCATCCGAGCAGGAATGGTCGCGTTTCCGAGAGCTCACTATGCCGTAGTATAGGTATAATTTATCAAACTCATAGTGGTGCTAATCGGGAGCTATAAGGCCTACAAGTGTGCAATTTGCTGCAGAAATTGCCCGCTTGCTCGGCTATGGCGCCCTTTCGTTCGACACGTAGGATCCATAAATGGCGTGAAGATACTCGGGCAGCAAGACAAAGAGATATCCAACCCCCTTTGACCGCGGCAGAACGTGTCGCGACCGCGGCAGAGCGCAGGAGCCAAAACCATCTACGAGTGCAGCAGGCTCGAGCCTGCAAGGCAGTCGTGGGCGCCGCCAGTAGGGGGGTCATTTCTTCACCCTAGTGCAAAAACAGCCTGAGCAAAACAAACGGAGCCACTAGGAATAGGAAGCGAGCAAGATTGCAAAATTAGACCCTAAGACGCCCACTAACTGTAACATAAGTTTTACACAGTGGTGTCACTATATATATATATATATATATATATATATATATATATATATATATGGTCAGCGGCACCCGGGGTGGCGCACCCCCGCGCTTTCTTGTTTCAAGCAACGAAGGATTATCCTCAAAGCTTGCTTCAGCGTGGACCTTGTTCTTTAGATAACAACTAACTATTTTTATTTCTTTCTGAAATGTCCAAAGTAACGGGTGCACCTTACAACTGCCAATTCAGCACTACATCACATCGAAAGCGCATAGTTACGTGTTTATTTTGCATTAACAGGTAGAAAAACAGGAGTGTGCGATTTTTTTTTTTTTAAGGAAAAGAACATTCCTCAAAACCTAAATAGAGCAAGTAGTATTTGTGAGATGAATGCCCAGATTAACATAATAAAATTAAACGTGCACATAAAACACAAAAAATGCAAACTTTGAGCATGTATAGAAAGACCTGTATGTGTATGCACAGTGTACGTAAAGCCACGTGCGGTGCACATTGCACACGTAGCCGCGTGTGTATATACAAGAGTATATTATGCGCATTTTTAAGTGAATTTGAAAGAAGCACGTTGGAAGGAGGAAACTTGAAAGGAGAAGACGATGAAGACGAACCAGAAACAGTAGGCGACTATAGACGAAGAAGAATAGTCTCAGTTGAACGTGTGGTATTTTAAAGGAGCTTTCGTAGGAAAATTAAAGCACAAATTTATGCTAATCTCGCACTGTCCGATAGAGCCGTGGACATTGGAAGTATTTCTACACAGAAGTTACAACGAGCGCTACGCGGGTGTAACTGCGAAACATTTTATGTTTTGCAATTTTTACTCAGTATGGCTTTTCAGTATCTACTAGCTTATACGTGACTACATCTGCTGCGGTAATTATAAACAACACGATACAGTACACACTTTTACACTCTGATGATTCGGAAACTTTTCTTCGTTACAATGTTGAAGTGCATTTAAACGGCAGAGAGAGAGAAAGAGAGGAAATGCAAGGAGGTTAACCAGAGGCGAGTTTCCGGTTTGCTACCCTGCACACTGGGTTGGGGAATATGACGGTCGGAAAGAGGGCAAAGAGAGGGAGAGAGAAAAAAAAGAAATGGCACAGGTAACAGCAAAAGCGATCCAATCACAGGCGTTCACACCAGCCAGTCGATCTCAAGAAGCGCAGTAGCGCCGGCACGGCCTTCCGATGCGATGGTAAGTCGTGTTGATGTTGCAAAATTATTTCTTCGGACAGAGAGAGGCTGGTCGCCCAACTGGTTCAGCACGACGGAGAGCGATTGTCTCGGCACACTGCTTTGAGGGCACTGACAAAGAACATGACGAATCGTTTCCGCGTCCCCACAATCGCCACATGCTGCGGTGTCGGCCTGCCCTGTGCGGAAAGCGTATACACATTGGTAGACGCGATGCCCAACCATAGCCTACACAGAAGGGTCGCATCTCTTCGGGGAAGTCTTGTGGACGTCGAAGGCTTAAGGTCGGATCCAGGGTGTATAAACGGGCGTGCATAAAATGTGGTTCATTTCACTCTGACGTATTGCATTGGCGTCCAAGTAGGCGGATCATCCTTGCAGCATATGTCCTAGACAGCGGGATCAATAGGCGTTTGTCTTCTACATGAGCTGAACGAGCAGCTTGATCGGCACGTTCATTGCCCATGATTCCACAGTGACTTGGTAGCCACTGAAAAATTTTTTGATGTCCTTAACTTTTTCTTAACCACCTGAGACCAGGGTGATGTGCGTGCAACTGTGCTCTCTCTATCTCCTCTTTCTATTTTCATCCCTATAACCCCTTCCCCCAGTGCAGGGTAGCAAACCGGACTTGCGCCTGGTTAACCTCCCTGCCTTTCCTTTCTTTTATTTCTCTCTCATCTCTCTCTCTCTCCTAGGACCAGAATACAGCTATTGGACATAATCGCTCTTCAAGGTGGTTTTTATTGTCTACTGTTATGTTACGTGAAAAACAATTTTCAAAATTTAAGTACCACGGTTAGATGCCAAAAGCTTCACATGCTTGCTATGGTAAAAACTACATTTCATTGCCTAAACGCAGAGATGATGATGGAACTACGTGTAGTACATTGCCATGTTGCTGTCGCGTCTGGTATTTTCACGCAATCTCAGTCATTTCGAAACACACCTCAAGGTTGCTTTCCGCCGTCTGGGACGACACAGATGTCTAGATAAATTGAGTGTTAAATTCCTCGAAAGCGGATGACAAGATTATGAGTAAACCACTTCTTTACAGTTACACATGCACCCTAAAAAAAGTCACAGGCCTGCGTGGCACCCGCAGCACAGTCACAGCGTAAGCTGGTTGAGCGGCGCAAGAGTAGCTCCAATTTCGGCACCACGCACAACAATGTCTTCGCGGCAAAGTGTCTTCGCCTCGATTTTGACGAGAACGATCTGAACTGTCCGCCCGGCGTCGGCGTCGAGCTGCGGCTTGTAATGCTCTCTGGTTGTAGCCGCACACGTAGCTCTACGATTAGCTTCTTCAGCAACGGTTCGTACCTTGCAAGGAGACGCCATAACGTGTACCGAAGAGGTACCCGGAATACGTGGCGCACATCTAACATCGGGATAGCGTTGATTGCGCGCCTCGTCTGAATCGCATCGCATCTCGTCGCACGCGGCGGTTGCAGGCACGTTAACTAGATGGCACCACCATACTGGCGGAGGCTCGGGTCGTCTGCGCCTGCGCGCCGACCGACAGGGCGCGTATAAAGGGAATTTTTCTTAGGGTAAAGTATCCGACTCCCACGCAGCGGGCCTGGGTTCGATCCCGGCGGAGAGCGGGTACTTCTTTTCGCATTTCCGGCGATAGCGGTTACGGGGCGGCGGCGGCATCATCGCGACCAGAAACGGCTATTTGAATGAGCCCATAACAGCTTACACTGTAAATAAATTATGGGGTTTTACGTCCCAAAACCACGATCTGATTATGAGACACGCCGTAGTGGGGGAACTCCGGAAATTTGGACCACCTGGGGTTCTTCTAACGTGCACCTAAATCTAAGTACACGGGTGTTTTCGCATTTCGCCCCCATCGAAATGCCGCCGCCGTGGCCGGGATTCGATCCCGCAACCTCGTGCTCAGCAGCCCAACACAATAGCCACTGAGCAACCACGGCGGGTTACACATGCACCGTACTTTATACCTAAAATCAATATTTTGCGTAATCACTTTCGAGTGAATTTCGAAAAAAGAAGTTGAAAGCAATGTAAGTTAACTCCTTAGTTTTATTAACTCCTAAGTTGCCAAAAATGATTCAATTCAGAAAACGCACCTTCGACCTATGACAAAGGAATGCAGGCCCAAAATGGCCTCGTCGCAAACAGTTGCACCCTGCGCGAGTCCACGGTGGTTTGGAAAGCGTGCATCGTTTTTTTGTTTTTTTTTTCACACTGTCGAGTATGCAGAAGGCGCGATAACAGGCAGTCAGAGCTGTGTGTTGGAAAATAGCGCCTGGTGAAGGTGGTGATAAACTATATTGGCCATAAACTATACTGATTTAAATAACGCCACATACCACATGAATTGTCATTTTCTACCGTCTTTATTATTTTGCCACTTAGGTGACTATAGTTGTGTGGTCGCTATGGTAGACGGCCATGGGTTCTGTAACGATGCTTGTGCGGGAATGGGCGCGAAGGCGGCAGGAGGCGTTAGCAGCTTCCCTCCGCCTCCGCGCCCATTCCCGCTTCTGCTCACGCCGTCGTTCTTCGTAGGCCCTGTTGTTCTTCCTCGGTCCGCACAATACATGACCTAACCATTACACGGCCGGAACGCAACTGATATAACGTGTCTATGCAGTGCGTGACGTCATCAGCCAAAGAGACACACCCATTGGCTATTAAACGCAGCTGTGGCATGCCGGCGATACGATTTTGTTTTGTATCGAGGCTACGGCCTTTTTGGTCTACGCGCTCGGTCTACGCACGCAGCGATCCGCTGAAAACTAGCGTATAACAGCTCCGCTGTAAAAAGTCGGTTTCGCCCGAAAGGCGAAGCAGCGATTTGCGATATCAAATAAGTAGAAGCTCTACGAAGTAAGGATATTAGTTTTATCGGCCGTATAAACTTGCAAACATTCGCTTACTAACTAAATTAACAAGCACGGTGTCACGCGCGCACAGGTAAACATGACTACATCTCGCTCGACGACCGCGAAAACGCTGTCAAGACGCTGGAGTGAGGAAGCGCAGCAGCAGCAGCGAGCGAATTGACCTTCGTGCTGTCTCTCGCTTCAACGCGAACTAAACGTCGAAAGCACAGCGCATACGAAGCTACCGGCACTCGGCTTAGCGGACTTTGTCCACATCGCAGATCGCTTTGAAGATGAGGCCCGCGCGGGCGCGCACTTTGTACACGTCGCATATCGCTTTCAAGATACGGTGCCCACGCGGCCGCGCCGTAAGCTGCAGCCGCTGGAGTACGATGCTCCCCCCCCCCCTCCCTTGCCTGTGAAAGGTTATTTTGTACTTTGCTTTACTCGAATGATTAATAGGCAACAACACCCTGAAGAGATAAGAGGTCACAAAGCGTGTTTGTTCTTGTAGAAAAGGTAGTACGTAACGTTATTGTTACGTTGACTTCAAATATATATATATATATATATATATATATATATATATATATATATATATTCACTAGACATGCAAGCGTTTCCATTACTGGGATCGGAACTTCGGAAGAACGAAATGCTCATGCCACTCCAGGAGTCGGAATGGTCCAATTCTCACCATTCCGTTTAAAAGGAGTGGAATTCTGGGGATCTCCCCTCTCTCCAATGCAGTAGGAGTGGAATGGAGGGCTCCACTCTGCAACCCTGATAGGGACGCTCCAGGCTCATTTGGGTCATCAGCGCCGTATAGTCGAGGAGCAAGGATTGCGGCTGGATCCAGGACTCCGTCGATGCTCAGCTTAAAGGGACACTAAAGAGGAACAGGAAGTTCAGCTGGAATAAAAGAGGGACCTTCAGGAATGCATGCAGTTTTTGTTGGGTGCAATAATGTAAGTTATTAGCGGAGAAATTCGTAAACAAAGACCAAATATCTCTTCCTCAATTTCTCTCACCCCAGATTTGGCGTTGAAGCAGTGTCGTCACAGATTTCATTGCTCTCAGCGAATCAGAATGCGCCATGATACGTCACCGCTTACGTAAACGGCCGAGGCACTGGCTGCATCGTGGCTGCATGCATGGTCGCTGCATTTGCGTTCGCCGCGATGAATACCGTTGCTGCCGCTGAACCTTGCAACGAAGAGCTCGCCAGGGAAGCAGGACTGCATTTCAGCGATATTCAGTGAAACGGAGCGCGAAATGATCCTCCGTGCTCGAGCGGTAGGTGTTTCCGCATGCGATGGCGGTGAGCCGCCGGCCTCGCCAGCGGAAAGCAGAGCTTCGTTTTCGTCGACGGAAGGCGAAGCGTCCGGTCCGCCAGGCGACGATGTTCCCGACAGAACAAGCGTAGAAAGTTGCGCACGTACTCGGTATGGTTATTTCGTGGCTTTATTTAATGACATTCAGCACTCAACGAGCCGCCAGTTTGCTGCTGCAGGGGCACCGGTAGGGGGTTTGATGAAGGCCGCATTGAGGGAACAGCTGCTCGAGAAAGGACTGGCCTCTGGGGCACACCAAGATACTTTCCGAGGGCAGGATTATACACATAATCCGAGGGCGAGAAATGCAGAGAGCACACCATCGGTTTCTCTGGCTCTTTTGCCGTTTTATCATCGGCAGAGTACTGAGCCATTGCGAACGCCGGGGAACCGGGGCTCATCGCGCGACACCACATGAAAGGACACAATCGAGTCAACACTGCCGCTGCCCCTGAGCAAGCGCCTTGGGCCATTTATACAGCCCTCAACACTACACACATGAGGCATTTTCTGGCTGTTTCCCGCGAAGTCAACGTTTTTCAAGCCACGCAACACGCAAGCAAACACTGTAGAGCGGAACAGGCGCGCGCAACGATGCATTGACCAAAAACGAAACTACGAAACTATCACGACCGGATGAATCGCCATGCCATTTTTTTTTCTTATTTAATTTTGTGCTAAACTTGTACTTCCTCACTTGAAACGGTTTAAAAAGTTGGCAAATGCTGTTTATGTACGCTTAAGGTGTATTTCATTTTGCGTTTTATCAACATTGATAAATCGCTCTCGACCAATCGCGACCGGCCTGCATTTGTAATCTCCGACGTCACGAACGTGTAGTGCGGGAAATTCGAAGGGGCGTCAGCACCTATCCTACAGTTTTTCGCTATTTTCTCGCTTATTAAACATCTGTTTGCAATAAGAATGGTATGGCTGTGATGGTGAAAGGATAATCTACCATTTAAGCTCAATTTCCGGTTTCTCTTTAGTGTCCCTTTAAGCTCTATCACGTTTTTTAAATGCGAAGCATTTCTTGCCGGCGGCTCTGTCCGTCCCTCCCCGTCCCCTCTCTCTCCTCTCCTACGCTCCCCCTTCTCTACTCTAGGAATCCTGTACGGAGCGGCGCCCGCGTCCCACACGCCCACAGCGCATGCGCGTCCCCTCCCCCTTTCTCTCCTCTAGGAATCCTCTACGGAGCGGCGCCCGCGTGCCACACCCCCATAGCGCATGCGCGTCCCATCCCTCTCTTCTATCCTACGCTCCCCCCTTTCTCTCCTCTAGGAATCCGGAGCTACAGTGTACTAGACACTGTACACTTCTAGTACACTGTACCGGAGCGGCGCGCACGACAGGTGGTGCGACAACTGCATACTCCGCTGGGGGCGCCACGGTAGTTCCGCGGTATGAAAATGACGGAGCGCGCGCGTCTCATTCTCTCTCCTGTGCAGCGCCGCGATGAGCGCTGGGGCCGCTGCCGCGAAACCATCTCCCGCTCAAGCTAACCATCTCCCCATGCTTCGCATCCACACATGGTTCCCTTTAGCGGGAGATGGAGTAATTTTTTTTTCGTTTTTTTCCTTTCGATTGTAATATTAAATCGCGGTGTTTCGTTGAAGGCGAACGTTTACGACGCGAATAGAAGTCGTCGGCCTATGCCCGCAGACGTCTGCTGTGCACGCGGAGCCGCATACCGTCTCCGTGCATTTCCGCGATGTTTTCACTGAAGTCGGCGTCAGTGACGCTGAATGTTACTGTACAGTAAGAAGATTGGAAAAATGCAACCACGCTTCCGGTACGCGGACACACTGCTACAACGCGGTGACTATGTTGTTTTTCAGTGCAGAAATCTAAACAAGTACTGCATTATATACGCACTCACATTTAACCGAAAGCGGGTGCTTGTGAATTCTTGAACACGCCGAACGGTTGCCTGCTAGCACGCTAACGGTTATTTATATCGCGAGCTGCCGCTTCGTCCTGCGGGTGATTCTCGCGTCAGAGGCCGTGAGCGCGCAACGATTAATTATGCTTGTTGCACGAACTTCATAAACCTTCCCGTGGCTGAGGTTCGGATGTAAGCTAAGTTAATCGGTACTACTGGTTAATACCAGTAGCGCACCCAGGATCTCTGCCGGGAGGGGGGGGGGGGGGGGGTTGACAGTTTGCTTTAGTTTGCCAATACCACCTAACAGCACTAATTTCAATTTCAAATGCGCTTTTTGCGCAAGTTTGCGAATGTGCAGACGATTGCGCGTCTTACATCATAGTTGTAGTACTCAAATGCGCAAGGAAAGAAAAGCGGTTAAACAAAAGGAGGGTTAACTCGGCCTCAGGGGGGGGGGGGGTTACAACCCCTGAACCCCCCCCCCCCCCCCACGTCAGGTGCGCCACTGGTTAATACGTAGTATATATATGTCGGTATTGGTGTTCAGTGCGAGTTTCATTATTTACTTAGGATTTGCAATACTTAAGACCATAGGAATGGGCTTGCTGAGCTACATAACGAGCTGGGCCGACATGCAATGCGCCTGGGCGTCGAAAAAGAGGTCGGTGCAAGACAGACTTGCGCGTAACGAATTACATGTAATTAATTACTCGTAATCAATGACTTTTCAGGGAAATTTTCTAATTTTACGATTACTTTCTTAACTCGGAAATGCTCACTGTAATTCAATTGCTTGTTTCAAGTAACCAATTAGATGTAACCAGTTACTTTATTGACGAAACAAGCTGCGACAGGCGACGCAGCTTTGAAAACCTAAATTCGGCGGAAACTACACTACAACGCCCGAGATTGTGCCGCGTAGCAGCCTCGCAGATGTGCACGTTCCGACAGGCAAACCCGGGGACTTAGTATTTGTTTCCTCGTTGAATCGGCGCTTGCATGTCTCGATAGCGAAGGCCACTTAGACGCTAATGGCAAGAAATCACATATGGTCAATTTGTTCGGCTTTTCATTGGCCCAACCGGGAGCGTCTTCTCCAACTCCTAGCAGCAATGAAACGCGTTACGCTTTATAAACGATCCAGATGCTGAGTAACCACAACCTTGTGCGCAAGTTGCAGTACGGTACAACACCGTCTTAACATTTTTCGTTCCATCGCTCTTTGTGCAGTTCTTGAATTCTTCTCGAGCTTCTATGTTAACCTCCAAGTTTCTTTCCCATATGTTAGGACCGGTAGAATGCAATGATTGTACACTTTTCTTTTCAACGATAGTGGTAAGCTCCCAGTCAGGATTTGGCATGCCTGCCGATGCACTCCAACCCAGTTTTATTCTTCTGTAAATTTCTTTCTCATGATCAGGGTCCCCTGTGAGTAATTGACCTAGATAAACGTACTCCTTTACAGACTCTAGAGGCTGATTGGCGATCCTGAATTCTTGTTCCCTTGCAGGTTATTGAACATTATCTTTGTCTTCTGCATATTGATCTTCAACCCCACTCTTACACTTTCTTGGTTAAGATCTTCAATCATTTGCTGTAACTCGTCCCCATTGTTGTTTAATGGGATCATGGGGCGGTAATTGGTTACTGTAATTAATTACATTTTTTAATTAAGTAATTGCAATTGTAATCGGTTAGTTCTTTGCTGTAATGTGTACAAGTCTGGTGCAAGACACGTACTCGGCGGGGAAAATGGCAGAGCTGCATCATGTTACAACGGCATTTCTCACGTTATACACTGACCAGGACAGCATAAAGATGGTGCTGGGTCAAATTGGATAGCCGCTGCGCACGTGCCCTGCTTCATGTACCGTATGTCCGCAAAGTTGACACAACGTGTTCTACCTCTACATAACACACAGAATTAATGCAACGATTTTTGAACCAAAATGATTCCTCGGCGATTTCCTGTTTTCTGCTAGAACCAACCGTAGAATCACTATCATTATCATCATCAGCCTATATTTATGTCCACTGCAGGACGAAGGCCTCTTCCTGCGATCTCCAATTATCACTATACGACAGTCCACATGCGCCACCTGCGATATAGTGGACTTCATCCGAGCAGCCTGTAACATGCTACTCTGCGAATGCCATGGCCAGCAGGACGCATGTAAATAGCGAGGTTTGCCCACAGTGTGACCAATAATGTGGAAAGCATACCGAAGAATGTTTTAAGGAAATAGGGTATACATTCATGTTATGCTTTTCGTATAATCCAAGAAACATGTACCGCCACTCGAACTAATCACGAAGCGAGTTACAGATGCTGAATACCACGGTTGGTTTCATAAAATGTCGCCAATTGTCTTATAGTGTTAAAGCGTGCCATGCTATATAGACAAAGGTTTGTGCTCGTGATTCACGTTGAAAGCCAAAATGATTGTATATTTAGTCAAACCGGAGCAACGTAGGCGACTGTGTGAAGAAAAAGAACCTCCATCTCCTTGCATGCTGCAAGTCAATTTAGTTCAAGTGCATTGCCCACAACGAAAAAAATACGAAATCATGTAAGTTATCTAACGTTGCAAAATTTTTAATCTGGCTGAAATTTCTGTGAGCACAGAATCATCGCTGCCGTTATGGGCTTGCCTATCCACAGTTTCTGGGCCCTAACCTGCTTCCTCTTTGCTTTGCTGACACTTAGGAAACAATAGCATGATATCTCATGGCTCTTCTATCTTGTGGACGTGAAAAGCGGCAAGCAAAAGAATGCTCTCGAAATGCTGCTCGCTCGACTTCAAAAGAGGGCTTGACAAGTGACTTATCTACGCAACAGCATAGCTGTGGTTTCGGAATTCACTCACACAGTTTTCGGACAAAGTGTGCTTCGCGATGAGGCGTCCGTTTCGTGAAAATCAGTCAATTTCGTGAATGCTAAGATATTCACCCAGCGAGACTCGTAGGTTATGTCCACCTTCCAGAAGCGCTGGGATTCAAAGGAGATGGCAGGATTAACTGGTCAGCAGTCGATACACGAGGCGTTTAGAGTATTTGTGGGAACAGCAGAGAAGACAGCATTGATAGAACCGGAGTCATTGATGATGAATGTAATGTTTTGTGGCGCAAGGGCCAAGTATGGCCAAAGAGCGCCAGGCCAGTACCAGAGTCATTGCAAGCGTAGGTAATGATACAATATAGTGATAGAGGTTTTAAATACGAAAGATGGAGATCAGATAGGTGGCGACAGATGTAGTAAAACCTGATTAAACCTAGCAGGCTAGGTGAATGCTAGGTGACTATTTGTCGCCGCCCCGTTTCAAAAGGGATGCATATAAACATAATCCAAACAAGATCCTATCGCGCCCCGCATGCGCCGTATGCTGTAGACGCGAGGGAAAGCATGCGAGGGTGAGCTGAGAAGGATGGTTGGTAGCTTGATGCGCGCCGTCTCCCCGCTCGCCCGTTTTTGTACGCGAGATGATGTGGGGGAGTGAGCGCGCGGTAACGTGAGCATGCGCGCGCCATGAGGGGGGAGGGGGGGAGCATGTGAGCGTGCATCTCTTCTAGCACAGCCATTTCTGTGAATGGCGCGGCTGAGCGCGGCTCCACGCGCCCTATTTGGAGGTCATGTGCGGTGGGTGCAAATGTTAGGTGAGCCGAGATGGCTGGTGGCTTCATGTGCGCTGTGTTCTCGCGCGCCTAGTGTAGGACGTCGCATAATCCGAAGTTTCCGCTACGCGGTGAAGCGAGACACAGTGAACGTTTACTGTAATTTACGCGGCCGATAAGACTACGACATTTACTGCATGTACAATCAACCACAAAAGTTTGCGGACCACGCGAGCGCGTGGCCAAGGGCCTCTTCGCGACACTTCCGCTACGTCACCAGCGATCGACAGCAGCGCTACGTTGAAGACGCATCCCTCCTTAAATCTATGGCCTGTCTATTTTCGCACTGTGCGCAAATATTTTCTACCTATCTCTTTCAACGTGACGCGCTCTTTGTTAGCCAGGGCTACTTGCTTATATTTTGAGAGCAGAATATCAGTACAAGTAACCAGACAGCGTATTCTTCGGCTGTTATCAGTTCTATTTTCGCGTAGCCACGCTGTTTTTTTTTTTTTTTTTTCGTGAGTGCGTGAGTGAGCGGTGAGGCAGCCATGGGACACAGATGCTTAGTCAGTAGGCAGAATTTTTCCGTTCCTCCCCCATCGCTAAGTGACAGTAGCGGCCGGGATTTGATCGCCTGCGCCCAGGTTTTGCTGCGCAAAGCCCGAACCACCGCGCTGCTATACTGGTTACATTTAGAAAAATAAGAAATAATCGGGTGCGATGACTCTTTTTATAACCCTTTGCGACACGGCGTCCTCGTTTGGGGACTCGAACTTCGGAGGCGCGTCCCACGCCACGTGTTTCTTCAAATGACCTAAAACTCAGTGTGCACATTCGTGTCCGCTTCCTGATGGGACAACTAGCGGTCAGTTAACTTCATTGTCCTGCGTATTGCTGCAGATGATCACTTTGCTGGAGACACTACCATGTTAGACAATCGTTCGACGTGCCGCGTTCCAAGACCAACGTTAAGAGTATTTTTTTTCTCCGGTCGACACGAATACAACCGAAAAAGCAAGTGTGCATGCGTTTCGGGCCTAATAGTTGATTCTTTTTATGCAAGCATTGAAGCTGACAGATTTCAGAATAATTAGATAATGAGTTATACGCTAATTAATTTTTTTTACTGAAACTCGCACAAAACAGCACATTGCTTCGTCTTCTTTCTTGGAATGTAATAGTGAGCGTCTTGAAACGATGCCATGCGCATTTCACGCATTTGCAGACAGTGCATCATAATTCGTGTCTGAAGGGGATGAATTTATTCACAAGACATTTACAGAAGTGTCATCAAACATAGGTCTCTCAATCTAGTAGGAAGTGAAATGTCCGCCGTTTTCTAGCACCTTATTGATGCGTGTGGGCATCGACTCGTACAAAGATTCAGTAATCTCCGGTCGACCGCGCAGGATTTCCCATTCTTGTGCGATCGCTTGCCACAGCGTATCGGCCGTGCGGCCGCGGTTGGCTCGTGTGGACAGCCGTTTCTTCAACATGCCCCAGACATTTTCTATGGGATTCAAGTCGGCGCCACATGGAGGCCACTCAAGCTGGCAAACAGCATGTTCTACTAGCAATGACTGGACGATACGTGCTTTATGGATCGGGCTGCGGTCGTGTTGAAAAAAATAGCAGCCGTCGCTGAAGGGACCGTCCAGCGCATACGGAACGAGGTGTCTAGTGATGACGTCGCAGTACCGTGACGCAGTGAAGGGCCCTTCCAGACGCACAAGGGGACCAAGGCCATCTTTGCTGATTGCTCCCCACACGCTCACGGAACACCGTCCACTGGATAGAACACTCTCTGTGTAATTAGGCAGATATCTGCAAGAAATAGCATACAATTGGGTTCCAGCGGCGCGTCTAAAAATGTGATTCCTCTTGCGTACGAACTTTATAATGCTGTTATAGAGTTGCAATAGAAAACGTGCAAACATCATTAGATAGTACTGAAAGACCCACTGGCAGCTTTTAATTAGCTTCAGAGTAAGTAGTACTATGAAACAATCGTTAATGTTTTCAACATAATACCACTACAGAAAAATCTCGTAATGTCCAAAAGCTCATTTTACGTGAAACATGTTGTGATGCAGAATTAGCTTCGTGAATTAACTGCCAATACACTGTAAACACACCTGCAGTTTAGTGGACGCCAAACCCGCTTCCGTTGGTCCCAGCGCGTGGAAAAAGTTGACTCGTCGCTAAAGATGACATCGCCCCATTTCTCTGTTGTCCAATCTTTCATTGCTGTAGCGAACATGAGTCGTTCTTGTAGCTGGCTGTCTGAGAGGCAGGGCTTCTGTGCTGCTACGAAAGACTGCAGGCCAAGCTCACTCAGCCTTCTTCTTACAGTCTCAGACGATACCGTGAGCGAGAGCGCTTCTCGGATATCATCTGCACTTTGAAAAGGATCAGCCACGATGGCGGCCGTAATCAGGCGGTCCTCTTCCTCAGTCGTGGCCCTTGGACGCCCACTGCGCTCCATATCTGTGAATCTGTCATCGTCGCGGAAAGCTTGAATAATCCTATTCACGGCAGTCCGGCTCCTGTTGGTTCGGCGGCAGATTTCGCGCTGAGGTATTCCCTCTATAAATAAACGCACAATGTGCCTTCTTTCGTCAAGTGGAACACACAGCGGCATCTTTCCAAATAGGCAATCACCACGTGGCCTGAAGCAAGTCTACTACGTTTTCAGCGACTGATGCGAAGATGCGCCTATGTGTGAAAGAAATTTTTCTATGCATCCGCTTTTTCTTTATTTTTGATGACAGTGAAACACCTCCCTACCCTTTCTCTCAAGACGCAGAAGCAGCAACACTCATTGGACCAAGATGCTGTCAACCAAAGTGCGCCAGTAAACGTCGCGTAAAAAAATCGTCGCAGCGCTTCGTGAAACTTATCTACCCACTGGCACACCAGTCGACAAAGGTTGCAGTGATTGCTCCGATACTGCTATCAAGCCAGATATGTGGCGGTCTTATCGCAGACAGCGCTCTGCGTCAACACAACGAACTAACAATGTCATGCACGGGAATAAAAAATTAACAGGCAGGCGAGTACCAAGAGGGCTCATATCCGGGAGAGCGCCCCTGTCGCCGCTAGGTGGCGTACCGCTAGGTGGCGCGGATAGGCAGTCTGGCACGCGCTCGCGTGGTCCGCAAACTTTTGTGGTTGACTGTACCTAGTTGTCTAAAATACTTTGCTATCGCTATCAATGCTTCGCCTTTCGGGTTAAACTGCAACAACAGTGTTGTACCTATGCATCTATAGGTAAAAAACGCTATCAGCAGCTACAGCAAACGACGCAATTAGCGCGTCACTGCTTATGACGTCATCAGTACGAATATGCAAGGGTTGCCAGACTGACAAAAATTTCACGAGTGAATAAAAAGTATTTTAAATATATCGTGACCATGAAATTTGATCATGTTTCAGTGTTGCCATTTGGTGTACAAAGAACATGGTGAGATGAAGAATTGGTTTACGAAAACATGGTGTCATGGCCCCTTTAAAATCCTTATTTTATTCCATTCTACCTCTGTAAAAACTCATTTCCTCAGTTTAGCAAGCTTGCATTTCAGGCTTCTTTTAGTGAAGCCTACCCATGCTGCACACATATTAAGGGGGGACGTGGCTTTGAAAATCAACTTCCTGATTTCTTCATGGATTTTGATGAAAATTGGCACAAATGTTTAGAATGTCTCCCTGATACTTCCATAAAAGTTTCAGAGTGATACCTTGAGAACATTTTATTGAGCAGAATTTTTCTCTCTTGAACTTTCTGGAGGGCCTATAGGGAGCTTAAAAAACATGATGGAAGGCTCGTTGAGTATTGACTGCATAGCTCAATG
Source organism: Dermacentor silvarum (assembly GCF_013339745.2). Classification (NCBI taxonomy): domain Eukaryota; kingdom Metazoa; phylum Arthropoda; class Arachnida; order Ixodida; family Ixodidae; genus Dermacentor; species Dermacentor silvarum. The sequence continues at coordinate 101,891,162 of NC_051154.1, read as the reverse complement.
CGTGCTGAAGGTCGTGACAGTCTTACTTTTTTTTTTCGCAACACAATTTTTTTAGATAGTCATTTTTCAAGTTACCTTCGCACCAAGCACACTTTCGGGGTGAACGAATAGCCATGCCATAAATTTATAAAAAGTCAAGATAAAAATGCGAGACTGTCTCGACCTGCACTGTAGTCCAAGGAACGTGACAAAAAAAAAAAAAAAAAAAAAAAACAGAATCAAAATTGGCTAAACGGTAACGAAGAAATCAGCTCCAGAAACTGAGCAGAAAGGCGAAAAAACAGTTTTGAGAAAACGGCTCTCAAAGTTGCACCTTCTCTTCAGTTCCAAAGTTGTAATCTTTGATGTGTTTTGTGACGTGGGGCTTCTTGGACATGTGGCCTCTGATCTGCTGAGCCTTCGTTCTGCCTTTTTCATGTTTGTATGGCATTCTTTACTGCTGCTCTACAAAGAGCATGGTGCCTGGGTTTCAAACCAAGTGAGGTGCAGAACTATGTGGGCATAAATATACAGTAGTTCTAGTGTTGTATCTGCAGACTGCCTCATTGATAGCAGCCTCTAGTGCAGTCAGTGAGGCATTGTTTTCTTTTGGTAGAATCGACTATGTTACTGAATGAAGGCTCTCAGCAGGCTTCTGAATCATCTTCCATTGCCAATGGCTATGGAGGTTAGGAGAGCCACTGATAGATAGGCAGCAACGCAGCTGCTAGGTGCTTTCCAGCCTGTACTTTTGTATCATGCCTCACTTCTGCAGCCAGGTGTCTGTGCCAGCCCAAGTGGCCTAGTGAATAGAGCTCATGATGAGGTTCTCTTTATGAATTAAAGGAGTGGTATGATAGGTATTGTTACGAGATATCGTGGCATTACGATAATAGAGTCGGCGCGCGATGTGCCAAGTCGCGGGTCCGAGGTGCCGATGTGCGAAATGCCTCGTCGTGGGTCCGCGGAATAGACGCTCGACGAGCTTAGTCGCGCAGTCCGAGGTGCCGATGCACGAAATGCCTGGTCGCGGGTCCAAACGCTCGGTAAGCTCAATCGCGCAGTCCGAGGTGCCGACGCGCGAAATGCCTAGCCGCGAGTCCGAGGAATAGACGCTCGAGGTGTCGACACTCGATGAGCGATGTGCCGACACGCGAATTGCCTAGCCGCGGGCTCGAGGAGTCGACGCTCGAGGTGCCGACGCGCGAAGTGCCTAGCCGCGGGTCCGAGGAGTCGACACTCGATGAGCGATGTGCCGACGCGCGAAATGCCTAGCCGCGGGCTCGACCAGTCGATGCTCGATTAGCTTAGTCACACAGTCCGAGGTGCCGACGCGCGAAATGCTTAGGCAAGGATCCGAGAAGTCCGCGCGCGATGTGCTTCATCGCCGAGTCGGAGACGCCTACGCGCGAAAGGCTTAGCCGCGTGTCCGAGCATTCCGTGCCCGAAGCTCGGTCGCGAAGTCCGCGTCACCGATGCTCGGAATGCTTAGCCGCGGGTCTGAGACGTCCACAAAAAGCGGAATCGGCCACGCTACTGCGATGTCCGCGTAGCGCCCGCTTTAACACTCGTCGAGATTATGGAAACTGTCCGGAGCTCGCGAGGAGACCGCAACAAGCGGAGCAGACGACGCCATCACGGAGCGAGCACCGGACCAATGGCGAACCGCGCTGGAGTCACGTGGCGGGCGCGGCCAATCGGTGGCTCCGGCACGACCTTCAATCATTTGCTTTTTGTGTGCTTGTTTCTGTATGGAGGAGATAGCTGAAGCGGCAGATTTGAAGACGGAGAAATGCGCTTTCCAACGAGACCAAGATGGCGGCGCTCGGCTGCGCCGTTCCGGAGATATCGTGACTTGAAAAACGCCGTTTTTTCGCGATTTCCGCGCAATTTTTCGGCACCTTGGCTGATATAAAATTTTTTTAGAGCACTTCTACTTGGTTTTCAGTGATGATATTTCGGAATCAGATAGAATAAGAGTTACAGAAACTGAAAATGTGATTTTCAAAAAATCGATTTTTTAGCCATTTTTCGCGATGCGAAAGCCGCGTCCCCCCTTTTAAGCAGTAAGTTTAATAAGTTGAACATGTATTTTAATGCACAAAAATAAATAAAAAATGTCAGCCCTTCCACTCGGGTGGAGATAGAAGACCAGCAAAGCTGTACTACGGTGGGAATTATGTATTTCCAATTATAACTATTAAGATGTGATTGTGTAATTGGTTATTTGAACCATTAAGGAATGAGAAATATATATGATCTGGTGGTTTTTATTTATTTAGTGACCACAGGGACCATAGCGTTATGGTCACTACGGTACACCGCCATAGAGTGTATGGCAAAGGTTGGCACGTTCTTCATAAACACGTCACCAACGCCACCGTCAACAACAGTTCTGCGCGTTGCTGGTGCTGCTGCATGTCCAAGTTTATACAGCTGCTCAGAATTTTGAGAATGACAGCCCATAAACAAATGTCATGAAACAAAACACAGGCAGCGCATGCCTTTTATGTTAAATCTTCTCAGACTGAAATATTAAAAGTGCGAAACAAAAAAATACGCAGTTTCGTCCGAAAGGCGAAGCGTCAATTGCGATAGCAAATTAGTAGCAAGCTATATGGAGTAAGGATAGCAGTTTTATCGGCTGTATAAACTTGGACACATTCGCATACTAACTGGATAGGTCACTTGAATAGATCACACTCGATGACCGCACACAACCGCTGTAAAAACGCTGGCGTGATCAAGCGCGCCAGCAGCAGTGAGCAAAGGTTCGTGCGGTCTATTGCTCCAACGGAAACTGAGCGGCGAAAGCACAGCGCATACAAAGATAGGAGCAGTGTTGCAGATTGCTTTCAAGATATGGTGCGCGCGACCGCCTGTCGCTGCGCAAAGTATAAGTACGCAGTTAATTGCTCGCAGAGTAAAAGCCGCACTCCCTCCCTCCCACGCTGCCTTCCCACTTTCCTCCTTTCGCATGGGTGATTGGATCGCCAGTTCCCCTTGCACCCGGTCGCAAGATACACATTTGGTGCCGCAGCTAAACGTCGCCTTCCCTCCCTCCCTCCCGTTCCCCCATGGCCCTTCGCGCGATGGAAGAAGTCGCTTTTGCTCGCCGCCGTGTGTTCGCTTCCTGTGAAAGCGCGCGTCCCTCGCGCACTTTCACTCGCACATACAGAATACGGCCAATGAGAGTTTTTTTTCTACACGCGGACACAACCATCAGAGACTGAACCCGTAACAGCTTCGCTGTAAAAGAAAGAAATCGCAGTTTGCATCTGAAAGGCAAAGCACTGACAGCGAGAGAATTACCGAAGGTTCGTAGTTTCATAGCCGCTCACCTCTCCATTTTATCTGTGCCACATCTGCAAAACTCAGATTACACGACCTCTAACGCCAGGCATGCAGGAAGGCGGTGCACATTAGATCTCGAGTTACTGCATAGGCTCCCTAGCCTATGCAGTAACTCTAGTGCACATCTGGCCGCCATCATCCTCGGCCCACCCTCGCATTTTTGTCCTCGCACCTGCAGCATACGGCACATGGGTCGATCATTTTCCTCGAACTTGAACTTCATTCGGAACATCACGGAAACTGCACACATTCGTCTGGAATGTCCGCAATACTGCTATCGCAATAAAAACGAAAAATCAAGAGATGCAGGACATAACGTAGTCAGCAAAATGCATCAGGGGTGCTGTACTCAGCAACTTTTCAACACTCACACTAAGAAACGTTCGGTTCATGCCAGCAGGCATTCTCAGGAACATGATAGCGCATGATAGCGTGAAGCATGATAGCGCGGACAGAACTGTTCGGCCTTGCTGTTTGATTAGATCCTGCCTACGATGTAACAGTGATCACGACTGCAGCTAAAGGTTGACCCATGGTTCACCCTTGTACGGTCACCCAGGCGCGTTTTCGCCGTGTTGGGAGGCCACGTAATCTGCTGTGGGTGCGAAGGTAAGAATGCGAGGGCGAACCGAGGAGGCTGGTGGCTTGATGGGCACCCAATGTTGGTCACGTGATCGAGCTGCTGTGCTGTGCGTTGGAGGTCATGTGAACTGCTGCGGGTGCCAAGACAAAAGGCTAGCCAAGATGGCTGGCGGCTTCATGCGCACCGTCTTCCTGCACGCCCAGTGTAGCCGGCGACGTCATCGCGCTCACACTGCCTGCACGGCCAAGCGAATACACAGCCCTAGCGCAGTGTTTGGAGGCCACATGGTCTGCCGAGGGTGCCAGCACAACGGGCAAGCGTGCAAGGGCGAGCCGAGAAGGCGGGTGGCTTTGTGCGCGTTGTCTTTCCACGCGCTCAGTGTTACAGGCCACGTGACCTGCCGAGTTTTAGAGATGCGGAACCACTGACGCCACGTTTAGGAATTTATCCATAAATATAGAGATTTTGAAACCAAATTAGGGGTTTGGAGTCTTATGACAATATCTAGGTATTTTTTAAAAGATGTACAGAGCAGCTTTGACATACTTCTTAACGATGGACTCATACACCTGGAACCTCATTTTGTAATAATTCAGTTCGCATCCCACTATTTTTACCCTTTGTTGTTGGCTGGGATGCCATCGTTATTGTTTGAATTGGCCACTTGATGTGACAGATATGAGAATGTTACAAAATAAGGCTGCTGCAATCAGGTATATGTTAATACCAGTTACATAAGGAAGTGAGAACAGCCAGTGACTGGTTCCCATTTTGCTTCTGTATCTCGCCAAACACTCGTTCACGGTAACCTACAAAATATATTTTGCCCTGTCGGAAGGGAACTGCTCTCTAGAAGTTCAGCAGCATCCTGAACAAAGAATGGTATCAGTGAACTGGAATACACATCATACCCTATGGCTTCTCAAAAAGCTTGAAGGCTTTTTGTATTGAATGCTGCCAGCAAAAGTGCTTTGTTAAGCTGAAATCAATGCAAACAAATGTACCGTTGAGAAATGCTCTGCAGTAAATTCACTGGTCAGGAATAAAACTCGCAAACCTTGTACATGCATTTCAAAACTAGGATTGCTGCATCATAACTGGGGAAACAAAATACATGTCAGTCCTTCTTGCAAGCCTCGATTTAAAATAGCAGTTACAATATAATATGTACCCTCTTGGCAAAACTGAAGATAATAATTTATAGCCACCATTTGAAGTATGTGAGCAATGAAACGTAAACAGAAAGTTGGAGGAGTTGGAATTAATTTGTAATGGCTTTTGCAGCATTACAAGAAAATATAAGGTCCAAAGGATTAGTGCACGACATGTAATTTAGAGTTCTTGTCCTCGTTTTTTGCGTTATGATGCACTATGATGATTAGGATGCAAGTATTAGATTGCATCGCCACCTGATGAAAAATAATATCCAAAGCTAGGGATTTTCTAGTAAACTAGGAATTCTTGAGAGGTTATTTGAGGGATATTTGGCACATGAGGTTGGCATCACTGTGCTGCACAGCTGAAATATCGAAGGAAGTGTGAGCATGGAATGTTTGCTTTGGGACAAGTATGCGCACTCCCCACTGCAGGCACTCATCATGACAGTGTTGCGAGGGCAAGTTCTTGTGTAAGTCTTCGTCAAGTCTTGGTGTAATAGTCTAATACTTTGCTGTCCCTATCAACACTTTGCTTTTTAAGAGAAACAAACTTTTTTTGAACAGCATTTTCACACACTGGTGTTGGTACAGTGAAGTTTTCACAAAAGCTATTCTATAATGTCCCTACAAAAACAGCCCTTTCTCTAGTGCCAATAAATTCAGCCATACACTGTTATTGCCAGCTATGAGCTTCATTAGGTGGGGCATGTTTTTTCAAAACAGACATTACATGTGAACAGTCCTTTATTTTGGTGCTTGATAATCTCCATATTTATATCACTAGTGGCTGCTGAGAATCACAGGAATTCTTGTCTCAAAAAACCTTTTGAGAACAGAGGTTATTCAAAGGAGTAGATGCACGAAAACCTTTTGCTTTAGTAAATGTGATCAGATTTTGCTTTATTAAATAGCTGCCTCAATTCCTCGAATACGCAACAGTTAATTCCACCATCTTATTCCATGCCAAGTGCAGCACAAGTTCAGGCCTCAAGCAGGCCCCTTCTTTATGCCATGCAAATCAGTGGTGATGGTCACATGGTATAACAAGCCATTTATGCCAAGCACCAGCCAGTCTGCTGCAGTGCCTGGTCACAAGCCAAACCATGGTTATGTCACCTGAAGCTGGGTGCACGCTGCCATATCAGCCACTCTTTCCTTCTTTATTCTTTGCTTCTCTACATTCAACACTGATTAAAACTGGACTTTTCTTATTTCTCCTCTGGGAACGTATAGCGCCCCTGACACCTTCTCTCCCCCATTATCTTGCCACGTGCCTATGCTTTGCCTATACATCAAGATCCCCTTGGTGGTCAAAATTAATCTGGAGTCCTCCACTAAAGCATACCTCCTAATCAAATCGTGGTTTTGGCACGTCAAACCCCAGAATTCAATTCAATACTTTGAAGAACCAATCAAGGATAACATATGGGTGCTTTAATCGTTTATGTACACATATATACAACAGGTATAACAAGCATAACCACACAAATGTCTGGTTCTTCATGAAATGGGGCACTGATAAATTACACTGTGCTAGCTATGAGCACAATTAACAATAAAATTAAGGCCAACAATGCTGAGCAGAAAGGGATGCTGAATAAACATCACATGACTGGCCACTTATCCTTAAGAACACCAAATGAACACCAAGCTATTCAAGTACTATTTGAACAGCTAATGCCATTTGGTGTTCCTGAGGATACATGCTATTTGGTTTGAAGATTCCAACACCCAAGACTGCTCAAGCAGGACAAGTGGAGCCATGAGGTGGACTGCCAGACTCCTGGAACTTGCAAAGCAGAAGCAAGCAACTTCTCGTGGCACACCTCACTCCTCCTTGGGACCAGGGTTGACGAAGCGGTTGTCGGACCTCAGTCCATTCAACACTGTCAGGGTTCCAAATCTTCTTCAGTTTCATTTTGTTCAATGTCTGCAGCACTAAGTACTTCTGTGCTGGCGAGAATGTGGATTTGTGGATCCCGTTCCATTTGTGCAAGCTGCTCAGCAGTAGCCTGCACAACCTGGATGTCCCCATGCTCGGTGCGGATGATCTGTTTGGGAGATTAGTAGCCAACAATGCTGTTTGCAATGGAGACATAGCTGCAATGTTCCCAAGCTAACATGTAATATTTCAGTGGTTTTGGCATTTCTGTCATAATTGATCAATTATTAATGTCCCACTGAGGTTAAATAAAGGAAACCAACTAAACACGTAAGAACAAATTAACGAGTGCTCGCATTTGTAAAACAAGTTATGGGCAACAAATCATTAAAGGGACTGACAACCAATTTTCATATTACCCATATTTTTTAGTGAACAGAAAGCTTACTGGTCAGAGGGTTTAATCATGAAGTGGTAATGCGGAAAACGCCGTGGAACATTTTTTATCAGAATTTTTCGATCTGCAGTGAGGATGTAGTCGTTCACTGGAAGCATGCTGAAAATTTCACAGTGATAGGTGAGCGCGATAGCGATTATATGCGGGCATTGGTAGGAGGTAGGCGACAAGTGTGGCCGCATCTGTGAGAAAGTATTATATTGTGTATCAAGCCGATGTCCTGTGATTCACGTTTTCTGAAGTGTTAAACTATTTCTAAAATAATAGCTACATGTTTTCGTGCTTTCCTGTCCAACTGCTTTGGCCATTAGCAAGTCAAGAGTGTTTTTTAGACAAGCCAATTAAAGTTCTTGAAAGCAAAACGACGCTTTTACATTTGACTTTCATTACTTCGTAGTACACGTAGTATAATGTGCAATCATCTAATAGTATATGAGCTGCAATTTTAAGCTATAAGTATGCTGTACTTTAATAACAGCCAACTCACGTACAGTAATCTCATAGACTACATCTGGAGTATCAAGATTTCACTGCCAGGCTGCGCCACTTACTGGTTTCTGAGACTTTCTTTGCCAATTTAAAATTATAATTCCTACTTAAATCATGAACATTGTGATGTATTCTATCTAAATAAATCATGGTCATTTCATTTCCATTAACATCTCACAACACATTCTGGCCAGTTGTCATTCCCTTTAAATCAACGGGCCCAAAATGATTTACACATAGAGTTCATCACTGTTGGTTCTTTTATTTTCCTGAAATTTGGCCTACTTTTCTAGATTTCTATTTCGACTTGAAAAAAAAATCTTATTTGGTGAATATATTTTTCTAGATGACCTTTCAGTGTCTTTTTTCGGTTGGTAATTTTTTACGATGAGCTTAGTCCTTTTATTTCTTGGGTGAATATCTTGATCACTAAATTTGTTGACGCTGAAACACACTGTATGACTGCACATCCTGTTCCTCAAAGCTATAGCTGAATCCAACACAGAGAGTAACAAAGTTTTAGAGCCATTGCTAGAGTGCTGTACGGTGCAGGAATTAATCCAGTGCATTCGATTGCCGAGTATAAATAGAATTACACTTTATTAATAACATTATGCAGGTAAAAACAATGCACATATATAATACGAAAAGAAAATAAAGGTAGGTTACCATGTTACCATCACTAAACTTGCCCAGTTCACCCGTTGCAGTGATCGCAGGGCAAAGACGGCAAGGACCTGGGCCAGGGCTTCCCTGACCCTCTGTTCAGCCCCCTCCCCTCTCCCTTTATGGTGTCACACTGGCAGGCAAAATGGGGGCAAATAAGAACAAAAAGTGACAATTGCTTGGGTGGCAGGCTGAGGTGTGACCTTGACCTTGAATTTGTGTGGCAATCGGTATTTTAGCTGCCTGGTAAATTGGCTTTCACTGACTTCTTTCCGTTAAAACCATATTCCTGAAACATAACTTTATATACCCTTTTTTGTTTCCTGCCTTAAACCAAAAACTCTAAACCGAATTTACACAAAACGTAATGAACTTTTGTGGAGCCTGTATGTTATGCTTAAGAGCAACAGCTCTTGGCGAGTGTAACTACATCAGTGTTTTGGCATTTCGACTTCATCGTGCAGTTCTCAAGAAACAACATTCTACTGCATACAATGGGGAAGTGGGAGCAAGTTGACATGGCCCTTCAGCACTTTCTCCCTGTTTTCATCATCCAAAATGGAAATGAAGGTGTTAAATTCATTATGTCTATGCTGCTCAGCCCTGCAAGTGCAAGTGGCACAGAATTCTTATGATCCTCACCTGTGGCTGTAAGCTGGCGATATCACGCAGAGCATCTTCAGAGAGAAGGGCTAGCTGCTCAGCAGGGTCCTCCGCTGACTGTGAAGAATTTGAACCTGTGGTGGGGTATACTCCCCTGTAATACAAAAAGAAAGTGCAATTTGGCAGTGAAACACAACATTCTAGTTCAGCTCTTGTGTTATGCTCAACAACAATGGGCCAGAGGCCTTATACAAAAATGCCAACAATGGAAAGACATACTTGCAAAGCAAATGAAGGAAAGTAATTTTGGGTTTCAAATTGTGTACTTACAATTGTGCCACGTGTACTTGATTATCTTTCACCGGTGACCGCTCTTCACCGGCTCAGAAATGTTAACCATTATCGCTCGGCGCAGGACGCGCCTGCATGTATCGGAAGTTTCTCGAACGTTATCGATGCTTCTTTCCGTTGCCTGTTTTCACCGACGCTTATGTTATCCGATTGTATGACCGACGCGAATTGTCTAGAACTTTCTGGAAGACACGTGGGCACCAGGAAATCTGCAACATTCAATGACTCATGCATAAAAGCCGACGCGTTTCGCCGCTGATCAGATTTCGACGATCGCCGACTGTGTTCGCCGCTATCGTTCTGCTTCGAGTGCAACTTGCTTTTGTGGGCACAGGTTCGCCCAATAAAAAGTCCATTTCGTTATTCACAGTTTTGCAACTGTTTTATTCAGCGTCACTACTACGTGACAATACCAACTATTAACTTACTCTGACAAGAGTAAAAAATTGCCCCCACCTCCCCGAAGGGAATCGTGAGGAAATGCGAATGCATTTCTTGCGCCGAGAGTACACGGCGTAGTAATTTTAATGGCATAAATTAATGACGAGACGAGGATTTGTACCGTAACCATTTATTTACACATTCATCGCAAACCTTGCAGCTGTGACCAAAGCTGTGGTCCTCGAAGTCGCGCTTGAAATGGGCGTCCGGCTGCGTAAACTGCCGAGCGCGCGCCGCCGCTTGTGTGGCGCGATCGAGAGCGCGGGCGGCAGCGGGATCAGCCTGTCGTCGTTGCCGCTTGGACTCGGCCTCGCGCCGCTTCACTCAAGGATAGGCGGCTCGCCGTTGACGTTTCTCCGCCGCGTCTCGAACATGAACTTCAGCGTTCTCGGCTCGCCGTTGACATCTCACAGCGGCGTATCGAGCACACATTTCCGGATCTTCGGCTCGGCGTTGGCGTTTCGCAGCGGCTTCCCGAGCACGGAGTTCAGTATCGGCAGCTCGCTTCGCTCGCTTGCGTTCGGCATCACGCGCTCTTCGCTTCGCAGCCTTGTCTTCCGCTTCTTCTCCTCTGGTTGATGATGACGTTGAAGCTACTGCAGTGACGTCACCTCCAGCGAGAGGTGTAATGCTCGGGTTGGATTGTATTACACTTCTTGCTAGGGGTACCGTTGCCGTCAGACATTCGCCTTCACCGACTTCTGCCATCGCCTTGAGAGGCGCATAGCCAGCGAACGGTCGAGAGTGAGGTGCGCGCTTCACTCCATTTATATATACGTGCGAGCGAGCGAACGGGAGAGTGGGGCGCAGGGAGGAGAGAGAGCGAACGGCGAGAGAAGGAGCGGCGAAGCACTGCACCTACCCTCTCCTACACTCTCTCCACACACCCAGGAGCTCCGCCGAGTTCCCGCGATGCGAGCGCCCTCACACGTCAGAGCGCGCTCCTCTCTACTCACTCTCCGCTACTCCGCCCGCACCACCTGCTCCGGTTGCTAGGGGCGAGGATAAGCGCACGCGCCCGCAGCTGTTGCTATGGGAGAGGGAGTGAGAGCGGAGAGATAACACCTGCCGGCGCGTGGACACCGACAGACGCCTGACATGCCCCAACTAAGAAATGCATTCGCATTTAAAAAAAGGCCTGCATCGTATAATGAACATTTTTGCCTCCAAACCAACCACATTGAATATAGGTTAGAATGTACCAAATGTTGCATAAATAAGGGAGCCCAAGCATTTGATGGCTCTTTCAGCTAAACCACTTGTTTGCTCACACTCCAATTTCATGCAAAGTAGGAAAGGGTCACATTTTGGGCTTTATTTTGTTTAAGACCAAGCATGGTTGCCGTATTTATCTGCTTCATTCAATGTAGTTCAACAAATATTGGTTTCTGCAGCAATGCCAGATGAAGAATGCCGACTTTCACAGTGCAGCAGATTTTCACAGCGGAAGGAGTGGTGACATCATATGCCACCAGCAGGGCAAAGCTGCTCTTCGCATTGTGTCTTCTCTGCAGTGGGCACTTTGCACTCCTACGACAGATGGTGCTACCATTCCTCTCAGTGAGAAAATTATTTTTTCGCTCCAACACAGCCATAGACAGCTTGCACAAGTGATTTGTACCGAACATGAGACAAGTACTGTATCTAAGCAAGGTATTAGTAAATAAAATGCACGGCGAAATGCCACTTGAGTTTGAAATTTTAGCAGGAACAAGTAGGTAAGCAGTACATCCAAAAGATCCATTTTAGTTGGACTCTCTCATCAGCACAGCATTCGGTATTAGCAGCAGTGGCATCACGAGTAGATGTTCTGTTAGGAACCTGCCACGATATTGTCACGTAGTAGTGACAGTGAAGCAAGCAGTCGTAAAACTGTGAATGACGAAACTGATTCTTTATTGGGCGAACCTGTGCGCACAAAATCCAGTTACACTCGAAGCACAACCATAGCGGCGAACACAGTCGGCGATCGTCGAAAATCTGATCAGCGGCGAAACGCGTCAGCTTTTATACATGAGTCATCGAAGGTTCCAGATTATTCCCTGGTGCCCGCGTATCTTCCAGACAGTTCTGGACCATTCGCGTCGGTCATACTATCAGATTACATAAGCGTCGGTGCCAACAGACAACGGATAGAAGTATCGATAATGTTCGAGAAACTTCGGAAACGTGCAGGTGCATCCTGTGCCTAGCAATAACGTTTAGCATTTGTTAGTTGGTGAAAAGCGGTCACTGGTGAAAGATAAACATGTACACGTGTCAATATCCCTGTGGCTATGGAGTTGCGCTGCTGAGCTCGAGGTCGCGGGTTCGATCACGGCTGCAGTGGCCACATTTCGATGGGGGCAAAATGTAAAAATGTTTGGCACTTAGATCTAAGTGCATGTTAAAAAAAACCTGGGTGGTCAAAATTAACCTGGAATCTCCCACTACAGCATGCCTCATATTCAGATAGTGATTTTGGTATGTAAAACCCCAGCATTTAATTTATTTTTCTTTCTTTAATCTGTTAGGAGGACCATACACTGGAGGGATGGTAACTGTAGCTCCTTTCTCCACTTACCTACTAACCTGATAAGCAATTTTATGCCACCCTTATACAAGAAAGGTGCCCCTAACAACACTGAGATGGAAAACATATACTCATGAGCATAATGTGACCGTTAAATGACAGTTTTAGGAAAATATTGAAACTCTTAAGCTTCAGGTAAACCTTTCAGAATAAAATGGTTCACGAGATAAAAAAAAAAAAAAAACATGCGAATTTCACTGAGACTTTCTTCCACAGATGTACACCCGGCAACAAAATATCAAAGACCATGAAATCTGAAAAAAAGCTGAATATCTGCGTAGGCTCACACCGCAGTCTGGTATTTGCAGTTCGAGCCTTGACTAGAACACATTAAGAATATTGTCGTATAGAGTCTAACTGGCTACTGCTACAGGCTGCTCGGGAATTAAACGTTTTCTGAGATCCCGTGGTCCGTAAACTTTTGTGGCCGGGTGTACATCTTGCATGAGACATGCAGTACCTTTTAAAAACAGTGTATAGAGCCAAAGTTCTCAAATAGAGATGTTAGTAGGGCCTCATTGTCAGTCTTCAAACTGTCTTTAAAAAATTATGACTACTCCAGTGTGGGTCTCCTCACGCAGAACAATGCTACTGTAGGGTGAGACTACTCTTTACAAAGATTAGGTAGGCTATAGGCTACACAATTTTCACATCCCTTGTTTTCAGATAAGTAGGTTTGCGAATGAAAGCAATGCAGTACTGTAAGGAAAACCAGGTATATCACATTTACTGTAACTATTCATAAGTTTTCCCACCATAAATAAGTGTTATTTCATCACAGAAACACTACCATGCATTCTTCATATCTATTCAAGTTTTAAGGCTTCATATCCCATACACTAACAGTACCGCTACTTAAGGTGGCTTTAATAGAATGAAACGTCAATGCTAATTTAACCACCATCTTTTCTTCCTTATCACAGACCCTAAGCATTGGAGATGATGTTAAGAATAAAGGTATGTTAAGAATTTTCTTCATGGGGTATCATCAGAAGACCAGTGAGTGCCTATAATTGGTTATAATCTTCATTAGTTCATCAATCCAATATGTTTACATACAATCTCTGTTTGCACTCATATTGCTAGGTTGATAATTTGTTATATGGAAAAGGATTTAAAGGAACACAAAAGACGGCACCATACTTCGTTTACTACTTTTTAAATATTTGAAACCAGACTACCTACGCAACGTTTAGCAGGTTTTGCACTCAATAAACAATATGCAAAAGTCCGTAAGCAGGCTTTCCCACAGAGCTAACTTTCCCTAACCATGACGGCCGCATTCTTGCTAGTGGTGCTGTTCAAGCTGAGCTGCGTGTTTTGAAACATTGGACGGTGCAGGGAATAGATGATGCCAGGAATGATGTCACTAACCTGTATGTTGATACTTCAATTAATATTCTAGCCTGAGGTCCGCCGAATTGTTTGCATCAAAGAAGGTGTGTGGAGAAGTGCACTTGCAGGTTTTGCATATTAGTATCTATAAGTGCATGTTTCTTGAAAAATACAGCTTGGAAAGAAAAAATTCTGTTTGTACCTCCCAAATTTCGGATAATGTAACAATACAAGCCAATTCTAAATGAAGTGCTGGTGTCATTTATTATGATAAGTGCCACTGGAGCCACTTGTTGCCATCAGCTTGGCTCGCCACCATAACATTGGCTTAGCTACATAATGTCACCCAAGATGAAGGTAGATGAAGAAACGCCTGCAAGCGAAGCACTTGACTCATGGCTCTTTCTTTGAGAAAAGCCTCTCCTGATCAAACAGGAGGCCACTGTTGGCAATGGAGTGGTGTTTTTGAATGTCAAGGAAGGCAGCAGATCAAAAACTAGTTTGATCTAGTGCGTACGAATGCAAGTTCTATGCGCATCTCTCCACACCAGGGCTCATTACACAGTTTAAAATTTACTTCCAGGCTCAGGGGTTGATGCGTCATTTAGCGCATGGATCATGCGACACAGGAGACAGTACTAAGAGGAGCCCAGGCAGAGCTTTGCATGAAGGCTTTGTTCAGCATGCTATTTTACAGGACTGGTGTTGCAACCTATTTATTCTTTCTTCCTTATACAAAGAATCACAGATACAAATATGACATAAGTATGTTTACTACAAAAATGGAATGATGCCTGATCGTGGTGAATTTCAGCACAAGCAACAAAAGTATGAGGGAATTAACCAACCACACACATGCTAACACTGTCTTATGGCTCACAGCAGTTCACGCCAGTGCCGGTGAAGTTGCTAGCTACCTCATCTCTTTCTGCATTCTAAAGGAAATAAGAAATCTGGACCCCAGCAGAACTGTGCATTAGTGACCTATATAGCATGGTCTAAGATACACATTGAAAATTTAAATTCACTTCAGTGTCCCTTTAAGCATTTCAGGATAATGTCGTATGGCACTCAATTAATATGAAAAAATTAATGCCTGCCCACTTAGCCACAATTACTAAATGTTAGAAGGGGCACATTACTTGTGGGAGCATAATTGTTTGTTTTTTTAATTCAAAAGCTTTAAGTGCCAAAACCACAATATGATTATGACGCACGCCGTAGTGGGGGACTTTGGATTAATTTAGACTACATGGGGTTTTTTAGCATGCACCCAGTACATGGTACAAGGGTAAAAGCAAACTCCACACACATTTGTCAAGTGAATGAAGCATGCATAGTTTAGGGGAAAATAATAGAGACAAATCATTGTGTCTCAGCTATTAGTGTCCCTGTATTGAAGCATAAAGGTTTAAGAGTTCGCTGTATTTGTATACAGTGGCAGCAAAATACCGGGTGTTCAAAATTAAGCTTTACGGAATTTTCAAAAATCGCCTGTTGGCAGGTAGCATAATTCTTATCGTTGAGCTGAGTTATTCGAAGAGGCAGACATTAGTAGCATGAGAAATCGAAACACATATTCAACTAATTTAAAAATTTGACTAATGAACTTCTTAGTTAATTAATTTACGACACATATTGCAATTCACAAATTGTAGCCGGTGAGTTTGCAAGACACATCCATTTGAAGTGAATTTCCAGGATGACGCCAGTTTCGAGATATTTCCCAAATTGTGGGACGAAATACATGGGCGTTCCAGTTACTTTTGTGCTTCAATGTATAATACAGCCATTTTGCTAAAAAAGTATGCGGAACAACAGTGCATTTTTACGGCAAGTTTGATGGCACATATCTCCCAACTGGTGTCATTCTTGAAATTCAGTCCAAGAGGATATTCAGTCCAAGTGGATATCTCCTGACAAGCTCATCGGCTGCAATTTGTAAATTGCAATATGTGTCGTAAAGTAATTAACTTAGAAGTCAATTAGCACATTTTTGTTAACTAGTTGAGTATGTGTTTCGATTTCTCATGCTACTAATGTCCGCTCATCGAAAAACTGGAGGACGCTTAAGCTTCGCCTTGAAGAGTGGAATGCGATAGCATTATCGAGCCCCAATCGCATCGCATTTTTTTTTATGAGTAGGCTTCACTGCAACACAGAACGTGGGAAAGCCAGCTTACAAACCAAGCTTACACCAATGCCCTTAATGTTGGCTTCACTTTTAAACAGAAATGCATTGCTGGGAAGAAGTTTGTCCAGGGGCAATATAAGTCGTCTTATATTAAAATGTGAAGGCCCTAGGAGATTTTTTAAATTATTTTATTGTTTGCTATTACCAAGACGCGCGCTTCTCCAAAACGCATTAGGCAGGGTAAGTCCCATTTTGACCTGCCGAGGATGCGAGCGCCATCTGGATAGGATTTTCGCAAGTAACCTACTCGAGCGCGCAGCTGTTGGTAATGGTAGAAATGCTGGAAAAGGGGTTTGTGTTTCAGTTTCCTCGTAAGAGAATTATGTTTTCTCGTACATTCACATTACAATCTGACACCGCCATGTCTGTAGGTTGTGGGTAAGTCGTACTTTACAATTTTTTTGACGGATTTTACTGTGAGAAATTCAATTTTTGTTCACTAACACCTTGCGCCATGCGGAGAGCCTGCACGGTCAGGGTGGTGTGGGATGATTTTCTCCGCCACGGACGCTGGTGCTTACGCCGACACCGACGCCAGATTTTCTGCGACACGGGGCCCTTAACGCTATCGCGTTAATAACCCAGCTCGATGATAAGAATTATGCTACCTGCCACAGGCGATTTCTTAAAATTCCGTAAAACTTAAAAATGAACACCCTGTATACATAAATGATCCTGTTGTGATCCATGTCAACAAAGTAAATTTGTGACAAGCAAGAGCTCCAGCAGGACATTTACAGAAATGTAGAGGTACTACCTGTCACGAAATGCCTTGACTGAAAGCGACATTCCTCTATTTTTGCGCCTGAAAGCTGTGCGGCATTTGGAGTCCATATTTTGTTTGATTCGATGCCAGTCGTGGTCACTGATGGAGAATTGGTGTACTAGATGACCTGCAAGAGCCATTAGGCAATTCTTTCACTATAAAAACATTTAAATCAAGAAAAAGAAAGTTTTCACCAAGAAGTAAGGACAGGGCCGGTATAATGTAGCAATTCTTTTCACTTGATTCTATGCCACTCTTATCATCCACCATTTACGGCCAGCTGATCCCATTTATAATGCGGATGGAGCACCACTCTGACCACAGACGAAGTGCAACAAGAAATGGCATTGGAATATAATCATTACAATATCCCGGCCAAGAGTATCTTCACAATGTCGTAAGACAAACTGCAACAGCTGAAAGTTAAAGGACAACACATTGCCCTTTAACCGACCTACAGACACTGGCAAACCAGGAATGTATTGGCAAATGCATCTAGAAGCGTGCATGGATAATAAATGTGTCGACGAACTACTTCATTTTTTTGCCCCCCCCCCCCCCCCTCGTTTTCCTCACAGTAAATCAGAACACTTATTTGACATGTCAGTATTATACAGCTTTGCACCTTTAAGAGAAAGCTTTACATCGGAACCAATTCCGATTTCCCTATTCAAATACATGTGCAATGCAGAAATGCTCCGAGTAAACAACTGATGAACTTATATGAATAACATTTGTTGCATTTAAGAGACAAAGCTGAATTTAGAGCCTAAATTTTTTTTAACAAAGGTTGCTGAAAATTGGTTAAGATAAAAAAATTGAAGCATGAAGTTTACAAATCTGTAACTCTGCACCAACAACAGATATCAAAGTTTTGTAAACTGCATTTGTCGGAACAGCTGAAGCAGACACATGTGACATGTATACGAATTTACAGTTTATGTGTAACTGTTTTGATATTTACGAGTTTTGTAAAAGTCCTACTCACAAATTAGTGGTATACTTCAGAGCAATGTATAACACATCCATTTTGCCCACTTCAGATGTCTCTATAGGTGCAGTGTATAGAATTGTGATATCATTCTTCATTGCTGAGTTACAAAGTTGTAGACTTCATACTTCAGTTTTGTTAAATATTGCTGTTCTTAACAATATTTTTTTTAATTTAATGGCCTAAGTAAAATAATGACTCTTTAAATCTGGCAGACTAACTTTTTCTTTTAAACACAACAAATCTCTTCAAGTTTGGTGCATTGGGAGCCAAGAAAAACAATTTCTCTGTTTCCATGTATTTAGATAGAAGCTCCTGAGGTAAAGGTTCCTCTTAATGTTTAGATTTTGACGAACCTGACAAGAACAAATTAGCAAGGTTACTGTATCTAAACATCAACACATAAACTAAGCATTTATGTCTACAAAATCGAGTTTCACTTCAGTGCATCATTATAATATTGCCACGAGACAGAAGAAGAAGAAGATCGGCACCGAAACAGAGGTCAGCATTAGGCCGGCACCGAAGAAGAGGAGGTAGAGGTTACTCCTCGCCATCTTGGCTGGTTGCTGCTACACCTGTGCTACTTGTCTGTAAATATTTGTAAATATACGTTCTTGTGCAACATTTTCTCGTCGAGGTGCGGGGTACGCTGCCTGTTCATCCCCATCACCCAAGCACGGAACTCCGAAGTGGTCGCCGCGAAATAACAGTGCTCGGCCACCTTGTTAATGGTGCAGGAATCCAACCTGACCCAGAAAAAATTCCCGCCGTGAAGCATTTCCTTGCACCTTGCTCAACCAAACACGTTCGCTCCTTCATTGGCTTATGTTCATACTTTCGTCGCTTTGTCAAAAATTTCACTGACATCGCCCGTCCGCTCACCGACCTTCTCAAGAAAGATACGCTTTTCGTCTGGGGCCATCTAAAAGCTCATGCATTTTCTGCGCTTATCCGCCTTCTGACGACTTCTCTGTTGGCGCACTTTGACCCATCTGCTCCTACGGAAGTTCGGACAGATGCCAGTGAATACGGAATCGGAGCCGTCCTTGCCCAGCGCCAGCATGGTCGTGACTGTGTCATAGTGTACGCCAGCCGCCTGCTCTCTGCCCCATAACGCAATTACTCAATTACCGAGCGTGAATGCCTTGCCCTTGTTTGGGCGATCTCCAAATTTCGGCCGTACGTCTTTGGCCACCCATTCGCAGTAGTCACTGACCATCATTCGCTCTGCTGGCTTTCCTCGCTGAAAGATCCTACAGGCCGTCTCGGACGCTGGGCTTTGCGATTACAAGAGTACTCGTTTTCCGTCATCCACAAGTCTGGCCAATTACAGCAGGACGCGGACTGCCTGTCCCGTTATCCTGTCGATCCGCCCGACAGCACTAACCCTGACTCTGATGCCTGTGTCCTTTCTATATCTCAGTTACTTCATTTCGGCGATGAGCAGCGGCGTGATCCGGCGTTACGTTCCATCATCAACCATCTCATTTCCGGGGCCTTTGACGAGTCACTCCGGATGTTTACCTTACATAATGGAACTTTATACCGCCACAGTATATGCCCCGAAGGCCCTGAGCGCTTGCTGGTGGTACCCCTCCCACATGCGCACTACTGTCCTCCAGCAGCTTCCCGACGAACCTACAGAAGTCATCTTGGTGTAACCCGCACTTATGATCACGTGCGGCGTCGCTTCTGTTGACCTGGGCTTTATCGCTCCGTACAGAAGTACGTTGGCCGCTGCGAACTCTGCCAGCGACGCAAGAGACCACCGACGCTTCCCGCCGGCTTTCTTTAGCCTATCGTTGTCCCAGTAGAGCCGTTCTTCTGCGTCGGCCTCGATTTGCTCGGAGCTTTCCCTACATCAGCATCAGGGAACAAATGGGTCGCTGTCGCAACGGACTATGCCACGCGTTACGCTACTACGCGCACACTTCCAACCAGCTGTGCTACCGATATTGCCGACTTCCTCCTCCACGATGTTATTCTGCATCACAGAGCGCCTCGTCAACTGCTCACTGATCGCGGTCCTTACTTCTTGTCCCGTGTCATCAATGACCTTCTACGCTCATGTTCCACAAAACACAAAGTCACCACCGCCTATCACCCTCAGACAAACGGCCTCACCGAATGCCTGAATCGCACCATAACTGACATGCGCTCCATGTACGTTTCTGCCGACCACTGCGACTGGGATGCTACATTACCCTATGTTACATTTGCCTATAATTCGTCATGCCACAATACGGCAGGTTGTTCACCGTTTTATCTTCTTTTTGGCCGGGAACCGACACCCCCCCTACCCATGCATACTTTACTACCAGCCGCTCCACGACAACCATCGGAGTACGCACAAGATGCCATCGAAAGGGCACACGCTGCGCGTCATATCGCGCGGGACCGCCTTCAGATGTAGCAGGTGTCACAGAAGAACTGTTACCATTGCCGTCACAAGGATGTATATTACACTCTTGGATCATTAGTGCTCCTCTGGTCGCCAACTTGACAAGTTGGTCTCTCAGCGAAGTTTCTACCACGCTACCATGGTCCTTATCGCATTCTGCGCCAAGTTACCGACGTGACGTATCAGATTGCACCGGCACAGCCAATGTTATCATCTGCGCCGGTCCAGACTGACGTAGTTCATGTTGCCCGGCTAAAGCCGTATCACCCGTCCGCTGATGCTGCACTCTGAACTGCCCGGATGGTGCGCGTGTTTTCGCCCGGGGGGTAATGCCGCGAGACTGAAGAAGATCGGCACCGAAACAGAGGTCAGCATTAGGCCGGCACCGAAGAAGAGGAGGTAGAGGTTACTCCTCGCCATCTTGGCTGGTTGCTGCTACACCTGTGCTACTCGCCTGTAAATATTTGTAAATATACGTCCTTGTGCAACAATATGATTCTGAGCTCCTCCACTCTTAAGATTGCTTGAAAGTAGCTGCCACTAGTAGTATCCAAATCTGCAACCACTAATCATAGGAGCGCACAGAATGCACATAAAATTCTATCAAGGAAGAATCTATACAGCAAACACCTACATTTTATTGCAAAGATGCGAAGTGGGTCCAGTTGTCGTTTTCCATGACGCCCAGTGCCAGAAATGTTTGAGCTAGCCTGCACTTCTCGGTCAAAAAGAAAGTCAAGTAGTGTTAAGGCCATCTTTTCTGGGGTGGTGCAGGTTCGGTTGAGCATCTCCAAATCCCTGCAAAGAAAAAATTTACACTGAAAATGCTGCAATCTGAGTATGCTTAAGTGAGACTACAATGCACAAACACACTCACTGTAAAAAGAGGAGCATACACTTTGTGTGCTGAAAAGAATGCAAGCCACATAACTTTTAATGTTACTGGCATTAATACCAGAAGGCGCCTTCTTGCCTACAGCAATACATCGAGCACTCTCTGTCTAGTTTTATGACTAACCAACCTAGTTAGAGGAAAGCAAACATTGAAACTTCAGCCCAAACGCTTCTTTTTTCTAGAGCAACATTATTACCCTTGACTGATCTCAGAGAGCTGAGGTTGCATAGGAAATTATGGAGAACAAAAATAGATTTTGAGTTCACTGCCCAAGTATATATTGTGTTTTGACAAAGCAAGGTGATCAGTAACAGATAGGTCACTATATGTAGCAACTTGAATCAGAGGATGGCTACCAAGTGGGCCAGTGAATATGAGCAGTAACTTATTCTGTGGTCCACGGGAAAAAGGTATGTACTATTACATTTTCCTTTGTTGACAACCCCCCAACTGATACAAGCCAGGTTTTTTTGACACACTAAGATAAAGTAGAAGGATAAGTGGCACAAAGCATGATGCACTGTAAGCATGCTAACAAAAACGAGCAAATACTGATATTATGTATGCCCTGTTGCTAGGACAGGGTTCATAATGTAGATTCGAAATGGCACAGATAATGGCAAGGCCTCTGATACTGCTAAGCACTTTTATGTTGAGGATCAAGCCACACACTATAAAAAACAGGGTGAACATATACATTCATGGGCAAAAGTAACTAGAGCAAAACAGAAGTGGGAGAAAGGGAAAAACATTTCAGCAGAACCCATCTCACGATGACTGTTGACATTAATGTGATTTGCATTCAAGTGATGTAGCAACACACCATATTGCTGAAGACACCTTTACCGTGGAATCTCGATGATACGATCACGGCTAATATGAATTTCCGGATGATACGAATTTTTCTGTGGTCCCAGCTGAGCCCCATTACTTTGCAACGTGCTAGAGAACAGTTGTTACGAATCGATTTTCGACCCGTGTCGGTTGATACGAATAAACGCCGCCCCACCGACGGGCCGCGAAAGAGAAGAGCGCTGCAGTCACTCGCTTTCTCCCTTTCTCTTTTGGTGCGGACGCAGCGCCGGACAGTACGGAGGCCACGACTGGGAGCGAAGAGTTTGAAGCAATGGCACTTTTGTTGCTTTTGTGCTTTTCCCCACGCAGGCGTGGGGAAGCGCAGCCGCCGCAGCGAGCGAAGGTTCGTGCGGTCTATCGCTTCAACGGAAACTGAGCGACGTAAGCACAGCGCATACAAAGGTCAGAGCCGTGTGGAGATGGCTTTCAAGATACGGTGCGTGCGAAAACACCGACAGCCGGCACAGGCGCAAAGTATAAGAACGCATTTGTTGGCAGAGTAGAATCTGCCTCCCTCCCCTCCCTCCCTTCCGCGCTGCCTTCCCGCTTTGCACCTTTCGTGTGGGAGATTACGTCGCCAGTTACCCTTGCGCCCAGTTGCAAGATACACATTTGGTGCCGCAGCTCAGCGTCGCCCCCCCCCCTCCCTCCCATACCCCCCCCCCCCGGTTTTTCGCGCAACGGAAGTCGCGTTTGCTTTCCGCTGTGCGTTTGCTCTCGGTGAAGGCGTGCGTCCCCGCGTGCTTTCACTCACACATACGGTGCGCGGCGACGATTTTATCGCCCTTGGACTCATGCTCCACGTCTCATGCTCCTCCTCCGCATCGCCCTCGTTGATCTCTCCCATCGGTGGGCGCACCTCGTTGAGAAGCGTGCTCGCTACCGCCCTTGCCGGCGAGATTTTCCCGCGGAAGCTGCATTATAACTGGTATTTCGTCTCAGGCTGCTGTGTAAGCGGTATGCGTATACATGGAGTTCTATGGGAGAGTAAACAGGAGACGGAAAAGGCCGCGTTGTAGCCAGTTCTGCACTATAAAAGGTTACGTTATAAGTGGTCTATACCGTAAATGCTTTTTACGTACATGTGCCTGAGTGAGTTCACCTCTGACTCTTTAATTTAGCTAGTTTTAATTGTGTTTAGATGATACGAATTTCGGCTAATAGAAATATTTCGTGACCCAGTGAGATTAGTATCATCGAGATTCCACTATATTTAGAAACTGTAGTGGCCATTCCGAGATTTCCATTGCTTCAGCTATATGTGACATACACTGTCTCCTGGATCGGCCCACTTTGCTATGACACTCGTTCACCAAGGTCAGCCATGACCAAGCTGGTGTGCCGACGATGAAATGGCGAAAAAGTAATAACATCAATAAAAGGATGAAGGCGGTATGACAACGACAGAATGACAACGATGAAATGACGATTCTGAAACGACAACAATAGTATAACAACGACAGCGTAATGATGACAGCATGAGGACAATGGGATGACGACGAGTGCATGACAATGATGGCGTGATGACTATGGTATGACTAGAATCCTGGGAACAATGGCACAATAGCCTAACCTGCTGGCCAGCTGGCATGCACTCATGATGTACCGTGCCTGACGCTTTGTTTCTTTCTTTCTTCCTTTCTTTCCTTCATTTTCTCCTTTTTTTCTGAGTTACCATAGGATCAGGTTTAAGGCGTGTGTCACAAAAGAGCGCGTAATCCAAGCGCGCGCCGCGTGTCACGCAAGCCAGCGAAAGAACCCGGCCCCACGGCAACTTCAACAGAGGGGGAGAGCGCATACACCTCAAACAGCAACGCGCTCAACGGCACCTGGACGTCTAGAAGAGCCTCGACGAAGCGACGTTAACCGGAGAGAGAGAGAGAGAGAGCCCATGCGCGCGCCAAGACACCTTCTCACCCGGCGAGTCGAGAGACATTACTACAGCGTGAGCATGCACCAACAGATGAGTCTTCACCCTCCCTTTATAACGCTTCGACAGCGGCGGTCGAAGGTACGAGAAAAGCCTCGAAGATTCCCAGGCTTTGGCCATGCTACCGGATCATGACTCCGAGAGGAATGTTTGAGAACGCCTGTGGAAGCTATATAACCGCCGTGCGAGAATCTTTCAGTGGAGTTCGAGAGTTCAGTCCGCACCGGTGAAGTGATGTAATGTGAAGACCGAGTGTCTGCGGAAGAAGGGGATTCCCCGGCAAGCTAGTCGACGAGTTCATCGAGCGACTGCATTTCTGGAAGTTCTTTCTTCGAGATTTGCCCGAGCTACGCCGAGATCGTCTGACTCCAAGACCAACCCAGCACGGTGAATACGATTGGACACTTAGTGTTCCTATTCCTTTTGTACTTTACGTGTTGGACTCTTAGTGCTTGTCGTGAATTATTTTCTTGTGGTTGTTAATACCCATCTGATTTGTATTGTGTCTAGCCTAAGTGTGCAAGTGTGTGTGTACACGCAATGTACAGTAGATGTGGAAAGTTTAGGGGGCACAAGTTGGGTGAAAAAGCTCCATCTCCGCTCAGTTGTGGCATCCAGCCTCTAATGTAACCTTATGTTGGTCTCACATATTAGTGCTGGCTACAACCCCCAATTTCAGGCAACATGCTTATGCTTTGCGGAAATTCAGCTTCTACGCAGATCCTGCACCTCGTAAATGTTTTATGCCAATAGTACCTGGCTAGTACCTATGGCAACCTTAAAGTCAGGGGCAGCGCCAGGATTTATTGTCTGAGGGGCCAGGCCGCAAGGTCGTTTAAGTGGGCAGGGGTGCTCCTGAAGGCTATATATTATAAGGTCAGCTGTTTGGTGCTTCAGGGGGGCAGGCTAAAATTTCAAGGGGGGGGGGGGGGGGCGCTGCCCCCTGGCACCACCACTCTGAAACACACAAATGTGTAACAAATGGTTAAAAGATGAAATAAAGAAGATGTCAATTGGCCCTTGTTGAGCAAATAAAGGAATGAGCAAAAAACTTACTCAGGTGAGACTGGTACACGAACTCGCATATCTGGGTCGGCTGGATTCCCAAGCCAGGAACCACTTGGATAGTCTTCCACTAAAAAATTTTAAGAAAAAAGAGAAAGTTTACCTTGAGTTTGTAGCATTCAAAGCAGCACTGAATGATATGCCTTCCTAACATGCACCTGCCACTTTATGGATGGCTAACACTGTACTCTGCCTCAAGGATGCTAGTGAAACAGCACATATGCCCATGCAGCAGATGTGTGCAAGCTTCAAAAGCACTGTACCAAATCCACACGGCGGAAAACATGAGCAGTGCACATAATCTCCACCGTGAGGGCATCATTATTACAGCAACAAGAATGGAACACATTTAAACAAGCCAGGCATAGTAGGATACATGGCAACACACTCGTTCAAACTGGCCAGAAGTAGAGGAAAATTGTGTTACTTGACAACCTAGTGCCTATGACAAGAAATAGCTATAACTGCGCTGAATACGAGTTCAGGGAGAAGGCTTGCAAGGAAGGTACTTTTTAATCACACACAGCTCTATGGATGATGTGCACTATATAAAATTTTTGCAAGAAAGCTTGCTCGAAAGGCACACCCTTGCAATTTTTTAATAATATCGCACAAGCGTCGACCGCAAAGTGTGTCAGCGGCCTTGTAGTGGTGAGGGGCGCTCCTGAAGCAAACATTGCAGCAGAATACATTCGAACCGGAAGTCGCCTTGCTCGCCCGTGCGTACTGTCGCCGATCTCGCCACCCCTCACTGCTATAAGGTCGGTGATACGCTGTGCGGTCGACGCTCGTGTGATATTATTAAAAATTGCAAGGGTGTACTCTCCATGTGCAAGTAATTTTCTTATGTACAGTACGGCCCACTGTTAACTCTTACACTGCCACTACAGAGATAACTCGGGTAGCCACGCTGGCACAACACCAGCCACTCCTGATACATGCTTGTTTTATGTATTGAGAGCAATTCCTGCCTCTCCAGAAGCAACTCCTTTGTGTTATCTATGGAGAAATCAACTAAACACAAAAAACTTGACAAATTTCTGACAGCAGGCGGAGCAAATTTCTCAGTGCCCCATCAGACACTGTCTGCACAAATGGACCTGCCAGACAAAGGAACTTATGAGCTGTTGATGAATTCTCAGTTGGAAGAAAGCAATGACAAAGAAACAGTTTATATGTATGTAGCATGAAATGTCCACTGAAGCAACACACACACAAAAAAAAAAAGATTAAAAGCAAGTGCTGAGGATTCGAAGGGAAGCCATGGCCATGCCCAGTGTGGTAGGTTTGTGCATCCGGAATATGACAAATGGAAGAAATTTATGAACTGTTTATAGAAAGCAACGACAAAGAACCAATTTCTATGTAGCATGAAATATCCACTGAGCCAGCACGCGAAGAAAAGCCTGGCAGGAACAGAGGTGCAGCCGGATAAGAAAAACAACACTGCAGTCAAAGGGTTAAAGGGAACACCCCAATGTGCGGCTCTCACTTTGCTGGTACTCTAGCTGCAAGTGCCAGCTGAAGCAACATCACTGCACTACACAGGAACAAAGAAAGATGCCAGTATCACCAGCCACTAGACATCTGCTGGAAAACCGGGCAACTATATACTTTCCAGAGAAAGAATTGCCATATGCTCTAAATTCATGGGTTATTTTTTAAATTATTTTAGAAAGCCTATCTATAGATTGAAGGCATTAACAGTGTGCTAATATTTCCCAGCACTAGGAATCCAACATTTTTGCTATTACATTGTGGCGACGAGCAACCACGTAGGCCGGTAAAGTCTCGGCCTTCCGAGGGAGAGGACAGATCGACACCCGATCTCTTAGCGTAGCATTTTTAATCTGTTTCGGAACGCTAGCCCGTGCCGGCGCGTGCCAGCCACTCATGCCTCGTGTAGACACGAGCGTCTACATCATGCAAAAAGGATGCTTTAATAGTAAAAAATAACCTTGAATTTGTTTAAGGAGTACTAACACAACAATTTTGCATCTCACATTTTACACTTAATTATATACAGTGTAGACCGCTTATAACGTAAGTCGCCGGAGTCGCGAATATCTGCACTATAAGTGGTACCGCACTATAACCAATGCAACAGTTTTCAAGTCCCGCACATATGCAAAACATGTGCACCGAGCCGCCACGGGTATGCGACAGTCGAAGGAATGCGGCTAGAACGTTTGCATTGAATTTACAGTCGAATCTCGTTAATTCGAACCAAATCACGCGGCGGCGCCTCCGACCAGCATTGCTCCGGCACCGCCATAGAGTAAAAGCTTTGGAGACACCCCTCAATGTCGCGTGCGAACAAAACAAAAAAAAAAAAAAAAACGCGCCGGAAATTACACTCTCTCTCAAATGGCAAGGTCGCCGATTCTGCGTTGCGCCATTGGCGCTGAGCCGTGCTCCCTCAAGGGCTGCAGAAGATAGCGTCAACCTTCCCTTTGCACACGAACTACTTACTACTACACCGGAACATGCGTGTACGTGCCGACGTCACAGCCATGCTACCGTAGCCACGCGTAGAAAATGGCAGTGAAACCTTCTTTCTCCTTTATGCTTCCTCTACTTTCTAGTCACGTGTTGACCTTGCACGCTGCGGCTACGGCGCAGACGGAAGCAGCGGCGCTGTCCCAGGCTGGCCAACGAAACTGCCCCCACGCCGACAAACGCCCGCTTTCCGATAACGGCAGAAAACGAAACTTCGGGGAGCTGATGCCGGGCCGGCTCGAGCGGCGGCGAGCGCGCACGGTGACACTCGAAAGTGAGGGAGCTACGAGGGAGGGCGAGGGGAGCCACCGAAGCGGCGGAGTTGCTGAGGCGAAATCCGCTTTCTTGCCGCCCTCCTCCCTCATATTCCACGGTCTCCGCGTGTGCCCTTCGCCGTGCCGTGCCGACGCCGCCTACTCCCTGAAGTTTCGTTTACTGCCGTTATCGTGAAGCGAGCGTTGGCCGGCGTTGGCAGTTTCGTGGCCCTCGCTCGCTATGCACGCCATGATATTTCACGACTCGCACTCAAGATTCTGGTTTCAGCCTCAGTGGCTGTTAGTTCGTACCACGTGCCCTTCTCCTCCACTTGGTCTCTCTTTCTTCCTCGAGCACTCCTTGGGGCGCCCGTTTGAGGGGAGTGTTCGCCGTCTCCGCTGACTTCCGTACTCCCAGGCAGCCGCACTGTAACCGGTATTTCGTTTCCCCCAACTGCACTATAAGCGATACGTGTATACATGGAGTGCTATGGGAAAATTAATGGGAGTTTGAAAAGACCGCACTATATCCGGTCCTGCACTATAAGCGGTTACATTATAAGTGGTCCATACTGTAGCTGCTGACTCTATAACAATGGTATGGTGCCAGAATTCCTTGAACACACAACAAATCATTTATAATATCATCTTTTAATGTGACCAGTTAAAAGTGCACCCAAAATCAGCACAGCTTCATCATAAGGGTGTGTTGACACGACCTTTTCATTGCATCACAAAAATTAGCGGTCACGTAGCATCATAAACCCCTGATGCACAAGTCAGTCAGCCTGGTGCAGTGGCAATTCCTCCTGCAGTGGTCACAAGCCACACGGCCATGTTGCCAAAAGCTGGGCTCGCGCTAGCATCGGCCATTCTTTCTTCTTTCACTCTGCACTTCGCATTCGACACGGAATAAGCTTGGTCGTCTGCTATACCACCCAATTTTCTGCCATCCTTGACTGTGCTTCCCTTCCCTTGGCACCCATTAAGCAGTAACTCTTAATGGTCCACCGGTTATCTGCCCTACGCATTACATAGCCTGCCCAGCTCCATTTTTTTCTCTTAATATCAACTAGAATATTGGCTATCACCGTTTGTTCTCTGATCCACACCGCTCTCTTCCTGTCTCTTAATGTTACGCCTAACATTTTTCGCTCCATCGCTCCTTGAGCGTTGCTTAACTTGTTCCCAAGCTTCTTCGTTAACCTCCAATTCTATTGAAAATTATCATGGTAAGATATATTCATCAAGATAATTTCCAATAGAATCAGGGCAACACTTGGCTTCAGGAAGAGATATTCTACGATGGTTCACATCCATGTCATTAATCAAGTAATTGAGAAATCAATGGAGTACAATCAACCTCTCTATTTGGCTTTCATAAGATTATGAAAAAGCATTTGATTCAATAGAGATACCAGCAGTCATGGAGGCATTGCGTAATCAAGGAGTACAGGAGGCATATGCGAATATTTTCGGAAATATCTACAAAGATTTCACAACTGTGTTGGTTCTCCGCAAGAAAATCAGAAAATTACCTATCAAGAAAGGGGTGAGGCAAAGAGACGCAATCTTTCCAATGCTATTCACTGCATGCTTAGAAGAAGTATTCAAGCTATTAAACTGGGAAGGCTTATGAGCAAGGTTCAACTAAGAATATCTCAGCAACCTTTGGTTTATGGATGACATTGTCAGTGATATCACGTGACCACAACCACCGATTTTCGTGAAATGCTGAGGACCTCTGGTAAACAACTTCCTGCTGTGCTACATTTGGCACGTTTTGAATTTGTCGCATTAGAGATATAAGTCATGACTTGTTGTGAATTTGAGCCTGCTACAGAATCAGCAGCTATCTAATAAAGCAAACAACTTCGACTAATATTCATGCCGACACTCCTTTATTGCAAAGCAAAGTATGTATTTCTAGAAACAAAACAAAGCTCACCAGTTCCACCAGCTGGTGATGGGACACAAACTGGCACAGTGGTCCTAAAATGAGAAAAAAAAAAATTTATACAAGTGCTGGCATTTCTCCAATGGTGTAAATCACTTTGTATATGCTCTAATTATTCATTATCAGCACGCACTGCGAACTGGCATCACTACACCAGTACTTACTTACCTGACCTTCATTATCTACTTCCCAATTGTCTTAAGAAAAGTAAAGAGAAAAGTAAATTCAATCCCGAGAATGCATTTTTCTACCCTTAGAGAGATATGATGCACCAAATAAATTTGCATGTTACTCTTTTATGACAACGTGAATGTCACCTATAACACTGTTGTGAAATGCTGTGTGCAAACTGATAGTCAATCATATTCAATAAAAGGATCTACAAATAAAACTTGTTGGGCTTGTTGATTCATAATGCTTAGTTGAAAGAGATACTGCACAGAAAAAAAAAGCATGAAAGGGTAGCAACACAACAAACTTTCAACTAAATTTTATTTCAGTGAAAGTCGTTAACATAAGAATATTACCACACATGTACCATGAGGCAACACATATTCACTTAAAATAAACACCGGTGAATTATGAGAAAAATTGTTGTTACCTCAACATGCCGCACATGAACCTCTCCTATTTAGTTGAAAGTTTGCAATTGTCTGTGTGGAAACCATCTCGTACTTGTGTTTTCTGCGCAGTTTATTGCTAAGATCTACAAATGTCTGAAGATTATGCTGTGGTGCCTCTTTTGGCTAAAAAAATAAACTAGGAAAAGATGGATCACATACCAGGGTGTCTACCAAGTTGACATTTTCAGATTCCCTGAGTTTTCCAGGTTTTCCCTGAGTGATTTTGCTAAATTCCCTGAGTGAAACGGAACTTTCTTTTACATCAAGATGGGCTGACACCATGTTGCCTGATGCTGTCACTCTTTAGTAAGCATGTTAAAAAAATGCGAAGCATCAATTGCGATAGCAAATTAGTAGAGAGCTTTACGGAGTAAGGATAGTAGTTTTATCGATCAGCTGTATAAACTTAGACATGCAGCAGCACCAGCAATGCGCCGAACTGTTGTCGACGCCGTCGGCGTTTTGCCCGCGTTCGCACCGAACGCGCACGGCGCTGGTGACTGTTGCCTGTGCCTCTGGGGGCGGCTCGGAAGTTTTCGACGAGATCCGAACGGGACACTTGTCGAGCAGCGTCCGAAGTCTTTACCACCTTCTCGCCTCACCACATTTTTATATAAATACGCATTTGGGGGCGCAGCTAAACGTCGCCTCCCCTCCCTCCCTCCATTACCACAGCTTTCGTTCCCTTTCAATTAAATTACAGCTAATTTAGGGACGGGCGAATAGTGGATTTGAGGTTTGAAGCGAGTATTGATTTGGTCAAATAATTTCGAATCGAATAGTTTGAACAGTATATATTACATATTACAGTAAAACCTAGTTAATTCGAATTTCACGGGATCGAAAAAAAAATGTCCGAATTATCAGGGTATGCCGAAAACAATAAGCAAATGCTTACTACGTCAGCACGATTTTATTAGTATAATGTATGAGCAAATCCTTTCGCTATTTAGCACAAAAGCAGTGCGGAAGCTGCAATTCTCGTCATCTCGTGACTGATTAGCTCTCGCAGCGGCGATTGAGGCCTCGCGACTTCCTTCGCAGCACGTCTGCGGCGCGCGCCATCATTTCCGACACGCTTTGCACTACCGCGCGCACATCCCGATAATTTTTTCGCCAGTAAGCTCATAGCCAACGTATCGCACGTCCATTGTGATGTAGCCGGTGCGCTTCATCCTCGACAGCTTTGCCCCGAGTCAAACCGAAACAACTGCTTGTCGCAACCGCGGCCGCTATCGACACGATTATGAACGGCGACTTTGCCCACGATAGCGGCAAAAACGCCCGCGTCATGCCGCGAGCGGCAACGCATCATGACGCGCGCCGCAAAAGCGGCAGGAATCGGGGGTTTTACGGCTTGCCGAGGGTGCCGAGAGCGACGAGGGTGACGTCACGGAGCCAATGGCAACCGGACCTCCGCCGCTCCGCGCCGGGTTGCGTATTTCTATTCGCGCCCCCGTACAGCGCTCGACCGCTGGCGCCACGCTGCGCCGCTCGCGCGTACCGCGTTTCTAGGTGGCGTATTTCTACTTCAGCCCCCGTACAGCGCTCGACCGCTGGCGCCGCGCTGCGCCGCTCGCGCGTACCGCGTTTCTAGGTGGTTGCTTTCGCTGAGGGCGCTCCGAACGCAATCATATGGCACGGCACGGCAGCAGGACCCGATGGCAGGACCCTAACAACACGGCAGCAGGACCCGATGAAATCCCAATACAGCTAATCAAAAACCTCGGTCCAAAAAGCAAGGCACTGCTGACTAATGCCATAGAGCAAGTGATTAGAACAAAGAATATTCCCGTTGGCTGGCGTGAAAGCAAGATGAATCTCATCTACAAAGGCAAAGGAGATAAGGATAAGACGAGCTCGTACAGGCCAGTTACAGTAACGTCGGTGATATATAGAATGGCAATGCAAGCCATAAAAGTAGAACTGTCGAAGTGGGTGGAGGAAAACGGTGTATTGGGGGAACTACAGAATGGGTTCAGGCCAGGCAGACGCTTAGAAGACAATATGTTTGTACTAACTCAGTGCATAGAGATTTCAGTAGCTCAGAAAAGACCTTTATGGGTAGCATTTCTAGATATTAAAGGAGCTTATGACAACGTAGACAGGGAATTGTTGTGGGATATTCTTCAATACGAAGGCATAGATGACGATTTCGTGGAGCTGCTGAGGGAGATATATCGAGACAACCAAGTACAAGTGGCATGGGAAGGTCGAAAAGGAAATGAAATGGTGGGAATTCACCAAGGATTGAAGCAAGGATGCCCTCTGTCACCATTGTTGTTCACGCTTTACGTCAAGGGCATAGAAAGACGACTGGAAAACAGCGAATTAGGTTTTGATTTATCCTACATGCGTAATGGACAAATGGTGCAACAGAAGATCCCTGGATTGATGTACGCAGACGACATTGTGCTACTAGCGGACAATAAAAAAGATTTACAGATACTTGCGAATATCTGTGGGAACGCAGCGACAATCTAGGCCTTAAGTTTAGCACAGAGAAATCAGGGATTATGATCTTTAATGAACACACGAGTAATTTCGTGGTGTCAATTCAACAGCAAGTAATACCCATAGTGAAGCAATATAAGTACCTCGGCGTACACATAAACGAAGGAAAGAATTACTCAAGCAACCACCAAGATAATCTGAAAATAAAGGGGAAGCGGAATGCAGCATTAATGAAACACAGAGCACTGTGGGGCCACAATAAGTATGAGGTGGTGCGTGGAATCTGGAAAGGAGTAATGGTGCCAGCGCTAACATTCGCAAATGCCATTATATGCTTAAAATCGGATATATTGGCGGGTTTAGAAGTAACCAAAGATCAGTAGGCCGGTTGGCTTTGGGAGCACACGGTAATACGACAAATGAGGCAGTGCATGGAGACATGGGTTGGGCCTCTTTTGAAGTCAGAGAAGCACAAAGCAAAATTAGTTTTGAAGAAAGGCTCAGGAACATGGATGAAAATAAATGGGCGGCTAAAGTGCACAAGTATCTCTACATGAAAAGCGTGGACACAGAATGGAGGAAGAGGTCAAGGAAGTTGGCAACCAAGTACAGGATAATCGAAACTGTAAATAGACAACCAGGGGTCATCAGAAAGAAAGTGAGAGAAATAGAGACCGTGAATTGGATGCAAAGAATGGAAACGAAAGGACAATGGAGATTTACAAGAATGAGAAGAAAGAAATTAGAAGGGAAAATCTGTACGATAACACAAGGGCAGTGCCTTGCTATTTGAGGCTCGAGCCGGTTTGCCTAAGGACGAAAACATATCGGAACAAATATTCGGAACTAGATGAGACATGTGTATGCTGCAGTAAAGATCCAGAGACCACTCAGCACATCCTAATGGAATGCGACGGGATCCACCCAGCGAGAACCGTAGGTAACGTGCAACTCCCAGAAGCGCTTGGGTTTAAAGTGGAAGGAAACATAAACAGATCAGCCGTAGAGATCAGCAAGAGACGATTAGAGTACTGTGGAAAAAAAGCAGGGAAAAGATGGATACGACCTGATCTCTTAAAATCATAGGCAGCGGTACAAGCTAAATTTTTGAAAAAGGTATACAAAAATGCGAGATAAAGAACATGTGTAGTATACCTGATTAAATCAAGCAGGCTAGGTGACTATTCGTCGCCACCCCGTTTCAAAGGGGATGCCAATAAATCATCATCATCATCATATGGTTCGCATGCTTGCAGGCCTTGCAAGTGTGGCTGTATGGCTGAGTGGTTGCGGCGCTCGCTTCGGGATTGTGCGTACACGGGTTCGAATCCCGCCCTGGTTCGATTTTTTTTTCTATCACGCTTTTTCTTTTGTTTTCCTGTCTGTTTGCCAGCGCGGTCGTTTGAACCCCGGCGCCACGGCGGCAGCCGTGGTGCCGGGCGCCGACGCGAAGCGGCGGTCGTTGGGGTGTTGCGGAGCGCAGCGTAGCAACACCCCAAATAAAAAAATACTGCTCCAGTCAGGTAGACTGCTCCCTCCCTGATAGTGAGATTATATTTGGATCATCAAAACAGTGATGCGTTTATTTAGGAATACCACCGATCCCCTAACAGCAGGCTAGTCAGCCCCAACCCAGCGTTAGGGTGGCTAGAATACCAGCGTGTTCTCCGTCAACGCCTCCTCCGTTCCAACGGCGGCGGCGAGAAACATGGTACGCGCGAGCGGCGCAGCGCGGCGCCAGCGGTCGAGCGCTGTACTGGGGCTGAAGTAGAAATACGCCGCCGGCGTATCAATCGACGATTGTCGTCTCTCGCGGTTCTATAGAGGGATTTCTGGACGCTGTCCGATCGCACCCTTTTCGCTCACGGTGATTCCGCGTTCCGAGAGCGCGCGAGATCATATCGCGCTGCCGCGCGGCGAGACGCGATTGCCACGGTGGACTTCGCGGCAAGGCGCTGACGCGCGGCAACTTGCCGCTAGTGTGACCATACCCGGCCGACACACGCACCGAGTCAGAACGAAACTACCGTTCACTGCAACAACTTCAGACGAAATCGCGGTCGCTATCTATGCGATCATGGATGGCCACTAGCAGTAGCGCACCCAGTATCTCTGCCAGGGGGGGGGGGGGGGGGGGGGGGGGTTGACAGCTTGTCAATACCATCTAAACAGCACTAATTTCGATTTCTTCACGGGAAATTAATTGTCAAAAAATGCGCTTTTTGCGAGTGTGCAGACGATTGCGCGTCTTACATCTTAGTTGCAGCACTCAAATGCGTAAGGAAAGAAAAGGGGTTAAACAAAAGGGGGGGTTAAGTCGGCCTCAGGGGGGGGGGGTGCAACCCCCGAATCCCCCCCCCCCCCCCCCCCGTCGTTGCGCCACTGGCCACTAGGCAGCTCTTTAGGCACGCGGCCGACGTGCGCATTGAGTCAAAACGAAACTAAACGAAACCGCTGCGAAAGAAACCGCGGCAGCTATCGACGCGATGATGGGTGGCGACTATGAAATCCCGCGGCCAACGCGTTGTTATGCGCGGCGGTAAACGCAATAAAGGCACAAATAGGCACGAAGCGTTGCGTCGTTGCTGTCATTCACGTACGATTTCCGCTGCTGACTATGGCCATGCGGACTCCGCCACTTCGTTTCGGTTGTGCGCTAGCGCCGTTTCTGCTCTTCTGCGTCGCACATTTCAGGCTCTTTAATGCAAAAACATATAGCCTTCGAGATTTATGGTTGATGTATGGCAGCCATGACGTGAAGCAAAGCCTCCGAGATTTGCACCAACCGTCCGTGGCTTTTGGCTGCCTATTCGGGACCGCTGAATAATTCGAAAATATTGAATCCATGAATTCGAATCGAAGCGAATAACGAACATAGAATTATTCAATGAAATATTCGACAATATCCTATATTCGCCCATCCCTAGAGTAATTTTCCCTGATAGAGGCACAAATTCCCTGAGTTTTCCCTGAGTTTTTCCAGAATATTCAAAATCCCTGAGAATTCCCTGTTTTCCCGGTTTTCCCGGTTGGTAGACACCCTGCATACACTTGGCCGACCACGGTGTACCACCGGTTAATCCACTGTGCCTAGTTCCCAAGATTTCTTCTGCAGTACAGATGCTGAAAGTATGATCCAAATTTACCCTTCCCTCACTGATGCACATTAATAAGAGAAGCGGAAACAAAAAAAAAAATTAAAGATGTTAACCAGTTTTTACGTATGTAAAGATATCCACAGGCAACTTTAAAAAGCAAAGAATGTTTGATACATTCAAGTGGCTGAGCGTGCTTGAAATGACGGTGTCAATGCTATGAGGTATGATACAAAGTGCTCAAATGGCATGAAATTGCCAGAATTTTCAGATGTATTAGAAAAATTCTGCTTAATTTGACAAACTGACATACTCAAGCGCTTTAAGTATATTTTCTGCTTCTGCAAGCAGTTTCAGTACGAGCACTCCAGGAAGCACTCTAGAAGCATGAGCACTCCAGAAGCACTCCCAGCTTCTATCCTTAGATCACACAACGTACAGAGTCGTCCACTCTTTGTACGAACACGGCGCAGCATGGCCGTGCATCTAAGCTAGGCGGCGCAGGTGCACAGAGGTTTGAAGGCGGGGCTTTATGTCATCTGCTAAAGCTCACTGTGCTTTACCAAACACGAAGCCCTGCCTCCAAGCCCTTGTGCGCCTGCACCATGTGTGCTGGTGCTCCGCAGAGCGCGGTACGTGGCCACGGTGTGCCATGTTCGTACTAACAGTAGACGACCCTGTACATCCATTATGGCATTAATAAGCATATCTCAAGACGCACTCTCTTCTGGTTTTCCTTGAGATAAAACAGTACAACAAACTAGAAAGGATAGAAATGTAGCGAGTGTTCACAGCCAAAAACTTGCTACATTTAGAAATGATAATTTAACCCTTAAGCACTTTGGATGGGCCTAGCTTGTCAACACGATACTGAAAACTGTGCTTTGGACGAGCTGAGCACACAATATTCCAATTTTCAAAGCGATCTGGATGAAGAACGCATCCACATAGGTTTTCTTCTGGTATATAGATGGCAGCGCTTTGTCAGCGCTCAAGGATGACGTTTTTAAAATCACGCTATTTGGGCGCCTTTTAGCAGAATGTTTTGAAAGGAAATCAGGACCTGGTGCGAGCCCTGTGGCAAAGCTCTGTGTACTGTTCCATGGTTTATGAACTTTCACACATTTCATGACCTGCCTTAGCAGTGGAAGAATGGGTGAAAAACATGAATGGGTGCTGAACTTTGCTTTGCAGAAGAGTTGATTTTTACGTACTGTAAAATAAATCAGCTCCCTCGTTTCCGAGCGTAAAATTGCGGCAATGACAAATACATATACATTGCTTAGTGAAGAGGTAAATTAGGTTTGCATGCGTAGAGTATGAAGTAAATTGGTTGAAAATACTTTAGGAGTTTTGAAGAAAAAGGGAAGTTTGAAACATATGCCATAGAAAAAGTCACTTTTAGGTGAGAATAATAAAGTGCTTATGGGGCTAAGTGTCAAAAGTATGCAAGCAACAAAGTGTAAGCCAGGTATTCGCAGCCTGTAAATGATGGAGCTTTGTTACTGTACCCATAGACTTCTTAAAAATGCCCTGAACACTTCTTGAACATAGTAAGAAAATGTTGCCGATCTGCACAAGAGGCCCCTGTGAACATCATGAAAAACTCCCAACGCAGTTTTCTGTTGCTCAATACGTGCTACATAAACCTGTTTTTCCGAGCGTGAAAGAAGCCCACGAATACACGCAAAGTGCCTTGAGTGGCTAGTCGCTCAGCAATTTTGCGTGTATTCGTGGGCTTCTTTCATGCTCGGAAAAACACTTTTATGTAGCACGCATTGAGCAACAGAAAGCAGCATCGGGGAATGTCGCTCTACAATTTTCTCATTGACACTTTTCATCTAATTATAATATTTTAGAAGTTGATTAATTAATTAAAACTAAATATATAATCGGCCAGAATGCAAAAAATAATCTGAGTATCTCAAAGCGACAGCAAACAACATTACCTTGGTTCTGTCCAGCTAAGTGGCATTTGCATATTTTTAAAGTTTGGTGCATGATGGTTGGGACACCTTGTTTATGTCTGCAATCTCAAAAAGACAAGAGAAATATTCCATCTTTGTACTGCCGGTCTACGCACAACCTTTGCTTATAGCTGCAGCTGCTGTGCATGGCCTCCAAGATGTCAGCAGCATGCTGCATAGCGTTGTCTACCGCAGCCACCACGAGGTGCCGAGACGAGCCCTTTTGCAGCCGAGACACTTAACTTTAGGCCAGGGCTTTGCCCCCTTGGCTTCTCCACCAGCTTCCAGCGTGCTAGTGGAGCCAAAAGAGAGAGAAAGCTGCATAGGGGTGCAATAACTGCACTTATATTTGAAAGGATTAGAAAAATTTTTGCGGCGTGATATTTATGAGATGATGTCCTTAAAAAGTGGGGCCATACTATGAATCGTTGGAAAAATGTTTCGGGGCTCCTTTAATAATCATACATAATTGCTGGTTTGAAAACATTAACAGGCTCTGAACAAGAACATAGTAATTCACATTCACTCCATCTTGCTATTCTAATACAGTATCCATTTACATTCAGTCTCGCAGAGAACAGCAAGAAACACTATGCAAAAAACTCAAGGAGTACATCACATTCTATAGATCTCATAAACAACAAAATAGCTTGCGAATTGTGACTGACTTCCAAGACAAATTTACAAAAATACAGATGCATCAGGCTCCTATATCACTAAATGTGCCG
Source organism: Dermacentor silvarum (assembly GCF_013339745.2). Taxonomy (NCBI): domain Eukaryota; kingdom Metazoa; phylum Arthropoda; class Arachnida; order Ixodida; family Ixodidae; genus Dermacentor; species Dermacentor silvarum. Next base: position 101,852,616 of record NC_051154.1, on the reverse strand, counting down.
AAAGAAGGCACACTGAACAACACTTGTTAACTAAGCTAATTCCATGAGCAGTAAGCAAAGCCATTGCCATTCAACCACTAACAAGTGGTACAAATAAAAGTTGAAGGCATCTATCGGCAAGGGTACCATTAGTAATCAGCAAGTGGGCACAGCTGCTAAATATGTGTCACTGTGGTAAAAAACCCTGGAAGGTTGCTCAGAAGTGAAAATAGCACTTTCACACAGCATCTTGCATCTGTTGCCAGCAAACTTAATATATCTGAGTAGTGCAAGAGGCTACAATCATAGGCTGACAGGACACTTCAGCACAGTATTTGAAATTCATGTAAAACATGCAAGAATGGATAGTGATACAAAAATAAAAATGGTGCAAAATATCAGCATGTGGCCATTCTTGTACCTAACGCCATCAACGCATGGCAATCTGCAGCAACCAGCCAATTTCCAGTACCTTGGAAGTTATTTCTTTCTGATCATCCCACCACTTTTGTACTCTGCAGAAAATAGCGGTAATAAGTGATTGGGTATTATATGTCCTCATGGGGTTTTACACCTGGGGTATTAGGAATGCAGTGGTGGAGGGCTTGTGAAATTTCCAACAACCAGAGGTCCTTTTATGTGCAACTGTGAAACCTTAGCATACAATAATTTTGTATTCTACCTCCAGCCCCAGCGAGATATAGAGCTGTCCTGCGCTTATATACAGGGTGTGTTGTGATGGTGGACAAGGCTACTGTCACTCAAACACAGGGCAGCAAATAACTGCTGCCTCACCTCGTGTCACTTGAGGGTGTGCTGGCGGAGCTTGCAGCAGGTGTTGGTGTGCGTAGCATTGCTGTTAGACTGTGGATCTTGTCACCAAGAGTGGTGTATCGGGTCTCTACTGCACTCAGCTTGCTGGAGATCCCCTCTAGCCTCTGCAGAACCTCAGCCTGCAGCTCTGCCAGTTGTGTCTGTGGAACACATGGTAGGAAGAACAGTTTTGCCACGGACCACATTCATCCACAAAAGTGTTCATATTTTAGTCATCCACAAAAGTGTTCATATTTTAGTGCTATAGAAATTTTTAAAACATTGGACAGTTGCGATAGCACCAGGATTTCAAAAAATTATGGGATTGGTTGCCATATCTTGCAAATGAAGTGTTAGAAGCAATAACAATGCATGACTTTGCATGTGCTCTCCATCAGCACTGCCCTCACACCTTCTGTGCAACACCACAACAGCATCAAATGGAGTGAAAAACATTGTTGCCAAACCATTTTTCAAAAAGACCCTATGCAGTGGATGAAGAAACCCTGCATGACCTTATGCAGCATTTGCCTTGGATGTACGTTTGAGCCTATGTATAAAATTTTCATTCAAATACTTCACTACATGATTAAAAAATAACAAAAATGCTAATAATAAATAACAAACTGTCAAAATAAATGACCAAAATCAAAATAGTTAAAAGAAGCAACAATTTTTAATTCACAATGTTTCCTGTAACTTACATATCACATCTACGCTCATCAAGCAGTCATTTAAAGCTAAAATTCACACCATCAGCAACTCTGTAAGGTTTTGCATCCGCCAGCAAGGAAACTAGAGGCTGACAAGCAATATCTTCTGAGGCTATGTTTTGAGAATAGTAATGGCAGAAATACATACAATTAATTTTTGAGCATGGTAAGAAAGCACAAGGCCCAATAAATTATAATTATCTGTTTATTTACAAAATTGTGCTGTTCTGCAAGGCCATACAGAACAGACCACGAAAGTAGAAATACCTGACAATTAATCTTTGCTAATCTCTAGCAGATGTCTCTGTTCAGCCCATTTTCTTTTAAGAGATAATATGCCATTTATTTTGTCCCCCTCGACACTCATATTGACAAAACTTCCAGTCAGTCACAGCAAAATGCGATTCACAAGGACTGCACTGTTCAGATTTCCAGCTTGCCTATCTTATTATTATTATTTTTTTTTTTTGACATCACTCATGCTGGAGTGCATTGGGCTAACGCAGAGATATTTCTCGACTCTTGCATGTTTATAATATGTCATTACCTCTCTGATTTTTGCCAAGAATGACGCAATTGATTTTGTTTCCTGAATGACTTTCTCATAGCTAGTAAAGTAAGAAGGCTGCAGACTCGACTCTGGTTCAATGCTCCCTGGATAACGTAAAAAGTGAAGATAATGCTTCAGAAGTATGAACAGGTTTAGTCTGACCTCCAAACTAAAAGAAGCAATTGCTGATGCTATGAATTTCGTGAAAAAAAAGTCCAGAGGGTGGCAGTTTTTAAGCTCTACACCGGCAGTCTCGTAAAGCAACTAGCAGAGAATTTGGAGGTCGTGCCCTTCAGCCTGCTTGCTAGCTTCAATGCATGTGGCTACACATTGCTTGCAGTCTTTGACAAGAGATAACCTTCCTTCAATGACTGCAAACTTGTGTGTCCATAGGGATCTGCATCATTCATATCTATGGTGCTGGCTTGGATGAAGTTATGCACAAGGATCATCTGCCCCTGTTATGCTGCAAATTCCTGAGTAGGTAAACTAAAAACAAGTATTAGATTTAGGCATGTCATATGATTAGTTAAGTGGGCACGGCTTACCCCCCAATTTTTTAATTTTCTTTAGGATTTACTTTCGCGATCTCTAAAAAATGAAAGGCTAGAAAAAAAGAACCACATTTTATTCAGAAATTGTAGGACAGTTCTAACAAGCAGAGACAATGCAGGAAAATTCCAACAGGCAAGGTAATCGCCCCACAGTTGGGAACTCTGCTGACAAATAATAAATGGCATTCACCATTCTTCAAACCTTTGCCACTGTCCACGCACATAGTTTAGTCCTTTTTTTTTACCTTGACTGCTTAGGTCTTCTGCTGTTCTTTGTTACTGCATAGAATAGCCTTCCCACATGTCATTGCAAAATGCAATGTTTCTTTTTTTAATGGATTCTTCGATGTATCAAAACCTACAATTGACAAGTTACTGTTACTAGTTTCATTATTTCACATAAAAAGACCATATTTTGTTGCACCAGTTACATTAGATTGCATTGGCATAAGTCAACACATTGATGTTCCAACCAGCAGGACTTTATGATTTATTTAATTTTAGAAGGTTATCCGATCTGCTTTAGGCTAAATGAAGAACACTGCTTCTTTGTCATATAATTCCAAATTTGGCTTAACAAAAGTGCATTGAACCAAGAAACTAAGCATTCACAAAGTCTGCACATTTTCAGAGAATCCAACTTAAAGGAGTATTGACATTAAATTTTTTCCTAGTGTATCGAGGCCCAAAAGATTTATCTCAAGAGAAAAAAAAAAGTTGGAAATGTCCTGTCAATACTCCTTTAACAGAGCTGGTCTTGTACTACAAAGCAAGTGTGGATTCCGAAGCATTACCATACGAACTGCACCTCTCAGCATAAACTGCCCAAAAGACCCCATCTCGTCTTGACATTAACATTGTGCTACTGAAGCAGTCAAAAAGACCCACTGCCAAGTCATCTTGGGTGGTGGTGCTGACAGCCAGGCTGTTCTCCTCATCAGGGGCCAGGCCAGCCATTTTGGCCAGCAGGAACTGGCCACCTCCAACAGGCACCAACCGCAGTGGTGGGCTATCAGCCTGTTCCGTCATCTGGTCCACCAGTACCAGCCCTGGCAGGCTGTCCCCTGCTGTCAAGGCAGTCCCAATATGAAAATTTACACCCAAAATGTCCTAGTGAATAATTGTTCACTCATGGATTGCAGCCTTGTGTTTGTGTGATGATTTAGTGTTTGTCCATGTTTCAACAAGTGCACTGCCTTTAGAACAATAATGGCCAACCAATAAGCCCACCAATACCTCCTGATGCCGTCAGTCATTTCTTAACATTGACTACTGCCCTGGGCATACATAATTTGACTTTAAAGACAGTGCAGTCAGCCAACTTTCAATGTCTACATATTAACATCAAGGTAGACCACACGAAAATGTGATATTAAACAGGCCTTTGTGACATCCATCTTGCACACAGGTAACCAATAAAAAGCCAAGTGCTGTGCTTTATGCACAAATGCACCATACCCAGATGGCAGCACCAGTGCAGATGCTGTGTGAGATAGCATCTTTGGACTTCATTCTCCGGAAAAATCAATGCCTAAACTGATGGCAACGAATAATGTCACAATTATTCGATTACGCTGCATTACAGCAGGATGCTGCATGTTTTGTCCATCCCATGTGCGAGAAAACTGCCACATAAGAAGAATCAGCTTTGTTTTCAACACAAAAGTTGAGGATCCCCCAGGTAAAAAGCTGCCACAGAAAGGTTGACAGGACCTAGGGACGTATGGACAGCCGCACACAGCGGATCTTACAGAAAGTTCAAAACTTAGCAGAGTGACACAGAGCCATTACCAACAGGAACCAAAACATGAAATACAGAGCATATTTTAAGGCTAGCTTAAAACAAATACAGCCACTATGAAACATGCTGCAAGACTTATTTGTCTTCAAACTATGCAACAAAGAATGTTTCCACAAGTTTATACCTTAGAAGCAGGTGCCCATGAACATGAGCACCTGCTCCTAAGCAGACTGTGTTTACTAGATTGCGGGCTCCCTGAATCCTAAACATGATGAATGAATGGTTAGCCTAGTTGGTATTTCATCATTGAAAAAACAGAGTGCTGTGACAAGGAAACATTGTATGTCTTCTTTATTCCTGCTTTGCTGTCGCGGCACTCATTTTCCTAAACATGATATTAAACAAGCAGCAAAGGTGAGAGAACAAGGACGATAAGGCTGTGTCCAAAACCAGTTATGACAGCAGACTGGTTCCTGCATGTTTTGTATATAGGTATCAATCTATTAAACGTCAATTATGTTTTTTTTTTTTTTTTTTTTGCTTATCAATGCAGTTACATTTTCTAATAATATAGCTCTCCAAGACAATATACGCAGGCCATTTGTTTTCATCTTCTATGGAGTTTTCATTTTTTTTATATTTGAAAAAGAAAGAAATGGCAGAGCAGTAATGTTTACAAATTCCCGTTACATTTATTTTCTATGAAATAACAATCAGCATTGGGCGTTGATTTCAAATCAAGAAGCATTTCCCCTATGTTTCAACCTAAGTGACCGTCTCCTATAAAAGCTCACTTTGATACAGTTTCAGTCTTATCATCAGCCTATTTATGCCTACTGCAGGACGAAGGCCTCTCCCTGCGATCCCCAATTACCCCCGTCTTGCACCAGCTGGCCCCATATTATGCCTACAAATTTCCTAATTTCATCACGCCACCTAGCTCTCTGCCATCCTGACTGTGCTTCCTTTCTCTTGGCAACCATTTTGTAACTCTAATAGACGATTGGTTACCCACTCTTCACATTACATGGCTAGTGCAAAGTCAATTTCTTCCATGTCAACTAGAATATCGGCTACTCTTGTTTACTCTATAATGCACACTGCTGTCTTTATCTTTTTAAGTTTTATTCCAAATACCTTACCAGGACCAAAAGGGAATGTTTTTCTGTCTGTTAATGTTACACCTCATATTTTTCTTTCCATTGCCATCTCAAGCTTCTTTGTTAACCTCCAAGTTTCTGCCCCATATGATGGTACCAGTAGAATGCAATGATTGTACACTTTTCCAAGGATAGCAATAAGCTGCCCATCATGACTTGGTAAATGCCTGCCCTACCACTTCACCCATTCTTATGTAAAATTCCTTCTCATGATCAGGATTGCCTGTAACTGGCCTAGGTAAACATACTCTTGTACTGATTCTAATTAATTATGGGGTTTTACGTGCCAAAACCACAATCTGATTATGAGACACGCCATAGTGGGGGACTCCGGAAATTTGGTCCAGCTGGGGTTCTTTAACGTGCACCTAAATCTAAGTACACGAGTGTTTTTCGCATGCGGCCGCCGTGGCAGGGATTCGATCCCACGACCTGGTGCTCAGCAGCCCAACACCATGTACTGATTCTAGAGGCCCCCCTGACTGGCAATCCCGAATTCCCGTTTTTTTACAAGGCTATTGAACACAAAACTCAGTCACTTACAATATGCAATTCTTCAAATCTCATTGAAAGCATTGCTAACACTGAAACTTCCCAGCCTAAAGTCGTGAAAGACTGCATGAATAATGAACAAGTGTTGTTGTTGCTGCCTATCACGTCTGTGGCTCCTACCCACGGTAGGGGATTGGCCAAGAAATGGGTGGATTATTCCAAATTAATATGGAGCATAAATTTCAGCATATCTATGGATATATCTATAGCATTTAATAGCGTAGAATTAATAAATCACGAAAGTCATATTGAATGAGTAATAATTTAAAAGTACAAAAAAAAGGAGAAATACAGAATTTAGCAGGGAATTGGGTTGGATTCTGTAAGAAATGTCTGAACAGCACAGCAAGCATCCCTGTGGCTGAATCCCAAAGTGGAGGCCCTGAACGAAAGAATAGCAGGTTCTGTTAAGTCCAGGCCAAGTCTTCGAAAAGGTATTTCCAATAATAAAGCAGCGACGAGATAGAAGAAAGTGATGTACACTTCTTCCTGTCATGCCGCCGTTTTTCCTCATTAAGAAAGCATGCTTTAGAAGAAAAATTTAACAGTGCTGGATTAAATTTAACGATACCCAATATGCTATCTTTTGGTGCCTGTTCTCTCGGACACTGTCATAGGGATGTTGGTGCAGCTGTTTTGGGGTACATAATTGAATCAGGACGATTTCCTTGCTAAATTCTTAAATTATATATGAATAATTTCCTTTCGTCATTCAAAAATTTTCAAAAGTATTGCTGATTAGACTCCGATAACTGTTTTCCTTCAATCACCCGATTCTTGGCCAATCCCCCATAGTGGGTACGAGCCACTTTTAAAGGCAAGCAAGCAAGCAAGCAAGCAAGCATGGTCTCTTCCTCATTACAAAACGAGCAGAGGGGGGAGGGAACCAAACCCCGACCTGTGTAAGTAGAAATTCAGAGAGGGAATTCGGCAACGTAATTTGGTGAGAGAAACCTCAAGCATCTTTGTGTTACAGGATTCGCTACGCCAGGGAAATGCCAGGTGCTTATAATCTAGAGAAGCAGTCAGAACTAGGTTTGATAAGGCTTTTCTCATTGATCGCATTCAAAATCTAGCCGCCGTGACGTGTGCTGTCACTGGTAGAATAGGAAGAACTGAGCCGTAAAGTGACATCTTTGTCAGTGAATCGGCAGTTTCATTAAAAAACAAACCTTTATGACCAGGTACCCAAATCAAATGAACACATTGCACATGGACAGGAACTAGCAAGTAAAAGAGTTTTAGCATGGGCAAATCACATGTAGCGGTAAGGGATGAGCATACAGATAGGGAATCAGTAAGAATAGCAACTGTTGCAGTCCTTTGGTCTAATTTACGTAAAGGTATAATTCCTCTGTCACATTAATACCTGTTCAAGGAGTATCTTTTCAAGGCAGAGCATGTTCAACTATTTCATTATTGCACACTGTAATATGTGTTGTCTGCAAATATATTTAACTCTGAACCAAAAATTAAATACACAAGCTAATAGAGGTTTCACAATCTGAGTGACAGTTTGGATAGTCATCAGCACTGCAGACTCAACACAGTCATGTTAGAATATCTGCCCAAGGTTCTTATACGTTCTGAAAAAAAAAAAAAAAAAAAAAAAAAAAAAAAGTGCTTGAAGCCTTGCAAGGCAGCAAGAACTTTAAATTGATTTACTCATTGGTGTAAAAAAATGCATTTCAGACACGCACGCCTCAAACACACTAGAAAAGGCAAGTAATGATCACCATTCACTGTCAGTTGAAATGATGGAATGTCGTCCGCCATCCTCCTAGAAAGAAAAATAAACATCGTTTCTCGTGAATGTTAACTAAACAAAAATTATTTTACATGAATTAGTGGTGCAATTAATTTGTCATATTTACCACATCTGCGTACACTTCCGGGCGTACTTAAAGCACGCGCCGAGACGACACAACGAAAGTATTTCTAAAATGTTGCGCTTCTAAGTACCTGAGTAGTTGTGGCAGGGTACGCGCCACAACCACTCAGACAACAAAAACAATCACACATGCTTTGACGAAAGTTGACACATTGTACACAAATGTTTTGTCTACTTTGCTCACGTTTGACAGTTGCAGAAATCTATAGACAAGCATTACGGAGTAATGCTTGTCTATAGATTGAACTATAGATTGAGATTATAACCGCACTGCATTACACCTTGGCGAAACTAAGAACGAATTACAATACACGATGAAAAGTACTTCGGAAACGACATCAAGCAGAAATGGACGGAGATTGAATGCACCCAGCTTTATTTTGTCGTCTGCCACACTGTTTAATCCATTAAAAGATAAAGAAACTGCCGGAACAATGAGAAGCAGAGCCATGCGATAGTCTGATCGCCCACGAAAAATTATACGACGATGGACCGCGAGCATGGTGTTTGATAAGCTCAGCGGCAACGTTGTAAAGCAAATGCTTTGTATTTTAAATAGTAACACGTTCACAGTCCTTTTCTACAAAACAAGCACTGCGTTCATAAGGTGCCTACATTGAGAGCCAGTTCTGTCCACAATGAAGACGAGGACAACGAGCGCCAACACACACGAAGAGCAGCAACAGCAGACGAGCCGCCTCCCATAAGTAGCGCAAACCGCAAGGGCGCCCAGGTGTGCGGGTTAACATGAGGCCGAGGCCTAAAATGAATCGCCATGATCTTGTTGACACAACTGAAAAGTTCACGTAAATCGAAGGCTCTTAGAAGCAGCAAACGCTTTCAGCGAGAGCGGCACAAACAGAAACGAGCAGTCAGCGCCCCGCAAAATCTCAAACGAAATCACGTACCTTCTCGATATCGCGATAATGGCGTCTCTTCTCGGCAAATTCGAGACGAGTGAATATGACGTCATAAAGTCCAATTTTACTTATTCAACAAATGCACTCTAACAGAATAAAATATTAAACCTTAGCATTTCTTAAGTAGAGCTGCGGGTAGCTTTTTGGTATGTTGGATTAAATCTTCTTAAACTCTAAATTTTCTGAACACACATCGAAACTGAAACTGTACGACGTTTGCAGTGACAAAAAAATCCGACGATTACGATAGTCCCTAATGCGAAATTTTAGCGCAGCTCTATATGTGTTTTCATTTCGCGATATATTGGCTGGCGCGGACAATCTGTCTCGTGCGGCACGTTCCAAACGGGGCGAAGCGAGGCGCGACTGCCTCGTTGACCGGGAGATCGCGAGAAGCAGCGCGGGGGTGACACGCGGGCGTGATTCACAGCAGCCAACTAAAACGTTGACAGCAGCCGCCGCAGACAGACCTCCGCTCATACAGCGCTTTGGTAAACATGACGACACGCGCTACTCTACGACGCGCGCTACTCTGGCGCCATCGCGTAGCCATCGTCACCGCAGAGTCCGTCTTGAGCGGCACTACACCTTCCGACGCTTCCGCCATACCATCCTCCTCGCGCTCTCTTCACTATCGCCGTCATTCATCGCCCGCTGCGCTCCGCGTTCACTCTCATCCTTCGTTGTGCTCGTTTACGAGGCTCACCGCTGGAACGGGCGCCTAAGCTGCGCTCTAGAAGGATCTAGGGGCCACTTGCACCAGCTTGCATGAATCATTTTGCGGCCTTTTTGTCTGTGGATAAACTTGTCCAGGTTATTAAAAACTCAGTGCAAGTGTTGCACAGTAAGCTGTCGAGTTGCGAAGGTACAAGGTTTTGCGAAATTGTCATCAATGTCACTTTGTCACTTGCGCGAAGCTATTTACCCATGGAGCTCACTCCTTTCACACCTCAACCCGCTTCATACCACGTAACACAAAGTGTCAATTGGTGCAGCCAGATCGAGCAACACAAACAGTATTATGCAATACTGCGTTTTGCAATCGTGCCTCTCTGAATGATCAAATAAAGGAACAAAATATGCTAATTGTGCAATGCTCGTTGGAAGCAGTTGGGAATTTTGCGACATGTGCAAAGTGGCCTTCCATTTTTTTTGTCGCTCCCGTATTACGTGCAACAGCTGTCGGCAAATGTATGAGCAGAGGTCCTTAAGTTGTTTTGATCTCTTAATTTACATAATGATTCCCACCTCAATTCCTAGTCATGCAGCATTTACTTAAATAGTTGTTAATATTCTACTTCCAGAGGTGGAAAGGTGGAGTCTTCTGTTCCTGGGCCATCTTGTTGCATATTTGTTCTTACAGATTTCATGACATTTCGCGAAAATCCGGTGGCGGCGTGACGAAAACATGGTACCAAAAATGGCCGACAACACAAAGAGTAAAAACACATCAAGAAATGCTCAGACTGACATCAAATTTCTCAATACAATGCAGCATCGTGTCTTCCCTATATGCAAAAGCCAATGCAACATTTTTGATGGTGTGCAGGTCACCGTCATCATCGTCCTTCTATCTGTGCTAACAATCCTTCAACACGAAATGACACCGCTGTGCTCTGCGTATCCGATTCTCGGCCAATCCCCTATAGTGGGTAGGGGCCACATACATGACAGGAAACAGCACTCTCGACGCCAAAACATGAGTGTATGAGGTGTACCACCGCCATCATGTCTACGAAAGAACACCGTGCAGGTTTATAACATGCACGACGACATGCGGATGATTACCAAAGTGAAAACATTCCACAAAAGCGACTACAATGCTTTCACATTCCCACACTAAGCAATCTTAAATGTCTCTGCCAAATTTTTATTTTTTTGTAAGCCAGAACTCATATGGTATGTGGGACAGTAGAAAGAAAAAGAAGAAATTTCAACAAACAGCTAGATCATCATCAAAAAACTTGCAAAGAGGTGCATCATCGCATCTGCAAAGTTTTCACATTGCTTATTGACTTCCAGGGCAACGAATTTGTTAGCAGCTTGTTCCTTAATTTTGAAGCTGAAAAATAGCTTCAAAATTTGAAAGTACATAACAGCAAAGTAAGAAGGAGAAAGAACTTTAATAACTCCCTTGTCACATTAGACAAAATCTCACATCAAATGCTTTTGTGTGTGCTTTGACGACAGTTTCTTGTGGTTCAGGTACGGGTATGTGAACATTCGAAATTTTTAATATGAATCAAATAGTCTTTGCTATTCAATTTGTATTTGATTTTTGATTGAAGAACTCGCTAGACAAATTGTCAAATATTCATTTAAGACTATAAGCGACAACACCTATCGGAGTCTGCAGGGTGAAAGATAGATGCAAGTTGTGACTGTGCCGAATCATTCGGTCTGCTGCAGCAGAGTCAGGACTCCTGCACAGAGGCACCAGTTCCTGAGCAGACGCATGGAATAGCTAACTTCAGCTAATTTCCAGTCATAATCAATGAGAATACCGTGCCTTTAGGTAGCTCACAAATTTGCTCTTGGTTTAGGCAAAACAGTTATTTGGACAATGATTGCATCCTTTAAATGATGTGAAGTGCTATAGTATGACACTTTGCACTTTCAACAACCACTACACTCAATGTGCATCTGGTGAATCTGTCGTTTCTCTGTTTCATTACTGCCAATATGATGGTGCAGCAGGTACGCTCATAAATGCCAGGCTCATTGCAAAGAGGGATTTCTCAATATAAAATGGCTTTTTCAGAGCATCTAATATGTCACATGTATTTTTGTCTGTGTCCTAATCAATATCACTTTTATAAGAGTAATGTAAAATAAATTTGTCTTTGCATGCAAATACAAATACCAATAAAACCTTTTTTCAGCTTTAGTACAGCACACATATCCCCTTATGATGGATGGATGGATGAAAAACTTTATTAGGGTCCTTTAGGGCGCTATCCCCTTATGAGAGATAACAAAATTCTAGATGTAACAGGAATGGCAAGTACATGTGTAAAAATGACAATTTAAAGTAAACAACACTTGTCAATGACTACAATACAAATTTATGACTGTCTGCTGAAGGCTGAGAAAAAAGATAAAATTGCAGGGACATATGTAAATATTAGTAAGCAAGACTCATGCTAGAAATCGGTACAAACATATCTCTATACTAAATGCAGAGAACTATTGGTCAAGCACATTCTCTGTCATAGCACAATAGCACTAACACATTCATTCTGGCATATTTATAGGAAAGGACAACACTGCTTTTACAAAAATATGACACCAGCCTGGACCGAGTGGAAGGACAAATCCCTGCTATATCAACAGGCCATTGGCCATTATATATGACAAAGAAGACGGCTACATGTGCGTGGTGCTTTTACTTCTAATTGGTGGTCGAGAGCTTATGACCAAATAACAAGGGTTCACTTTCTTAGACCAGAAGCCAAAGTTCACCAATGTCATCATGCTGTTTGATCAGCACTTCCCAAGGTATTTGAATGCAACGCATGCCTCGTTCATTTTCTGTAACATGCGACAAGCACCTGGCCCAATGTTTGAAGAATTTGTGCACACGATGACAAGACAAGCCGACCAGTGTGCATACGGTGATGTAACTACCTCTACGGGAGACCATTTGAAGTTCAAACTGATCACCGGCCTCTTGCGAGTCTTGTTAAAAGCCATTTGATGCAGTCACACCAAGATTACAGTGCCTACTGCTTCGCCTGCAGCCATACGACATTCAGCTGGTGTATGTCCTAGATGCTTTCTCCTGAGTCCCCTTGCTATTAGCCTTAGTGGACAAACTATCTGCGGATGTCTGACTTTGTCTGTCAGGCATCCAGTGAAACACTAAACCGCATCAATATGCAGACAGCAGCTGATTCAACACTTTAGCTTGTGATGAAGTACAACTAAGCTGGTCAGAGCAGTAGAAAGTGCACCCGTTAGCACACAGATTCTAGTATTGCAAAGAACTTCACATGGCTGAAGGACTGCTTTGTCAAGGTCTCTGCTTGGTCGTTAAATTTGTTGCTTGTCCATCAGTCCTTGAAAACCTTCACCTTGGGCATCACAGTATGTCAGCATGCAAAGCCCGAGAGGCTGTTTACTGGCCTGGAATGACTCAAGATGTGGAAAGCATGGCAAAACATTGCACTACACGTCATCGTCTGAATCGTTGCAACAATTGACCTAGATAAACATACTTCTTTATACAGACTCTAGAGGCTGACTGGCGATCCTGAATTCTTGTTCCCTTGCCAAGCTATTGAACATTATCTTTGTCTTCTGCATATTAATCTTCAACCCTACTCTTACACTTACTCGGTTAAGGTCCTCAATCATTTGTTGCAATTCGTCCTCATTGTTGCTGAATAGGACAATGTCATCTGCAAACCGAAGGTTGCCGAGATATTCGCCGTTGATCCTCACTCCTAAGCCTTCCCAGTCGAAGAGCTTGAATACTTCTTCTAAGCATGCAGTGAATAGCATTGGAGAGATTGTGTCTTCTTGCTTGACCCCTTTCTTGATAGGTAACTTTCTACTTTTCTTGTGGAGAACCAAGGTAGCTGTGGAACTTTTGTAGATATTTGCCAAGATATTCACATATGCCTCCTGTACTCCTTGATTACGCAATGCCTCTATGACTGCTGGTATCTCTACTGAATCAAATGCCTTTTCATAATGCATGAAAGCCATATAGAAAGCTTACTGCATGAAGTTCGTAACGCGAGTAAACTCTAGATGTTATGTGATGTACATTATGCAAATATGGGGAACTATACTGGAATTGTTAATATCAACATAGTAGGGCAGGGCAATGGATGAGTGCACGTATTTCTTCACAGCATATGCACGGATCAGAATGAGCGTTTATACTAAAACGCTAGGTCTAAGAAGTGTTACACACTTCAGTGCTACTTAAATCCAGGCATTCATGTTATTCAAGTGGCACGAACCATGATCACATACATGCCAAATGAATTACGCAACGTTAAGATGCAACCAAGGAAAAAACACTCTTTTCTGTCCTGAACTTTTTTCCACCCTCGGTTGCATCTTAACATTGCGTAATAAGATGAACCAACTAGCCCAGCACCAAGTATTGATGCCTAATAAAAAAGTCATTTTCTGGAAGTTTGGTATTGCACTCGACGCTTAAATTGGAAAGACTTGCAGACGTTGTTACCTTGCGCCGGCATATGTGCTCAGAGTGCGTTCTGTTCTCAGTAATCATATTTAAATGTAGGCGTAAAAACCAGGCACGTTAATGTAACATGAAGAATACAGTGCTCCTCACAACACCTCGTGCCTCCTAGTGAGTGAACTTGGACAACATGTGCAAGTCAGTGACCAGCCGTCGTGTATGCACCCAGATGTGAAATTAATGTGGTAGTATGTGCACATGCAAATGCATTCCTGCTTATAACCAGTCTGCTCCAGCAGAGACAGACAAGCATATAACATAAAGCAAGACTAGAGAAAAACGAAATGGGGAAACTTTAATCTGTAGGAAACTTATAGTTAACATCAAACTTGCAGAAAGTGGTCAGCAAGCAAACATTCACATACACCAGCTTTACCTGCTGCACAATATTTATTACTATAAAGCCACTAAATAAAATGTTGTCATTTAATCCCACTACCACAGCCCTTCAACCAAATTACATGGCATATGCTACTCAATTTTTTTATGCCCTAGTGTTTGACATGGTCCGCACGACAGTGAACAATTTATGCACAGTCACTCAGAGGATGATAAAAAGGACATTGTTGACACGTCAACAAAATGTCTAACCATCACCTTATGGCATGTTTACTATTAAATCCACCGCACACTGCCAAAAGGCACGTGCTCAGCTTAGTGTGCCTGTGGCAGTCCCAGAAAGAGCCATCATAATCATGATTCTTCAACATGTTCAATAGTAGATGCACCGAACACGGTGAAAAGGCACATGCTCAACTTCATTTGCGTGTTGCCTGCGGTAGTCCCAGAGACAGTAGTCAACCAGTATTGAGTTGATTTCCTCAGACGGCTGCATTTTTTTCTTCAACTGCTCTCGGACAAGCTGCAAAAGGCAGTGCAAACAAAACGTTATTGACCGTGCAAGTACTGTAAAGACTCGCAAAATAGCCACAGCTACATAAAAGGTGCGTAAAAGCCTAGCGTCATACATTAAATTTAAAAAAAGTTGTCGCAGTTTCACCTGAAAGGCGAAGCATCAATTGCGATAGCAAATTGGTAGAGAGCTATACGGAGTAATGATATTAGCTTTATCAGCTGTATAAACTTGGACATGCAGCAGCACCGGCAACACGCGGAACTGTTGTCGACGCCGTCGGCGTTTTGCCCGCGTTCGCTCAAAATGCGTGCGGCGTTGGTGACTGTTGCCGGAGCCTCTGATATAAATAGGCACTTGGCGCCGCAGCTAAACGTCGCCTCCCTTCCCTCCCCCTCCCCCCCCCTCCCCCACGGCCTCTCGCGCATCGGAAGAAGGCGCGTTTGCTCTACATATATGGTGATTGTAAAGGAGGAAAGAGACGCCTACTTCTGCAGCCCTTAAGGGAGCACGGCGCAGAATGCGCGTTTGTTCTCCGCCGTGCGTTCACTCCCCGTGAAAGTGCGCGCCCCTCGCGCCCTTTCACTCGCACATACAGCGTTCGGCGCGCGGCGATGATTTCATCTCCATTGACGTCATACGGAACCTCACGGCGACGGCGACGCCGACGGCAGAAATCTGCTTTTGAGTGTCCATATAATTGCTATCGCAATAAAAAGAAAACGAAAAGAAGTTACATATTTTGAAATTTTATAACTGTAAAAGCCAAAGTAGCAACTTTAGAAGGTAAAAGGTGCAAGAAATCTAGACTAAATTGCATGTTGATGTGTTTTGTGGTCACTGATGTTATCCATCTCGGCCTATGTGAGTCTGTACAGCAGTTCATTTGCAAAAAACAAACAAAAAACAAATGTGAACTTCTGTAAAAAAAAAAAGACCTCCAGACAGGAAAGGTAAATTGTGATTTTATGTACGGCAGAACTCATCTCCTGATGAACATTGAAGGTAATGTGATTAGCATTCGAGCAATATAGCAACTTAGCATATTTCTGAAGTCACATTTATTTAACACCTCTAGTGGTCATTTTGAAACTTCCGCTCCTACGGCTATATGCAGCACACTACGGTATAGTCCCACTTTGCTACGGCACTCGCATGCCAAGGTTGCCCACGAGCATGGCGGCATGACAACTATATAATGCCTACGCAGTGACGACGATGTAGTGACGAAGAAGGGATTACGTAGATAGAACGACAAAGACAACATGATGATGATGGCATGACGATGGTATAACGACAACGGCATGATGACGATGACATGAAGACAATTGGATGACGACGATGGCATGGCAACAGTGGAATAATCATGATTGAATGACAACTGCATGATTACGACAGAATGACAAAGAAATGATGTCGATGGATCAATGAAGCCGGTGTGAAGACACCATGACGAGTGTTACGACAAATGTGTGACGACGATGCCATGACAACAGTCGGATGATGAAGTTATAACGACAACCGTGGAACGACTGCAACGTCATCACGACGATGGTACAACAACGAATGCATGACAGCAACTTTATAATGACGACGCAATGAAGACGATTGCATGACAACGGTATGAAGACAATGGGATGACGAGTATGATGACAATGGCACGACAAGGATGGCATGACGACGGTGGCATAACCACGTTTCAATGATGGCAGCATGATTACAATAGAATGACAAAGGCAGTATGACGACAATGGAATTATGTTACTGAAGCGATAACGATGGTAGTAAAACAACAGCGTGACAATAATCACATGACGACAATGGCATGATGACTGTGATGGTGCAATGATGATGGCATGAGGAGAGTCTGATGACGAAGGTAAAATCATTACAATGGAACAACTGTGATGGAATCACGATGACAATATAATGACAATGGCATGACAATGGTACGAGGACAAAAATTTTTTTAATTATACGGTTTTACATGCCAAAACGCAATCTGATTATGAGGCATGGCGTGGTGGGGAACTCTGGAATAATTTGGACCGCCTGGGGTTCTTTAAAGAGGCCCTCAACAACTTTTTTATTGAAGTCGAGAAATGCATTTCAGGTTAGAATAGGCTATTTCAGAAATAATTTGCCACAAAAAGTACTTCAATGCGTTCAGCAGAAGCGGAGTTACTGGCAATCAAACACAGCAATTGCGGTGCTTCCACTCCTTCAATGATTTGCACTGTGCAGGCTACGGCGGAGCAGGGTGTGCCCACAATGCTTCGCCTACTGAACATCACCGTGGCGCAGTACACACGTTTGATTTGGGATGTTAACGTAAAAGCCACTACTTCTGATTTTGGCGCCTACGACACTGCCAAACGTAAGCCAAACGCGGTTGTCCTCAACGAGCTGCAGTGCGCTTAGCCAGTGCACTCGTCGCGGCACACCACGGCGGCCACGGTTATACACCTCTACACTACGTAGCAAACCGCAACTACATGCAAATGTAGTGCGCATGCGCAGTGTTTGTGTTGTGCACGACAGGGCTTGAGTGCGTGCTCGCACTCAATGCTCCAGTCTGACCGTGCTAACCTGGTGTGGACTGGCTTTGTCTTTTACCAGATGGACCGACGGATATTAGTCACATCCAACTTTGCATTTTGAAGCGGTCTGCCAAAGCTTCTTAACGAGTGGCGGCCAGGAGTGAGCGCGCGCTAACATGCGTGTGGTCTGACCTTAAGTTTCGCATGGTTCGAGGCTAGTTGAGCGTTCAAGGCTAGTCGAAATTAGCAGGACCCGACCGCTACCAATAAGCAGGGTGGCCAAAGTAATTCTTACGCAGGCGGCCACGGCCACGCGGGAGCAGACTATAGTCGGCTTCTTCCTGAAGTATGTAATTATGAAAATTCGAAAGCAGATTTCCGCTTACTTCAGCCTGTTTATTAAACTTCGTGAATAAATATACACAGTAACAATAGGAAGAAGTGCACTGATCCAAACAGATCCAAACACCCTTCATGATTGATGTCAGCTGTTGGACAATAGCAGCCGCGTTTTCTGGATGCTTTATGACAAATAAAGCATAAAGCATCCAGAAAAGAGTAAGGAACAAGGCTTCTGTTGAAAAGAGAGCGTTTGAGAGAAAGGTGACTTCCCGCTCCGCTTACGAGTTCCACGCGCCGCGCATGACTGCAAAACTTCGCTGGGATGTTCAAAGTAGCGCTGCTGTGAACAGGGGTGGTTCAGGACCCCTTTAACGTGCACCTAAATCTAAGCACCTAAATCTAAGTACATGGGTATTTACGCATTTCGCCCCCATTGAAATTTGGCCACCGTGAGCGAGATTTGGTCCCGCGACCTCATGCTTAGCAGCCCGACACCATAGCCACTAAGCAACCACGGCGGGTGGTATGAGGACAATGGTATGACGAGTGTATGACAATGACATGATGACAACTGTATCACGAAGCCTGTATGACGACGACAGCATGACGGGAGTTCGATGACAACGATGGAACAACCACGACGGCATCATGACAGCGGTGTGACAAGGAATGCATGGAGACTGTGTGACGACGATGGCTTTACAACGAAGGCATGACGAGAGTTGCATGACAAAGCTGGAATCACGACAATGCAATGACCACGATGGCATCACAACCACAAGAACATACCTAGTGACCAAGCTATTAGACAACATTCTACATTTATGTTGCTTGGACCTGTGTACCCTGCTTGGACCTGTGCAAGGTCTGCAGTATTGTATAAATAAAAAAAATAAAAAAAAACTAGGGCCACTGGGCTGGCCTAAAAGGCATGATGACGACGACATGACAAGAGTTCAATCACAAAGCTGGAAGGACAACAACGAAACAACCATGACAGCATCACGACCATGAGCACATACCTAGTGATCCAAGCTGGTAGACAACTTGGGCCACTGGGTTGGCGTAAGCAGATAGAAAGATAGACTCAAAATGCCTGAAGTGGGAAAAGAATGCGAATTGGATTAAAATTAAGCCCAGCACATTCGTGTCGTGCAGTCAGTGCAGGCATAAATTATATCTATGTTTGCCACCATGGGCGTTGGCAGGGGGGTACAAAAGGGACACTTACCCCCCTCCCCCCACCAAGCCACACCAGCACTCCCCCCCAACCCTCACCATGATGCAACGGGTTTGCGGCCTCCCAAGACAAAATCCTGCCACCACTGCATGAAAGTAAGCTGCCAGACATGCACATGTGACATTTATGAACAAGCAAAACAGTAGAAGCAACAGTAAACGGATTCCACAACACCACATATTCTAATCCAGCTGCAGATCCCAGGTGATGCAAGAAGTTGAGGACACTATAGCAACTGCACAATGAGAAAAAGGCTAACAAGTTTCTTTCTAGAAACTAAGTACTATATAACTGCAGTTTTCTACCAACTCTGTAGAATGCAGAAGTGATGAAGCACAGGTATAGAAACATCACAGGAAAGGTGTTGACATTACAATATTTTAAAGCAGTAACAGAGTCGAACACTCAGATGTTCAATTTAAAAAGGCATGGGAAACACAGGATGCCACAAGTTATACATGGTAAATAAAAATATAAAGTGCAAGATATTTTGCAAGTAAACAGCTGCCAGCATGCTACTAAACTGAGTTTTCATGTTCAGAGGCATTTGATATTTCCAATATAATCTTTTCTGGCAATCCTTGTCAGGTCCAAAATAAGCGAGCACTTGGGGCACACGGTAGTCAGCAAATGCTGTCAGCGTGGCAATATCCTCAAAGTGGCCCAGGCCTTGGCCTTCAAAGCAGCTCCAGAGGTCAGCAACAAGTATTTGAGCCCGCTTGTAGAATGACACTACAATAGTTAAAATGAAAATGTCAAAGTTAAACTTAAAAAACGGTTACCATAGAGAGGATATGAGCTAGTTGGTTCATGCTTGGCATAACCATGAGCTGAAGCAGGGACACAGGAAAGGACGGAACGGCAAGGAGATGCAATACAGCACTGTTTTCATTCCAATTCTAGGGTCCTCTTCTTCAGCATATATATGGTCACATCTTTCGCAGCTCGTTACAAGGTCACTAGAGCAGAATCTTTTCTGGCAATCCTTGTCAGGTCTTGAATAACCACTTGAGGTTATTTCTCGATTTATACATAGTGTATAACAAGCTCCTGCTTACCTCACATGCATGAATTGTTGCCCCACGAATCTCCACTTCTTCTTTGCTTCCACTTTCCAAGATGTATCCTGGGGGAAGTCATATTATACCCAATTATACTCTACAATCCAATTTTAATCCCAATCTACGTGATTTCAAGCCCTTTGAGCCCTTTTGATGTACAATAAAACTAAGCATTTTCTGGCTGTGTCCTCATTTTCTTGTAAAGGCTCTAAAGAAAGGCATTAAAAAAAAATGATCGCAGCTTGCACTAGTGGTGCAAGGCTGGAGCAAACAGCGGAGCTTGTGATCGACCAAGCTACAGCCAGGGTCGCTATCCTGATGACGCTGGATACTCAAACGCAGACCTCTCGCGTTCTCATTCTCAAAACTCGGGATCTTCGACTCGATGACGCCTCTTCTCGGCTGCAGCTTCGGCACGGTATTCCGGATCGGCTCGCAGCCGACGCGCAGATTCTCGCTTGGCCCCATGACGCACTTTAAGACGCGGCCTGGCGAAGCGTTGACATGTCTAGGCGAAGCGAGGCACATGTGGTTGCTAGGCAATGCAAAGTGACATCATGGCTTAGACGGAGCAAGTGCACTGTCGTAGCAGCTCGTCGTGGTGGCGAAGTGAGGCGCAGCTTTACCAAGTGGTTGCTAGGCAACGCACGGTTACGTCATCGCCAGGTGCAGTTTCTGGTCTACGCTACACGGGCCAAACTCTGGCTTAAACAGCTCCACTGTTAAAACCTACATTCTCTCAAAGCTTCAAATAATTCACCATCGAATGCCACTTTGTGGCTATGGCTTCAATGTTCTTAAAGCTCAACTTTTACAGTACCTTAGAGGTCTAGTTTGTTATTCTAAGTTGAATGCATAGAAACCAAGACAACATGTGAGATGATCATGTGCTTACTGAAAGTTGATATGAGCCATGAGCACAGTAATGGCTAAGCAGCAGTGGAGATGAGCTTCTGCTCCAGGCAGACATGCAGCGTGTTCTATTTCATGGCTTATGCTTTTTCATCTTTTTGGGTTCTTAGTGCTAGTATGTTAGGTGAAGCTACAATGCCCTATCTTCCACTGTTAACAGCAGTTGTGAGCTAGGAAATGGGCTGATCATGTTCAATTTGTTTCTGATGCTTTGGTTAAGGCACAACATGACAACATAAAAATATCTGAGCAGGCATACCTGGGACCAAAGTAGTAATCATGCGGTATCAAGCTCAACAGTCTAACCACTATGCCACAGCTGCATTGTGCAAGCACAAACAGATGACTTCTGCATTGTCAAATCATCTTCCCTACATTGCATCGAAAAATGTCCAGAATCAGCAAAATTATTGGTGCTGTAAAATTCATTTTTTGGATTACTTGCGCAAAGTGAATCTACTTAGCCAATGATAAGAAAACCATGTAGAAAATTTTGTTTTTAAGATTAGCGGGAATACTTCAGTGGTTTTCAGGAGCTCGATCTTCAGGTAGCCACTGAAATTCTCCAAAAAGATTGCAGGAGTAAAAAAAAATGCAATGGTAAACTTGGCGGTAATGCAGTTCCACTCAGCGTAAAAGCTGGGGAAGTGCGGAGCAGTGTTTCGCCGGTGTTTCCCTTGTGTTTATCTTGTTTTATCCTGTGTTTATCTTGTGTTTAGCAATCCTTCATCCATTTTGACACCTGTACTAAGGCACAACTGGTGGGAAACCACGCACATGGAGCCAAAGCTTTTGCTGATGATAGTTAGAAGCGATTTTAATGAATTTCTGTTAATTAATACGCTTAATACTTGATTATTCCTGTCTTTTAAGTCATTCTGAATCATGTTAGTTTATTTTGAACCAGTTTTGATCAATTCTGCACTTGTTCTGACCCTGTTTTGAGCACTTGTTTTTGAGCGTGATCACGTGGTAGACGCCGACAGCCCGGGCCCCTAAAGTGCTTTGCACTTAATAGGCAGTGTTCTTTGGATTTATGTGGGAGTCTTTACAACAGTGGCTTGTAACTGCTGTTTGCAGTAACTGAGTCAAGGGAATCAAAGAGTCACTAGCATCTGGGGCTTGTTTCTTCCTGCTCTTTTATCACAACCACACAAATTATTTGCCAGGTCATTAATTCAACCATTGGGTAATAAGTAGGGATTATATAAATGTGCCTCATTAACTGTTACCATGAATTGAATGCAAGTGCATTTTTTACCAATTCTCGGATAAGTTGGTTTGACTCTTTCTGTGCTCAAGTGGGATAATAAAAATAAAAAAGCCCCTTGGGTTCCACTTTGCTAAGAAATTGTATGGCACACAAAAAGATTTATGTTGATATTTCATCCACCAGAATTTGTGACGTGTGACACAAACCCATCTCACTATATTATAGAGTTGAACATCATTACAACAAAAGTCACATCTGAGATAAAAATGCCTTTGTTATACCTGACATTCGCCTATAAGCATATATTCATTACAAACTGATATCAGCAACAAACATTTTATATTTACTTTGTTATTATAAAGTAAATCATTATATCCATGTTATATTCATCATGGGGCACATATTTTGGAACAGTGCAATATAGACCTTTGAAAAACCTCCTTTAGCTTTCCTACAGAAAAAAAAAAAAAGAGAGACAAATCTTTATGCAGATTTTGTAAAGTTTCAGTAGTATACATCAAGAAAAGCATCAGCTGCTGCAGCAATTCCCACCTGCTCTACCAAAATCAAGTGCAATAGTTCTTGATAAAGCCCGGCCTTTATTGCTTCACCAGACATTTTTTAAGTGGTTCATTAATACCTAAACTGGGTCAACTCACTACCTTCAAAGTTTCATCTCAATATGTCTATTTTCCTGGCTGTGATTATTCTTAAAATATGCCTCAGTTCTCTGGCTGCCACTACACCCACTCGTGCTTCCAAGGAGCCTTGTAACTTTGTTTACAGGCTTTAGGATTTACCAGACATTATTTAAAAGGCTCACCAGTATCTACACATGCTCTGCTAACTATCTACAAAGTTTCAACTCACTACCTCTATTTGCTTGCTTGTGCAGATCCCTTGAAAGTGACACCAACATGTACCGAAGACTGGACAGAGGATAGGCGTGACAAAGCACGAATAAACTTTTAGCAATTAACACTACAAATAGTGGCAAAAGAATTGAGGCAAAAATTAGGTGCAGCAGCACTGATTTCTTTCTAATAAGGACAGATGCACAACACCCCTGCCAAGCAGTGGCATGCCGCTGCCGCTCTCAACTTCCACCGTAAGCATGTTGGAAAGACAGCGAGCTTTTTCTTGCATTGCATTGGTGCCTGCAGTGAATCACATTTGCACTGTACCTAATCTATTCCATAAGAACAGATCCCACTCTCTTGATGAAGGAGTTCTCATCATGGTAAGTTTTGTGGCATACCGAGAGGTTGCCTTGGAGGTTTGCAATGGGTTCATAGCAGCAACAAGAAATAAAGCAACAAGCAGCAGCTAACATTGTCTAGTGCCCCTAGTACTGCCCATATGAATGCTTTCTATAGTGGGATTTTCCCTTGGCAAGTGAGCTAAATTTCAAGCATTAATTAATGCGCATCAGGTTTTGTGCAGAAGATTTCTCAACACTTGAGAAATAATTTTGTAGGCACATGTAGCCATACTTTTTAAACAGGAGGGCACAGAGATGGCCTGAAGTAAAGTATCAATAATACGGCAAAAAGCGCAAGCACAGGATGAAGAATGCCTCATATTAGTATAAGAATACTACATGCATCAATGGACTGCCAGTATGGCCTATTTCTAGTCTTTGTCCCATGTTGGGGCTGTCTGCCGTATTATGTCATCCTACCAACAAGTCCAGCTAACCATTTTGCCCCACATGACAGTATTCATGAAAGGGACAGTTGGCAACTACACAAAGCTAGCACAAAGCTAGAAAAAAAAAACAAAAAAAAAAAAAAAACAGAGGTTTCTTGGAAAAGAAAGCTTTGCAGTTTAAAAAAAGAATTTGCCCTGGTTTCGGGACAGACCATGGCATCACCACCTTTTCCGGAAAGTTGCTCCACTGACTGAGCTAATCAGAGGCTAGCAGTTGGGACCGACTGCACCAAAAGGCAGCGATTCCAGGTCCGATTTCTGGATCAATACAAATCTTACATCAACAGCAGGCACCAATACATAACATACAATACTTCTCATTAATTACATAACGAGTGCTCGAATCCGGCAACATTAATGCCTTCAGGTAGCATATGTGGGTTTATTGAGCAGTTGCCTTCACCCAAAAAGATCACGTACTCGTGACGCCTGCGGCAGAAAGGATGTTCCACATCTGCCGCCTAGGTTTGTGAGTGGTGGCGCTGGCTAACACTCCCAGGGTTAGTTCCAATTGTAAAAACATAAATACCCCAGAAAGGGGATGGGAAAACGGCGCTGCAGTAGCTTAATGCGTATCGCACGCATAATGCGAAGACGTGGGATCATTCCCCACCTGCGGCCAGTTGTATTTTCATCCATTTTCATTTCCATTAATTTATAATTTCTTTAATTCAATTAGTAAGTACAAGTAATTTCCTCTATGTTGTCCTTGGTGTCATTGCTTGTTGGCTTCTTATGATATGCTTTACTTTAGAAGCTTGAAATGGGGTTTGTGTTGTCTGTCTGTTTCCCTATACAGCAGAGTGTTGCATAGTTCCGTGATCCACACATTGCTTAATTAGTATAGGATACAAATGCCAAAAAACCATTTTACTGTGACAGAAGTTAAGAGCTCTGGTAACATAACATAAGGTTTGAGACATGCGATAGACTGATATGGCTCGAACTATGGCAACACCATCACCTCGCTGTATATATTTATCAAAATTTTATCAACAAGAACAACTTACAGCATAAATGGATTTTGGCACAAAGAGAAGTTGACAACAAGGACTAACTCGACACATAACAGAAGAATATGATCAGAAAACTTACATTAGTGATACAGCGATGATCATGAAACTGTCACGTAAGCAATAAGGCACTTGTGTTTATTAAAATCACTAAACAGTATGTAACACTCGCACATCAGCAGCAAAAACAAAAAAGTGAAGAGCATGACTTGAATTTAGACACACTTTAAAAGCATGGCTGTGGAAAGAAGAAAAATTAATACAGGCATTCACCTTTATTGAGCAAAGTGGACAGGTGCGGAGAGTAGCGTAAGGCTCCAAAATAAGCGAGCACTTGGGGCACACGGTAGTCAGCAAATGCTGTCAGCGTGGCAATATCCTCAAAGTGGCCCAGGCCTTGGCCTTCAAAGCAGCTCCAGAGGTCAGCAACAAGTATTTGAGCCCGCTTGTAGAATGACACTACAATAGTTAAAATGAAAATGTCAAAGTTAAACTTAAAAAACGGTTACCAGAGAGAGGATATGAGCTAGTTGGTTCATGCTTGGCATAACCATGAGCTGAAGCAAGGGACACAGGAAAGGACGGAACGGCAAGGAGATGCAATACAGCACTGTTTTCATTCCCATTCTAGTGTCCTCTTCTTCAGCATATATATGGTCACATCTTTCGCAGGTCGTTACAAGGTCACTAGAGCAGAATGTTGAATATACTCCAGCAGGTAGACAGTTGGTATGTTTTTGTGGTGTTAGAGCATAACTAAGAAAGAGTGACACGAAGGAAGGAGTCAATAAAAGTGCTACTGTAAACAAAATTGATGAACTAATGCGACTGGCAGCAAGACAAATGAAAGCATTAGCATTTCACTGGCTTCAGTTGTATTTTAGTCAATGTTATTAACAGTTATATGGTAAGTATGATCATATAATCAGGCCCACCAGAAAGCATAGCTCTAGTATTCAAGGGTGGAAGCGAGCTTGAGCCTTTTGGAGCAATAAAAGGGGATTTTTGCATCAGCTTCAGAGCATCAAAAGGCAAGTTTTGGAGCAGTGCAAGTCTGTTTAGGAGCAGAACAAACGCACTTGACACACAGAAGCATAGAAATGGCAATCTGTGCTTGCGCACCCCTTTTCGCCGCAGTGGGCACTCAGATTCAGGCACGCACATAAGCACTCACACCCCATGTTTTACCTCATTACCCGTTCACATTCCTGCAGTTACGTTAGGTGCATGCTGCAACCGGCGTATTTCAGTAACCACTCAGGTTGTTTGTTTGTTTTTTGGTATAATTCATCACTCGCCATTTCACGTACTAAACCACATGCAGCAACGCTGGCGAGCGACATGTCAAGTTGTGTTGGCGATACTACGAGCTGAGCAATCCGCAAAGCTTTCTGCCGAGCCAGAACTGAGCAACGCCACGAGTGACTGATTACACGGGCAAGACTGGGCTTGTCGCTGCATGAGCGTGTTGACGTGCTGCCTTTATAACGTCCAAGGGCTTACGTGCAGCGCAAAATATTCTGCACGTGGAGGGACTCACCCTCACAAGAACATCCCATCTAATAAAATTAATTCGAAGCGAGAAGGCCTCACTTAAAAGAAGCATGTTTCGAAAATGGTCCGAAAACTCCCGACGCCGCCGGTGTGACAATGCCAGCTGCATTAGCCAAAAATGGAAAATAGCTGGACAACCACTTTCCTCTGTAGCTCTTTCCTGCTCACTAGCTTTTTCGGGCTGGTCCCGTCAAACCGCTCCGCCACGGAGAGCACAGGGAGTTTGCCTGAGCATGCCACGTCATGGATGACAGCTTAACGAATGCGTCTCTCCTGCTCCCTGTGCAAAGCAACTGGCATTGAACATCTCACTGTTGGCTTACATTCGGCAGCACATGAAGGCACCGCTTGGGAGCAGTTTCGGTGCAATAATGCATTTTGGAGCAGGATGGTGCAGCAAAAGCGGAATGGCGCAGCATGGTGCAAATGGTACAGCACTTCCACCCCAAGTATTGGTACTTCCATAATGCTAAACATACATTTCATGCTCTGTGTTTTGCCACAATATATTGAAAGAGGATGTATGGGGGGTTTTACACAGCAGCCTGAGTGAACATGTTCACAATTTAATACAGGTAATGCAAGACAATTGGGTTCAGAGTCCATTTTCATGAGAAAGGACTTTCGTCTTTTGTTATTGATGGAAAAAATCGCATAACTGTTTTTACGCTTAGCTTTGTTGTCATCCAAAGTTTCATTTTAAAGTACGCATGATTTCATGTAAAGCATAGATTGCTTTCACTCCTTAATCATTCAGTGGTTATTATACATTCAAGTGACTAAACACAGCGTATAAAATCACCTGCTTCATTTTTGCACTGCAGTACATGAAACCTTCATACAGTCAAATGGTGCACAACCCTGACCTTATTGGTTAGCCTGACAATAGCCTTTCAAATGTGCACTGTTGGGGATACTGTAGGACAAGAATTCATCCATGCTATTGTTTCCTATTATAAGAATTGATCGGCAAGAAGTGAACAAATTCTTGAATGATGTAGGGCTGTTGATTTAAAGTGCTTGTGGCATGACCTTTTACATGTTATCTGAAGCAACGTGGCTTGTTCATCGGTGTTTTTCTTCAACAGAGAATGCGCAAAAGAGCCTAAACACGCATACGGATTTTACGCAAATTAGTTTGCAGGGAAGCTTCATCAACTGGCCTGAAGCGCCATCGGACTCGGCGGCCATAAGAAGTTCATCGCCCGAGCGTTGTTCTTTCAGTGGGCACATCGGCAGGCCGCCACTGAACACGATTTCAAACTCGTTCTTCTATTTCACAAAAGTGAGCAATATGTATTCAACAATTGAATCTAGCAACTGATGCCTAATCCAGCTGATGTGCCCACATAGCTGGTGTACTTTGCTTGGTTGCGCGAAAGATGTTGTGCTATCTTTTTTAATGCTCTGTGGTGACGTGGAATCCTATCCAGGGCCCGAAACGGAAAAGATGCTGTGCGAACTTCTTGATGGCCAAAAATCAATACATAAAAGACTAAAGAATATAAAAAATAAGCTTAAGAATGCCGAATAATAGGCGGAAATTGTTTGAAGAACTTGGGGGTAAAAGTGTAAATTTGGAACTATGGAGCAGTTGGATAGGAAATTGAACGAGCTTAAGGCTAGGAGCAGGCAAAACAATCTTGTGTTTGGTATTTTGGAGCCTACTGGAAAAATGCCAGAACCACTTGAACACACATGTGGTTGATGTGCTTATTTCGAGATATGCTAGGAGTGCAACTATCCTCGGTAGAACATATTCACAGAATTGACCCGGTGACATACTAACAAACCATGCGCTATAATATTAAAGCTTTTTGAGCATCGTGAAAAAGTTGCCATCTTGGAAAATGTAACAAATTAAAGGGAAAGAGCATCTCAGTCGCTGAAGTTTTCTTGGCCGCCACTAGATAAGTTCGAAAGTGTCTTTGGGATAGCACTATTCATATCAGGAAAGAAGGAACAAAAGTAAAACAAACTGGTCTATGAAAAAATAATAATCAGCACTGAACTATATGATATGGACAGAACTGAAAAAAAACACAGATACTTCACAATCTGTGCCGCGGAAACAAACAGTCAGCATTGCACAGATCCGAGAGGGATACATTGAATCAAAGAAGGCCACTTTCCAATGTCTTAAACTAAACGCCCGAAGCATAGTAAAGAAAACAGCTGATTTGTAAAGTATTGTTATCGCCCGCAGGCCCCATGTAATAGTGATTACTGAAGCCTGGCTGCCTGGCGACATAAGAGACTTGAAAGTTGTACTGCATGGCTATCGTATTTATCGCAAGGACAGGGACTCCCACGGTGGCGGCATTGCTATTTTGTACTTGGAGTCGTTATGCATTACAAGACTACCGGATATTACAGGCGTAAAGTATGTTTTGGTAAAAATTCACTTTGATGAATTACATTCGGTAACTGCTGGGTTTACCCGCCCCCCCAACAGTGATAACTCGTTTTTCGAAGCACTTAAAGAATTCATGTGCAACAATCGCACTTCTAACCTCATGCTAACTGGTGACAAAAATGTTCTGTCGGTGAACTGGGACGGCGATTTTCCTGAAGCTTTTTGTAGTTCTGCTAAGCCCTATGTAGACATTGTTTTGTTACATGGTCTAACACAGCTAGTAAAAGCCCCTACGCGAATACACAATGATAGCAAATCAATTCTGGGTATTTTTCTTATAAGCAACAGTATCCGTGACCGCGACCCCAACATTGACATATTCAAAGGTGTCTCGGACCACAAAATGCTGTGCTTAAATCTGGAAACTAAATTGCAATCGAGGCTGGCAAAAAAAAAATTGTATTGTGCCTGTGTTCTTGCGTGCTAGCGACATTGATTTGGTGGATGCTTTAGACAGTTCATTTTCTTTGTCTCATTGTATGAATCAGATGAAATTTGTGTCGATTATGTGTGTCTTTTTCTTTTTTCAAACCTAGTCTTGACCCTAGTAAACAACCTCATTCCACACAAATGTAAAATACAGCATACACGTAACCCATGGATGACGCAAGAGATCGCACATCAACGATGCAAGCTAAACAGAGCGAAAACACAGCTCAGACTGCAACCGTGTTCCAGTGGCACAGATATCAGACCTACGTGAGCTGCTAAGAGAGAGCAAGAGAAAACATTTATTTGGACCATCGAGGTCGTTGATCTTGAGGACAAGTGTATGGTGTCCTCATTCCAAGACTCCACTGGCCATGGCTGCTCGACGTACTTGCTGGACGAGAGCTTCTTGTCCCGCCAGGGTATCGCCGGTCAGCTGTACTTCCCACCACCGCTCAAATGACGTGCTAGGCGTCTTAAAGTGTTGAGGTTTGCGCCCGCACCCCCACGAGATGTTAAAGAGCTAAAATAGCATTTAAAGAGCCAAAGATTCATATGAAAGCGTTCGTCCCAAAAACTTTCGTCTTGTCACCAGAAACGTTCTGGTGATACATTTCGCCAAAAAAGAAACCTGCCCCTATTATTTCTCTCGATGGTATCCCAGTGAGAGATAGTGCAACAACTGCCGAAGCATTGAATACTTATTTTGGCTCCTTACTTTCAGTTGCTGATGGCCAAACACCAGAATTTGATCATTTTGATAGTGCAGCACCTTTTGAAATGATGTGTGTATTTCTGAAGGAGGTATATGTACGCTGCGGTTAAAAATTTAGACGTCAAGAAATCGCTAGGCATAGATGGAATACCAAATATGTTTTTAACTCGCTATGCGGAATGATACTTGAAATATTTATGTTCATTATTTAAGAAATCCCTATCCCATGCGGAACTCCTAAGTGACTGGAAATATGCAAAAATCATTCCAATACCTAAGACAAGCGCGCAATCAGATGTGCCGTCCTACAGACCGATTTCCTTGTTATGCACATGCACAAAGCTATTACAGCACATAATTTTCAAACATCTATTTGTTTTCCTTGAAAATAAAAGCATAATTGGTTTCTTGCAGCATGGTCTTCACTATGGTCATTCAACAGTAACTCAACTCATTAAAACTATCCATGATATAACAGCTGCCCTAGACAGACACAATCAGGTTGACATATTCCTAGATTTTAAAAAGGCTTTCGACCGCATTTCCCATAAAGAATTATTATTGAAGCTAAAGCCAATACTAAAAAATACCTCATTACCAGCTTAGAAAGAAGCCTTACTTTCCTTTAGACGTCAAGTTGTGTGCACTGACAATGTGAATTCATGCGCCACTGCAGTACGGTCAGGCATTCCACAAGGGTCCGTACTTGGTCCTCTCTTTTTTTCTCGTGTTTATTAATCACATTGTTCAGAGCATTCGTGTCAAGATACGGCTATTGGCCGATGATTGCATTATATACCACGAAGTTACTTCACCTAATGACCAAGTTTTACTAAACGCATTTTTGGGCCGAATTCAAACGTGGCGTTCAAAGTGGCAAATGACCATTACTCGCAAAAAGAACCCGATAACCTTCCCGTACTGCTTTGATATTCAACCCCTAGCTGTGGTAACTAACTATGAGTATCTGGGAATTATCATCTCTCACGATCTCAGGTGGAATGACCCCGCTGATTACTATATCCAAAGGAAGGCGATGAAAAAGTTTGGATACTTGTGGAGGTGTTTGGCAAGTCTGCACAAGAGATCAAACTTCTGGCATATAAAACTTTATTCAGCCTTTACTAGAATACCCTGCAGCTGTATTGGATTCATACACAAAAAGAAACATTTCAATATTGGAAAAAATACAGAGAAAATCAGTTAGGTTTATTTCTAACAAATACAGTTAGCAAGCATCACCCACAGCTCTCTTAGAAAACGCTAATCTCAAAAAGCTAGAAACTAGGAGATACTGGGAGCGAACTAAACTTTTTTATCTCCTTTACCACGGACAATTAGGAAGGACACATACCTACCGATGTGACACTAACCAATGGCCCACGCGGTCCTATCATTCTAAAAAAGTGACTGAGCTCGCATATAACACCAACATATTTCAATATTCTCTTTCGTTCAAGAAATATAACTGGAATTCACTTCCCACCGTTGTTGTGCAATGCTCAACGGTATCTTCCTATTTACATGCCCTAGAAGCTATAACACATTGATCTGATGTATGTGAGCATTAATTTTATTTCCATCGTATCTCTCCTGTATAGTTTCTGGAACTTTATGGTATAGTATGTGCACTAAGCTTCCTGTTGTGATCTTTCCTGTTGTTTACTTATCTTATTGTATTCCTTTGTATGTATTTGATTTGTAACCCACTCCTGCCTAAGGCCTGAAACCCAGACGGGCACTACTGAAATAAATAAAATAAATAAATAAGCTCAATTACATAATCTGGCCCAAGTGTGTCATGCAGCAACTGTGGGCAGTCTGTTACTTTAGAAGGAAACTTCTAGCAGGGAGCAGGAAAACCACATAGTCATTTGGTACCCATTTTATTCATGCATGTAACTCTGAAATGTTACCGAATACGCCATTATTATGCACAGTTTCTTGCATGGTCAGACTTTCATCTGTTCCCTCCAATCAAATTACTTGCGACAAGACAGCACAGCACAGGGGCACCATTGGGAGAAGCAAGCAAGCAAGCAGGCACGCACACACACGCACACACACAAAATGAGCATAGAAGTCGAAGTGCCATTCACCTGCAATAGCTCCCTCCTGGGTAGGTTTACAAGATTACATACAACACTCGTAAGGAGGTGAGAAACATTAAGCAACCAATTTTTAGATAAGTGGTGCCTTCTGAAAGTTGTGTTAACCTCCAAATTATTTAGTTCAGCATGAGGTGGCATTCCTTGCAATTACTGTTGATTCTTAGTGCAGAAATATTACCAAAATAAAAAAAAAATTGCTGTACTTACAGCTAAACTGTTCTATAGAAATTTGCAGTAAGTGTAAAAATGGCAATGCAATTTCCAAACGATATCAAAAAATTTCACAGACCTCTAACACCATCAAATGTTCCTTCATCTTGAAATGACGTGAAGTTTTTCACAACCTTCTCAAGCAGTGTTTGAGAACTTTTTTTGCATTCTAGAATGCAGTTGGCAAATGATCCATCATACACCTGTATTCAAGGTTGGAGAAAAAAAAAATAAGCAGACCAGGTTTCACAACGCAGCTGAACTCATTAATAGTGACTAGACAAACTTATTGTATTACAAGTTAATAACCACTCTTTATACAAAACAGCCTCCTGGTGTTATCCCCTAAAAATATTTGCCTTCAATACTGCCGGTCAGATTAGGTTTCCAAAAAAGCAGAATACCACATTGGTTCTTTCTTCAATTCTGCCTGCAGCAGGCATTCAGGGGGAAAAAAAGAAAGAAAAAGAAATGTTTTTTTCCTTTTTATTTGCAGTCCCCTTTTATCAATGTTATTGAATTTCTTTCACTGTCTTATCAGTCGCCTATTCATTCCTTATATTCTTGGTGTTAAGGTATTTCCTGACATTATCTTCCCACTTGTGTTCACTTTGCTTCCTCTTGCCACTGAAGTGCACTGCCGGTCTACTCTTGCCAATCCAGAAATTCTCAATACAGTACTTATTACACGACCAAGTCATCTGTCTTACCTCCTTAAATACCTGCCACACTCTTTCGCCTTGACAGTTCCTTGGAGGTGCTCGTTTTATACTGCCTTTTCTTATTACTCCACACACCCAGCTCAGCATCCTCATTTCAACCATATGCACCTCCTTTGTGTTAGACAGATGCTGCCACTACAGAGGTCGCGATTGGGGACCCCACAGGGGTCAGAAGTGTGCATGCCGACTGGTTAAGTTCGAATTATCTGGCAAAGGTCAATTTTAGGATTGAAATAGAGTTTGGGCCTATAGAAATGCATGTGCGCTGGTCGAGACCTTCGGTCAGGATCAAATTAATGGATGTGTACTGTACATATTTTTCTTGCTAAAAAATCCAGTGCGTGTTAGATCTTTACTTTGTTTAGGAGCTTTAATGTCAAATCTATGTTGGTTCTCTACTTTGGACCCATAGAAAGTGGGCACCCATTAGATTCGGAGGCAAATTAGAATCGAGCAAATAGTGGCCAATGAATCATGGGCGTGTTTTAGGCGTTTTGTACAATTCGAACCACTGGATAATTCGATCAATATAATTGATCCTGTCAGGGTCGAATTAACGAAAGTCGACTGCACTAGAAAGTAAGTGGACAGGTCCCAATCCTTGGTCCTGTCACCCTTCTCCTCTGTAGTTGATGTCAATGCAGCACTATGAACTACCATCACATTTATGAAGTTTTACAGATATGCACACTATTTTCTGAGAAAGTAACTTATACTGGCACAGATGGATAAATCCATACAAATTGCTGACAGCTGTACTTCCATTACAGATACAAAACAAAACACCATGTGCAGGTAATAACCATCAAGTCCCTAAAAATCGAGTCCCTCAGCTCCCCTTATATATCTGTAGGTAATAGTAATAAGAAAATTACAAAACAAATAAGACACCAAAATATTTGTTTCGTATCAGCATTAGATGAATAAACAAGTAAACCTAAGCTGTGAGACACTGGCATTGGACCTACATTGGACAAAACATGGCCCCATTCTTGCAAAACTTTGTGTCTTTCCTTGAGCAGGGGGATCTCCACATTTGTATCAGATCGAAATATCTGCTGCACTTGCTGCAAAGAAATGCTGCGGCAGAACTCAGCACTGAGAAGGGGCACACCTTCCTGGAAGATTAGGCAAAAAAAACAAGCATTTTGTGTAAACCCTGCAGAGTGTGTATGCATGTCACGGAGCGGCATAGTATCGAGTCATGGACACGTTGATTAACGGGGCACCAAAAACGTCGTGGTCTCACAGTGCGGCATAGTTTTGAGACAGTGACACACCGATTAACGGGCGCCGTATGGCCGGCGGCTGCTATTGCTTCTGTGCTTGTCAACGGACCCAAGTGTGTGCGTGTGTGTGTGTGGTGCAGTGTGGGGGCGCGACCTCTGATGGGAGGGGGGGGGGGGAATCATCCGTTCCCTCGCCCCTGATTAAAAGCGGCACGGCCAAGACGTTTGGGAGGAGTCATGAGATAATTAGGTGAACAGTCACCCATACCTGCCATTCCACGACCTAAGGAACTAGGAAAAGGAGAGGCTATTCAAGCACAGGTTTTAGGCCCTGCTAATCAGTCTAGAAGCTGAGACTGTAATCGGCTGAGAAGCAGTGCTGTCCAGTATCGCATGGGCCACTTAGGCACGTAGAAACTCCGAGGAACTAGTTGATGTACGAGACGACAAACCAACGTCTGCAACGAAGCTCACGGTAGTTCGCCTCAAGTTAGCTCAACCTGCTTGAGAGAAGACGTCAGATCTAGACTCCTGGGAAACCCAGCCCAGCAATCGCATCCACCTCAAAAAGATCGGCTCGCCAGCATTCTTCGGGAAAGCTTTGCGCACCGACTTCACGGTTTATGGACTTGTTGCTGCTGCCCGGCCACGCGTATAACATCGCTGATTTTCATTTGAACTTTGTTTTCTTTTGAACTTTGTTTTAATGACTACTGTTACGAGTATTCGATCTGCGCCCTATTTCATTTTTATATCTACTGTTAATTGCTCGTCATAATTATTTGTCGTCATAATTGTGCTATATTAAGTTCAGGTGTGTTAGTTTGTCTTCTCATTCTTTATTTTATTTTATTAATTTGTGTATTGTTAGCAGTCGATAAATATCTTGTTTTTTGTTTACTCTCGACTCGACCCTTTCAGTGTGTTTGCTTGAATACGGAATGACCAACTGGCTTGTATACCCCGTCGATCGACTTCGCGCCGACGGTGAACGGGTGACCGCCGTGACAATACATAATCTTAAACAAAGAGCCATTAATCACTTGCTATCTTTTTTGCATTGCACACTAGCATACTTTGGGCAGTGAAGTTTACACGCAGCTAGTAATAACAATAATCATGTTATAGTAACTGCATAAGAGAAACTTGTCATTGTTAACACTACTTTGCAATCGCCTTCACTGCTTACATGAAAGAAGCGTAAATCTACCATGGGAACTTTAATAGAGTTTAGAAACAGCATACACAAGAGCACTCAAGGTGCACAAAAAAATTGCACTGGTGGGAGTACATATGTGCACAACCCAAATTCAGCTTGAGTTCTTTAGTACGCAGGGTGAAAAGTGTCCACTAACTTCTGGGTCGACTATTTTGAAAACTCTCTTGATGTTGTAGGCCACAATTTGATACCTGCAATATGCGCACACTCATACTGGTGGTGTCTGGTTGTAAATGAGTTTTAAGTTGCACCCACTCCACACTGTAACTTGATTGTACATGCCCCATACAAGTGACAGTGCTTACATGCTATAATTTTTCATATACATAACGAAACGAAGCTGCAATATCCTTGAAGTAGAACTACTAACAGTGAATTGACTTTTCATTAGCAAGTGAATTCAGCCCAAAAATATAGTGGATCAGTTCCTGCTTATCTGAAGTTTGGAAATCTGTTTTACTCATTTTCAGCTTCAGCACTTTACCAGGAATGACAGACACAATCAAAGTGTATGGTGTGAAGAATTGTCTCACCTCCAAAGCGCGAGCCACAACAGCACATAATGAATAGTAGCCAGTATACAGAGTGCCATTCCACTTGACTGCAAACCGTTGTGAACTGTCTTCCGACCAGAAGTTGAAGTTCAGGGCATCGACAAGAAAAACCCACTGGGCTGCAGAAGCATCCGCAACCTTTGGGTGCAATGGATGATCCCTCCACGCATGTGTCCCAACCAGGCCTCTGTTGTAGCAGTCCAGCACCTGCAGTAACAACACGTAGGCAACAGCTACATCCTTCTGGACTGATTGTTGAATTATTAATCATCTGCCCACCACACACACACAAAAAATGTGTTAATGACTGAGAAAGACATTGACAAAGCCGGTGCACAGGACTGACTGTGATCAGCCTACTTGCATACCTTTATGAAAACAGTAAATATGTACAGGGTTTTACATTTTGCTTATGGTTACCAACTCGGCTATTATAGCTCGCTTCAATTTTGCATGCAGCCAATCAAAATCCTGACAAAACAAAGGTGTGGCAACAAAGCTAGCACTATTTTGCCCCCGTGCACGTCTTCACCAACAAATAAAACAAATGTTGATCGGCAAAAAACAAAATTTGTATTCGTTCACTGGAATAGATATGCTG
Source organism: Dermacentor silvarum (assembly GCF_013339745.2). Taxonomy (NCBI): domain Eukaryota; kingdom Metazoa; phylum Arthropoda; class Arachnida; order Ixodida; family Ixodidae; genus Dermacentor; species Dermacentor silvarum. The sequence continues at coordinate 101,815,881 of NC_051154.1, read as the reverse complement.
GTTACATCCAGTATGTGGGCTGGCACAGCAAGCAGGACTTAAATCTCTTATCCACCCTCATTATCACTAACTCCCACAATTTTTCAATAATCATCTGTGGAACCTTACAAGCAACACCTTTAAATTGAAATTAGGCACAAATAAATTGACACAACAGCCTATACAAACAGGAGAGGCACCCCTGCTTGTTATCATCTAATCTATCCCTTTATTTTTGTGCCAAATCTCAAAGGTGAACAAGCACCAACAAGGACAAAAAAGAAGCCCCACCAAATGTCCATCAGTTTCACATGACCTATGTCCACAAAACAAGTTAACATTTTTTATTCGTGGCTAGCAGCTTAATTTCCCCTAACTCAAATATAAAAATCTGTTAAAACACATCGAGCTCTTCAGTACTCAAATTTCTACAATCTTCGTCTCAGCGGTAAAGCAGTTATACATGCCAACAAAACTGACCTTCTTGATAACTGTTGCATACTGCATATTGGCAAGTAAAAAAGAAATAAAAAATTAAATTACGAGGTTTTACGTACCAAAACCACGATCTGATTATGAGGCATGCTGTAGTGGGGGACTCCGGAAATTTCGATCACCTGGGGTTCTTTAACGTGCACCTAAATCTAAGTACACGGGTGTTTTCACATTTCGCCCCCATCGAGATGTTGGCAAGTAATCTACTTAGTGTACATTAATGTATTAATAACACATCACATAACTATTTATATCGGCATGGCATAAACTTCACCATTTAATACCTCAGTCGTAGAGCCAAGTACATAGATGCCATGAAAAAACAGCTTTGCAGCCTAGGCCTGCAGGCTGAAATAAAGTGGTACGAACTATGTGCTCCTCAGGTCAACCAATTTAATGCACCGAGACAATTCTATGTTGCACACTTGCATTGGAAAAGATTTTAAGTTTTTGCTGATGCCCCCACCTGTACATATGGTTGAGCTGCACAAATTTTGAAAACTAAAACTAAAAGTAAAGCCCAATTTAAGGCGTTTCCGTGTAAGTAGCACAATAGATACAGCACAAAGATAAGAACACAGCAATCGGAAAAGAAAGCAATGGTACAACGCAGTACAAAATAAAACATTTTCTACATTCATGGCTCGTAAAATTCAGCATGCAGTGAACGTAATCTCGCATCTGTATCGGCTACTACTACGAGGAATGGTTCGACCTGTACGTTTTTATCAATGTCAAGTCATCGTAATCGACCTGCAGAAAGGCCACAGCGTGCTCTTGACAGTATAGCGTTGGCAACAACACGAAAAACGCAGGCATAGCGATAGAACGTTTAAGCAGAACATTGAAAGACTCCGTTTGTTCCGCTGTGTGTCTACCGAACGCCAAGCACAAACAACCGATGCCTCCAGTAATTGAAAACACGCGAGATTGAACCCTCGCTACATCAACCCCAACTTGGCTCGTGTGGCCCGCACATACACAACGCAGTAGGTGCCGGCGCACGTGTTGCTGATATAAGTATGCATGTAATACTAGTGTATACACACAAGACATAATGTAAATGCACTCACAACATCTGCAACCTTGCAAATGCCACCATGATCAATGGTTACGTGTTTAGCGTTTTTGACGATGTAATCTGCCGAGTCCCTCGGACTTAGCACGACCATTCCTGGGAAACAATACGAAGTATAAATGTAGAGCGCGCATGGTCATTAACAAAATTAAATGACAAGAAGAAATTGCCTAAGTGTCACTTGCTTAACGTCCAAGCACGCTTAAAGCGTCTCAAGAAGCACGTTGCAACGCTGCAGCTCACGACGACTTGTCTGTCCCCAGCTATAACACCTAGAACAAACACAAGTGATTTGGCCACCCCTTCGACTTCACTTTAAGCGACTTAAAGAAAAGTTTATCGCTTTTTTTAGCAGCGCACGTGGTGTAGAAGGGCACAACGCACCGAAACGGCCTCACAAACCGTCAGCTGACGACGAGACCGTTGACTGCATTGGTTGCGTGAAGCACGTGACAGCGACTCCACGTGACTGCTGCGATCCAGCCGCAGCCAAGTTGACAGGCTGATTTAAAAATGGCGGCGCGCAACCGGCGAGGCGGCGAGGGGAGCCACAACAATCCTTGCGCAACCACCGGTGCACGGCGGCAAAGGGCAAGCGTCACGTGACGGCTACGTACAATAACCCGTGAGGGGGTGAATGTCCGGCGGTCACCTGTAAACAGTTGCCCCGCGGTCCGCCGGGCGGCCCACGATACCGCGGCGGCGGCTGCTGCGACCCGAGCCCGGAGCGAGCAGCCAGGTCAGTGGCCGTGATGCTGTCGCGCAGGTGTTCCTACGTGGCGCGCTGGCTTGCCCCGCTGCCGCCGCGATGACCCCGTTCGCTGCCGGTTAGCCATGGCGCTCAACTTCTCGAGCGACGACTACGGCAGCTTTAAGGGCCGTCTGGGCCGCGGCTGCTCGTGGACGCGCGAAGAGACGCTACTCCTACTGGACCTCTACGAGAAGGAGCGGCTCAACGACGAGCGTGCCGACTACCCGCCGCACAATACGCCCAAGTACCAGAAGGTGCACCAGGCCATCTCGGGCTTTCTAGGCGCACACGGCTACAGCAGGACGCCCATGCAAGTGCGCGAGCGGCTCAAGCGACTCAAGCGCGACTTCCGAGAGAACCGCCACGGCGAGTTCACCGACCGCGTCGGCACGATCCTGGCCAAACGCGCCGCGCTCGGGGCGCCGGCCTCGCCTCCTAACGGGTCCGTGGTCGTCGCCGCTGTTGCCGGCGCGCAAAGTTCGCCCGAGCACTCGCTAGAAGCGTGCTGCCCCGCCGTGCTGGTCAAGACGGAGCTGGGTGCGCCCGAGCAGCAGTTGTCGCAAGGTAGCACGCCGCGCAATACCCGGGCAGATTGGCAGCCACTGCCTGTATTGCGAGGGCCCGAGCCAAGGGTGGACAAGCAAAGTTCACCCGCGGAGGAGCCCACCGAACGACCGGCTGCCACAGCGTCCAGCAACGGCGGCCCTCGCGCCCGTAGAACCCTGCAGCAGCGGGTGGTGCGCCTCCTGGGACAACTGCTGGCAGAGAGCCGGCGTCAGACACAGGCCGCCGAGGCCTTCCAGCAGCAGCTACTCTACCAGATGCACCTCATCTCCTGCTCCCTCCAGGTCCTGGCTGCAGGCAGCCCCCAGGGTCCGCTGAAGCGCGACGATGCCAGCTGACCCTGCTGCCCGTCCACCAGCACGACATACAGGGTTCTCAGCTGCTGCCCTCGAAAAGTGTAGTGGTCCTTGCTTGACTGCTGACTTGACAGAACTATAATATTGGACTTGTTGGTAAGGCAGTGCACTGCAAGGCAAGATGTGAGCAAAGAGGATAGTGTGCTGTGTGCAACATGTTGTCTGTCCTCCATACTTGCATCCCTTGTAGTGCACCAGTCACACTTCTGCAAAATGCCTTCTGTGGTGGTTTGCAAGTGTGCATATTCCTCGTGGTTCTGCTCAGAATGCAGTTGTCATTTCGTGGTGACTGTATCTCACACTTACTGTGAGGGAAAGATAGATCATGAGCCATTACAAGACTTTGAGGTGAGGTTGTTGCTGTTCTGTGGTCTATTATGGATATCTATTTTTCTTACGGTTAAATGCTTGGAACTGTATGGAGGCAGAAATCACTTCTTTCCAACTTTTGGGAGATATAAAGTCCTCTGTGTATAACAGCGCCTTGAAGAGAAATGTTATTTATGGTCAAATGGTTGGCAAGACTAATATTATATATGTCTACTATGTATACACTATATTTATTGAGGGGCAATACTAAGAAATGCAGTGCATATTGACAAATCTGTGGTGTATTTTTAATGCAATTTCTTGAGCAACCAAAGGAATAATTGCAGTGCAATTGGAGAAATAAAGCAAGTCTTTACACATCTGGGTTATGTTGTTAAAATTTATTTTTTTTAGAGGCCACATCACCAGTGCAAAAAAACTTCAGAAATCGGGCAGCACGGCTGGCACTGTCTATAACTAGAGAGATTTGCTACTACAAGTGCCTATTTCATTTCTTGTATTTATGCCTTCACGGTGTGGCCAAAGTGGCTTTGCAGAAATAACAATAATATTTGAAAATAATGCATGTTGATGGTTATTAGCTGAAAGCATGTATTATTTAACACAGTGTGGACAATTTCCATTCAATGCTTCTGCATGAAGTCATTGAGCTTTTTAAAGATGTGACTGGATCTAAACAGATAACACTAAGCATGAAAGCTGAATGTGGCTGTAACTTCTTAATATATGTACAGTTCTGTCTGAAGAAGCATTCAAGTTGTTTGTATGTCATCCACTTCTTGCTGATATATGCTTTGTCATGGTGTTGTGTAGAAGTTTGCTTTAAGGTCGACTGAAAAGAGCTTTTTGATGCAATGCCTTCCATTTCTAAAAGGGCTGCAGTTGTAACGTGTGAAGTAGCAAACTTGCTACAAGTAGCAGTTATTGGTAAGGATGGCATGTAACCTAGTTTAAAAACATGCATAAGAGAAAAAAATAACTTTTATGTATTATGCATGCATGATTCAGCTGCTCATGGGATTGAGGGTGCTTGGAATGCTGGAATCATTCTCACTTTTACATATGTTTATATATATATAAGCTGGATGATTTGTGCGGGAGTGCCCAAAAACTTGGTCATACTGTTGTCAATCTTGTGTCATTTTAAGACTTCCAAGTGTTGTGGTCATGGATGCAAAATTATGCTGCATATTTCTAACAGGACACACACACAGAAAACACTCTCGCTCACACAAAATGGTGCACAAACTAACTATGCAGTGCAACTTTGCATCCATGATCAAGAACCAACTAGCTTACGCACTAATGATTATCTTTGTTATAAGCACAGCTGAGTTTAGGCAGAGCTCTAAAGATGCAAGTTGATGCAACAGAGACAAGAGTTGGGGAGGTCTAGCCTATGGGAGAAAAAAAAAATCAATTGCTTTCTTGCAAGGCTTGTATTCTGCGCTGCTTGTATAAATGGGTGTACTTGCCTAGAAACTTTTTTTGTTGTGATGGCAAATGCAAGAAGCCTGTTGTACCAGCAGTAGACTCCTTGCATTTTTTTGCCATCTCATTTAGTTTGCAGCAGTAGATTAACTATCGATTTCAGCTAAATGTGCATGCATCAATTTTATTCCTTTTCACAGGCAAGTTTTCTCCAAAATTTGGTGCAAATATATTGCATGAATTGCTGACATAAGTTGCAGAAAGGAGGGATGTTGGGTAAGCTAAAATTGAAGCAGACAGTTGATGTAGCTTCTAAGGCCATCATAAATGTTTCATATCAATTAGGCTACTGTAAGTACCTGTACAGCAGGGCCACAGCACCTGCATTCTAGACCTAGTAAGTTTGTACCTATATAAGATTGTCTTGGTTGGGCTTCTGAGCACGAGGTCGCAGGATCGAATCCCGGCCACAGCGGCCGCATTTCGATGGGGGCTAAATGCGAGAACACCTGTGTACTTAGATTTAGGTGCACGTTAAAGAACCCCAGGTGGTCCAAATTTCTGGAGTCCCCCCACTATGGCATGCCTCATAATCAGATCGTGGTTTTGGCACGTAAAACCCCATAATTTTTTTTTTAAGATTGTCTTGCGATGCTCAGTCAACAGCAGCTGTGCATGCTTTATGCAACTAAAGTGCTTGTGTGGCCATCATTACCTCTGATATTTCATTATAGGTAGCACAAGTAATCCAAGTTGATCTTTTAACCGACCTGTGGTGGTGTGCGACAGTGTTGCCAAACAAGTTTAAAAATTGATGGCAGATGGCCTGTATGTTGTTCTAAGTTCTTTTGTGTTTAATTTTAACAATCTGCTGTGCAATGTTCGCTGTAGCTTTCTCATCACTCTCTCTTGGAATCTCGCCATAGCAGAGTCAAAGGCTAAGACATGTTGTGACGCTCCACTTTGACTAGAAGAGATTATTGTTGCAGACTTTATTAGACTTCTCATCTACTAGTCATTGGTGGCATGTATGGCATTGTTCCTGTCATGGGCTGTGCTAAAGATTTCTTAATTTAAAGCATGGTGTGCCTACTTCCTTGTCCCTTTAGTAAAACATATCTACTAAGATTTAGTGCACTGAAAAGCAAAGGCTGTGCCTTCTGTGTTAAAGCTTAGTTTGACCTAGGCACAATTATGTGCTGGCAACTGCAATGACATTGGGCTTGAATGCACTTTGAATAGAAGTGTCCCATGCAATCAGATTCTGCACTTGTAATTTATTTTGACAGTTTTGCCATTTGCCACTCAGCATCATACCTTTATCACGTTTTTGTTGTAGTGTGCTCTTATATTTATGTCGCACCAACTAGTCCAGCAACAACTGTAGGAACCAGGGGCATAGCCAGCACATCCGGGCATGGTTTAATTAATCATTACCTGCTGGGCGGCGCTGGTTTCTAAATAGTTACGGCATTCTGCTGAGCATAATCATAGCCTCCTATATACTTTATAAAGGAGTATATAGTATATAGGAGGGTATGGAACAATGCCGCTGGTTCGACACTAGGCCGTGGTGGCTGCATTGCGATCGAGGCCTAATTCAAAATTAACCGCTCCTGTCCGGATACCCCACAACAGCGACCCTCGTACATAATCCACTCTACTGCTATGGAACGCACGTGAAACCTTTAAACTGAATTGTCTCATTTCAATTCGGACCAGTTAAAAACAAGCAATATTAAAAAAAAAACGCTGTACCATCCCGGGAATTTGACAATGAACCACTATACCTGGTAAGTAATTTTCACCTGGCATCACAAGGAAATGAGGGCCTGCACGCAACGGCGCTGTATTTCTAAAGTTTGCTATAGTGATGCGCAACTGTCAAGAGGAGCCTGCAGAAGGGCATTTGTACCTACAAAGTTAATCGCGTCATGGTTTAGCGTCCTACACTGCCACTCTTTCACGGTAAGTTGTATGTGCCCTTGGGAAAAAGGGTGAAAAAATGTCATTTGGGGAGGTTAGGTGTCTACACCACGGATTAGTGGAGGTCGGTGGTTTACACCAGGCACGCCTACACTTGTCGAAAGTGGTAAGGTCGCTAGGTATGCTGGAAAAGGGAAGCGCGATATGGATCCATGAAAACCTAGTAGACGGTACACAACGACTGGTGCAAGAACTCTAGGTTTTATAAACTTATGCACTTGTACATTCTGCTGTAAAATTAATTGCACAGCTAAACACTGCTTTGTTTCTTTTATCTTTCCGCAGGCAAAGGTGAGACTATCGTTCGTCAGTCGTAAGCTATCGTAGGATAATGCAAGTATGATGAGGGTGAACCTTTATGAGGCATATGTGACAATGGTGTAGCGCAATATATACATGCGGGACCAAATTGAACACTAGACGGCCGGGAGAAGCACTACTAACAACTTGTTGTTTAGCAAGGCTTGGGAGCGGGCTAGTTGGCACTTCAACTCTACTCACTTGTTGTTGTTGTTCCTTAGTGAAATGGTGCAACCCACTCTGGGGTATTGGACATGAATCGGGTCATTGCTTGTTGCTGTTACAGTGTTCTAGAAGGTTAGTATTCTAGTTTACTGTATTGCTGTTGTTGTTGACCTGAGTAGTTGTGGCGCATACCCACAGTGGGGAATTGGCCATGAATCGGGTGGTTATATTCGGTGTATAAAAACAAGGGAATTAACGATTTGAACGCTGGAGCTTAGAAAGTAAGATTTTGTGAGAGCAGACAAAAACAACTAACAATACGTAAAAATAAATGAATAAAAGAAAATTATGTTGGGGAGGAGGACAATAGGTCTAGCATGGTAATCGATTATAATCAATCGGATAATTTTGGATTGCCAAGCAAGCATTACTGTGGTTGAACCCAATAATAGAGGCTCCAAAAGATAGGACCACAGGCTCCGATAAATCTAGGCCAATATTGCGAAGCGGGATTTCCAGTAGTCTTTTTCTTATTGCAGAAAAACGCCTACAAGACAACAAGAAATTGTCTATTGTCTCCGCTTCGCCACAGAATGAGCGTATGGTGAGGGGACCAGACCAGACCTGAGCCGGTATTTTGTAGCGATGCCTTCACGATGCTAATGCCTTTTCGCGCTCGGTCAGTGTTCAGAGCGACGGTCCGCTCACGTTATCAACGGGATCAGCCGGCCGTGAGCGGTGGGTGATAAGGCTCTACAAAATACCGGCCCTGTGTAAGTAGAAGTTTAACCTAGGTATACGGCAACGCAGCCTCGTGATGGCTACTTCAATTTTCCGTGTTTGCCAAAAATATCTGTGCCACGGGTATAGAAGATGTCTGTAATCTATAGAGTAAGAGCAGAGCCTGACTCTGCCTGCATAATGACACTCCTGCAAAAATCTAGCAGCAGTGACATGAGCAGTCAAAGGACAATACGAAAAAATCGGTGCGATTATCGATGCCTTCGCTAGAGAATCTGCAATTTCATTTATAATAAGTCGATCCTTTATGACCAAGTACCCAAATTAAACGCACACTCCTCAAGTAACCAGGTACCAATGAATGAAACGTCCTCAATACGCGAGAGTCACAAAAAGCAGTGAGGGCACGGCTGACGTAATTGATGGACCTAATTTGCATAGAGCCAGCACCACCGCCATGAATTCGGCTAAAAAGATGGGTATAAAATGGGGCAGCCGAAGAGAAAATGTCCAATCAAGAATAGGGGAAAATATATACCAACACCTGACTTTCTTCACATTGTGAAGCATCTGTCGCAATGACGATGTTTGTTTGAGTTTGTAGGCTCTGCAGATGATCTTGTAATAGACCGTACGTCTAGAAAACTATGTGGAAGTAATTCAGAATTATTAGGAAAGATGTCATCGAATTGAATATCAGTGGTAACAGATCTGGCGGGAATTGGAAGTACATCGCAGATGTTGCCTCCACACATGGCTCTGTTTCGAACATACAAATGTGCATGCAAATGTGTATGTCCCGTCCGTCTCGTCTTCCTTTGGTACCGTGTATTGCGCTTCGCCGTTGTCAAACGTGATTCACCAACTGGCCCAGAAATCTACTCTTCTAAACCCTTAAAAGCAGACCGATGAGTTTGCAAACGCAGAGCGTCATAGCTGCTCCATTTTTGTGAACGTCACTTGTGAAGAAACGTATTTGAAAGTGTTCAGAAACTCGTAGCAAAGCGAAACCGAAACTCAACTGCACTGAATACAGTACAGTTCGTTGTCGTGTAATGGCGCCACGTAGCACCAAGAAGTCCTTGCCGTCGCACAAGTTTACTCCAAGGTACTTGACTGATGAGGCAATTTGTAGGACCTCTTCCCCCAATCGTAGCACCGTCCCTTCTACCAACTTCCCGGCCTAACTGAACCACTGTGGTTTTCTGGGCGTTGAATCGAAGGCCAAGCTTCTTCATTTCATTTGCACATATGTCCAGTAGGCTCTGCATGTCGCGAGGAATCTCTGCCACTCCTGTGGAGGCGAGCTCTGAGCTGGCAACGTGACATGGGAAACTGCACCGAGCATATGTGGATAACTGGAGAGCTGCTTGGGGTGCCGACAGCAATCTGTGTGGTGTATTTTTCGGTGCATAATGTGCACAGCGAAGTCAACAGTCAGTTGGTGGAATGCCTATGTGGGGACATCAGGCAAATGGCAAGGAGCTCCTTATAGTAGGTGACTTCAATGGCCACCTCTCAGAGTTGGACGGGTATACAGATGCAAATGGCGACCATCTTAGGCGTCTTGCGGAGCGCCTGGAAGTCCAAATTGGCAACCTGGGTCCACGCTGTCATGGACAGTACACATGATGCGCCCGCGGCAGCGTGACATGCATCGATTATGCCTTAGTGTCCCCCCGGCTCTGCGGGTTAATGCAATGCTTGGACATCGACGAGGAAGGTATACAGAGCCTGGGAAGCGACCACAATCGCCTACGCATAGACTTTAGCCGGTCTCAGCGCAAAGCAGTGGAACAGTCGGGACACCCAGGGGCGGATCCAGGTTTTTTTCTGAGGGGGGGGGGTCAGCTTCTGTCAATGATGATGATGATAGTAGCCTTTCTTATTTACCGAAATTTACCGTTTTTCCTCACGATAAACCCGCGTTTTATACGGCTAAAGCAACACCTGTAGCCCTCCGTGGTGGCTCAGTCAGCTCAGGCGTTGAGCAAGAGATCGCGGGATCAAATCCCGGCCGCGGCGGCCGCATTTTGATGGAGGCGAAATGCAAAAACGCCCGTGTTCTTGCGTTGTAGTGCAGGTTAAAGAACCCCAGGTGGTCAAAATTAATCCGGAGCCTCACACTACGGCATGCCTCATAATCAGAACTGGTTTTGGCACGTAAAACCCCAGAAAGAGGAAGAAGACCTGTAGCGAAGCCAGGTATCGGTTTCTCCGAGCTTATAGGAAAAGGACGTTACCCAATACAGCCATGTGCTTGGCGGCTGCGCCTGATAATACAAGGTGTTTAAAACTAAGCTTTATGGTTTTCTTAAAGTTAGGCACTGGGAGGCACGCGAAGACCACCTGTGCAAATAAGTTATGTGGCTAGGGGGGCACAAAGTGAGATGATAATTATCGCTGTGAGCAGCCCAATTAACTAAAATTCAACAATTATTTTTTGTTGACTGCAGTAAGTGAATATTGTTTGTATTGAAAACTTAGAGACAGTCGAGTTTCTACACAGTATCAGTCGGAAGAATTATTCTAGCGTGTCCGTGCTCCGAGATATCAGACTCCAAATTTCAATTGTCGTACTGCGCAGAATAATCGAGAATAAAGACGCGACAATTCTCATGAATTCCCGTGAATGATCATAAAGCTCAGTGACCACTTCTGTGGACTGATGGCGGTGCCATCTTCTCTCTTGAGTCGTGGTGGTGTGTTGACTAGAGGAACGTTCTTGAATACGGGCGTAACGCTCCGCTCCAACGCAGCAACCACTACGCTGCTTGTTTACGATATGCGAATCAACGCGTATGAAGACTCAAGACGCCACCTATAAGAATAACGATGTGGCGTAGTAGGCGAGAGCGCGAGCCAGCGTCTTCATGTTTTGTTTCCCACGCGACGTCATCCTTTTACACAAGGCGCGCATCTGCTCCCATTTCTCTAACCACGCGACGTCATCCTAGGCCCGCGCGCTGGCGTTGGCCTCTGACGTCACGCTCCCCCACTTCGCAGCCGCGGCTCGAGGCTTCGCCCGGCTCCACGACAACGCCCACTCAGATAAACGGATCCGGCGGGCTTGAGCCTCCTATGCTTAATGTACGACAATAAAACTGCGAAGTTACAATGAAAAACTTGTAGCGTACGAACGGCACTGTGCTCGTACTGGATATTGTCAACGTGTAACTGTGATCACAATGAGTGCTACAGTTTAAAAAAAAAGTTGCCTATGCGTAGATCTTAGTTTAGCTGTTAGTTGTTATTATTTATATATGAACACTTCAGCAAGAGATCTCTTTCATTAAGCAGGTTGGTCGCGGAACCGATGACAGCCAATGAGGCAACCGTTGACACCCCAAGGGGAAACTAAGTTAATCAGGCGCGAAGGCGCTCGAGCGGACCTCGGCGTGTTTGGCAAAAGGGACGTCCCCTCGTTCATTCGACGCCACCGACGGGACGAGTAAGGCACGGCAGGCACCAGGAGGTCCAAGGTGTTCATGAGAAAAAATAACTACGGCAACTTCGCGACACCACACCCCTACGGAATACAACAAAGCTTGTGAGCGAGCTAGCTTTACTTCTGCATGGCTGATACCACTGGTACTTGCGAAAAATACTTTTGAAGAATCCTGGTGGCCATATTTTTTTGCGACAGGGCAATCCCCCTGTCAGCGAGGGGGCGGTGCAGAAATCTGAGGGGGGGGGGGGGGGGGGTCAGGACATCCGGACATCCCCCCTGGATCCGCGCCTGGGGACACCCCAAGTGTGGAATGTTCCTACCAAACAGGTCCGTTGAACAGGTGGCCACGGAGTTCGAGCTGAGTGGAGAGCGGAGCGCGGCAAAGTCGTACGAGGATTACGTGTCAGTGCTCAGTGGGATCATGCTACGCCACATGGTGCATGGTCGGAAAGCACGGAGAAGAAACGGATGGTGGGACAGAGAGGTGGCGGAGGCGTGGCATGCGAGAGGCCTGGCAAACCAAGAGCATCGACGAGCGCTGAAAGCCGGGGAGGCAGAGTCCTCTGAAATTACCTGGAAACTCTACCTACAGCTCAAGCGGACAATGCAGGCGATGGTGCAGGCTAAACTTGCGGAGGCGAACATACGCCAAATGCAGAGCCTCCGGGCTGAAGGCAAATCGACTGCGCAGAGTTTCTGGCGATATGTCAAGTCCCTGGACAGACAAAATCAGTCCTCTGTGCAGATAACAGATGAAACAGGTCAGCCCGTCGCAGACCTCAAGGAATGCGTGACGCAACATCTTGAGAGGCTTTACAGGTCGAACAGAACGGAACCTCCATGTACAACAGTGCACTCGGGACAGGTGGACCAAGATGAGGATAGTGGGGGACTAAGATGGGAGTTTACGCCTTGCACCATTGATCGGGCAATATCGCGCGTCCGCACCCAAACAGCGTCTGGTCAGGACGGCATCTCGGCCCGCCTCGTGAAAAGCCTTGGCCCCAACTCAAGGGAACAGCTGGCCGATTTATTCACTGGAATCCTCAATGGAGTAACAATACCTAGCGACTGGCGCCTGGGCAGAGTGTCCAGGCCTCATCCTGAAATGTGGAGGGAAAGCAGATAAGCTCCAAGATTACCGACCCACAACGGTAACAAGCGTCCTCTATAGAGTCATTGTACAAGCTTTGAAGGGATGGATTGAAGGCTGGGCAGAATCTGAGTGTCATCTCACGGAGCTACAGAACGGTTTCAGACGAGGACGGCGTTTGGAGGACAGTATCTTCGTCATAGCCCAGTGTGCCGAAATAGCAAGGAAGGAAGACCGGTCCTTGATCTGCTGTGCCCTGGACGTAGAAAAGGCCTACGATAGTGTGCCTCACTCTGGCCTCTTTGAGCGCCTCGCTGTTTTGGGCCTCCCTGCGAAACTGTTATGCACGATACAACGGTTATACTCCGACAACGAGGTGGCCGCCAAATTCGGCACAATTGAAACTGGGAGGATCAGGGTGAACAGAGGACTACGTCAAGGTTGCCCCCCTTTCACCGCTCATGTACTTATTGTACGTGTCGGGCGTTGAGAGAGCCCTCCTGCAATCTGGCCTGGGGTTTGGTCTGCGGTACACGACCAGCAGGATTGACGACAACCGCCGGATCCCAGGCCTGGCATACGCAGACGACCTCCTGCTGATGGCAGAGATTCCTCGCGACATGCAGAGCCTACTGGACATATGTGCAAATGAAATGAAGAAGCTTGGCCTTCCATTCAACGCCCAGAAAACCACAGTGGTTCAGTTGGCCGGGAAGTTGGTAGAAGACACGGTGCTACGATTGGGGGAAGAGGTCCTACAAATTGTCTCATCAGTCAAGTACCTTGGAGTAAATTTGTGCGACGGCAAGGACTTGTACGGGCTTCACGAAGAGAAAGTGGGACAGACTGCTCTTAGAGCCCAGTGCATATTGCGACGCAGGTGCCTATGGGGATGTAACCGCTTCGTAATGATCAGAGACCTGTGGAAACTGGTTCATGTTCCTGCTCTGACATTTGGAAACGCGGTGGTGTGCCTCACAGCGAAAGGTCGGGATGTGCTTGAGAGGCGACAGCGAGAAGTCGGCCGAATAGCGGTTGGATGCCATGGTACTGTTGCCAACGAGGCCGTGCAAGGCGAGTTAGGTTGGTCCAGTTTCGCTGCACGCGAGGCCTCAAGCAAGCTGGCTTTCTACAACCGCCTATTACACATGCATCGCGACAGGTGGGCGAGGAGAGTCTTCGACTACTTGTCGGCAACCTGTCTTCGCACACAGTGGACTCGGAGGGTACACCATTTGAAGCAAAAGAATGGCCTCATACGAGACCCCATACTCGTGGAATCGATCGGAGCCTACGCCAAGGCAGTGCAACAAAGAGTCCGGGACGTGGAGGAGGTGGCGTGGCAACTGGCTTTGGCCCAAAAAGAGACTCTGTCTTTCTACCGTCAACACAAGGTAGAAGCTCCATCAAAGCTACCCGCCTATATGACAATAGCGTCGGGAGCGCCCTGCTTTTCGAGGCTAGAGCAGGGGCGCTGCGCACTCTGACGCGGCAACGTGCGTTTGATACAACAGTGACGTGTGTGTTGTGCCGTTCATGTGGGAAATCGGATGAAACAATCGAACATCTGGTGCTTCAGTGTGACGAACTTGGCGAGTCTGTATCTCGGACAGCGCTAGCAGTAGCGCTCGGCTTCGATGACTCTGAGGGAGAGGTGCAGGCTGCGGCAGTGTCCAGAACTAAGCGACGCCTTGAACAGTGGAGAACAGCAACACAACAATGTAGGATGTTGCCAACAGCGTCTGTGGAAGACCGGGGAGGAAGTATCCACGACAGTGTAGCTGCGCTTTGAGTCGGCCACTCTTCCTGGAACACACCTGTGTATAGTTTGTTTTGCTTCCTATTGCCGTTTCTTTTTTTTTTTTTTTTTTTTTTTGCTTCATTTTGCCCGGCCGTCACAGTAACGGCCGCCCGTTTCAAAGGGAAAGGCACCACTTCATCATCATCATCATCAAGTAGAGTTACTGTATATGCTTCCTACTATACAGTAACTCTACCAAGAAGTAGAATCAAACCGCGAGATTTTAATCACAAATGTTTCTCGTTGTAGAGCACTGCACGGGCCGAATTTTACGACTCGGACGCGCCGTTAGAAGCCCAGCCCCAGCGCCACTGTATAAACAGGCCGGCTTAGGCCCGCGGGAGGAACGCAGCGTCCATGCATTAAAAGTGTCGTTGCTAAAAAAAATTGTTCCCACAGAGCCAGCGTACAGCTAACATGAGAAGGCCGACAGAAGCAAAGGCTGGTTTAAAAAATGTGGGCACGGCATTTTATTTAAAACTCTTGTGTACACTCTATGATAGTCAAACACCTTCATAACGAATTAAGTGCTCGATCGGGACCTCCAAAATCCTTCGTTATGCAGGTCATCCCGTTTATTGTAAATGTCAGCACGAGGTCGCGGGGTCGAATCCCGGCCGCGGCGGCCGCATTTCGATGGAGGCAAAATGCAGAAACGCCCGTGTGTTTGCCTTGTAGTGCACGTACGTTAAAGAACCCCAGATCAAAGTTAATCTGGAGCCCTCCACTACGGCGTGCCTCATAATCAGAACTGGTTTTGGCACTTAAAACCCCAAATTGAAGAAGAATGGTAAAAGTCATGCACGGTACCGTTCACGGGCAGGCTATAAGCACGTTCAACGAAGGAAACCTTTTATTTACATGAATACAAGAGAGACTTTGTGGAATAGGCTGGTAATTTTTTCTGCACACAGTTTGTCTAACAGTTTGTCTGACAGTATGTGTGACCGCGGCGAACCTTATCACATCCAGGTTAATTTACAGCTTGCTCAGCGGCGAAGCCCAGGAGCTACATAAAAACAAAGCTGTATATTGTCGAATGCCGCTATATCGCCTCCCAATTGCCGTCAAAATTCGTTGGTGTACAGGCTCTTCATCACTGTTTCCTTCTTTAACATCCGCGTCATTTCCGACTTTGATGGCTTTGAAGACGTCGGTTGCCAGTTATGATTACGTCATCACGTCGTCATCAACTGCGACGTATTCGTCAACCGTCGCACCCGTTGATGCGTTACGACAAGTAGCGTACGAGTTGAGCGAGTCCACTGCATCAGGATTACTTCTGCAGCCAGCTCCTCAGCAGGAACCCTAAGTGTGCGCACAATGCTCGAGATCATGCCAGCATTGAAAGCCAGAACGCTGCCCCGACCCGTCAGAGCCGATTAAGCGGAGCTTGCGGACGCGATCTTTTTACACGGCGCAGAACAAGATAAAATAACTACCCGCGGTATCATACCCTGCATGACGGTAACTTGGCGTGACTTGGCTTCGACGCTTTTGCAGCTAAACGGACTCCGCATTATCTCTGTCTACCCCTAGTGTCCTAATCACTATGACAATAAACATATATATATATATATATATATATATATATATATATATATATATCTTATCGAGAGAAAAATTCTAAAATTAGATTAGGTACAAAAGCAGCTAAAAGTTCAAACGTGCATATTCTAATTTGGACACGGAAATAATTAGGATGGCAAATTCACTGCCACAAAAGAACTCCAGAGCCCACGACACGAAGCACTTCTCATGTACAAATTTAAGACCCATAAAGAACATTGCGAATACGGTTAAGGTGGAAGCCGTCTATATATTTTTACACAGCAGCAACCATAAATCAAACGCCAAAGTGATGTAATAAATGAAAATCGGTGAAATGGCGCAATTACAATAATATAATCGTATCGTGAGTGCTATAACAGTCTGACAGTATCAAGAGCTCTCTTTAGTAATTCCTTTCTTTTTTGAGAACAAATGTTATTTTTGCTGAAAAAAAAAAACGATTTAAAATTCTTTTTTTAGAAAACAAGAACTAAACAAAAGAGAAATTATAACTTTGTTTTTTCATTGCTAAGGTCATTAAAGGCCACTTTTTCCAACTTGAGCGTACAAAAAAAAAAAAAAAAATTGCCTTTGATCTATGCAGTGCGCCCGCCTGTATTCGAAATCCCGACCTTGGTGAACGGGCCCGTGTCGCCGCTTGAAGCCCGACCCATGCCCGCGACTTCAAGTCTGAGCCCGGCCCGGGCTTTTGGGCTGGCCTGCTCCCGTGTAGTGCTCTACCTCGTCGTTCCTCCGCGGACCTAATTTCCCAATGATATTTCCCGCATTTGAACGGTTGTACTGTTTTTGTAAGGCAGGTGACGTGACGAAAGGTTGGTGGTACTGTAGCAGGAACCACCGTACGTATGGTTGCCGCAGAAATTTGCTAGAAATAAATGCCAGTACGTATTCAGTACGTATTCATCTTTTGCTGCCTGGCGCCTCCACCGCACTCAACCGAACTGCGAAGACTGTGGCCTTGACCTTTCTTTCGTTTTCATACCGTAGTATAACTACCCGCGCCTCATGCTGATCAATTGTTCCCTCCACGAGGCACGCCGATACTGTTACAGTGGAACGAATGCTGGTTGCTGAAGAAAGTCTCGTGCTTGCGTGTAGGAGCTGGTATTTTTATTTTGTCCATGTAGCCAAAAGTTATTAATGTAGCAACGTTTCAATTTGGCCAGAAAGTTGTAGGGTGTCATACGGAAGCTTTAATGAACCTGGTAAAGATACGTGTATCGAAAAATAAGAAAAAAAATAAAAAAATGGGGGTGGGGGGGGGGGGGGGGGGGGGGATGGTTGTTTCACCAAAAATAGGGGCGAATGTGAAATATCTTGCGGCACGGAACATATCTTGCGGCTTTGAACACGCGTCCGCGCGTCGCCTTTGGTGGCGTCCACTGTTGGCCGCAGCCATATTGCGCGAGCGTGTCGTCCAGCACTTGCCTCATTTTTGTGCAAAAAAGCTTTCGGAGTGTAGCGAATGTTTTATTCACACAAGTGCATTAAGACTGCAAATTGGGCTAGTTGTATTGGATTCGTGGTAACAAACAAAACTCAGCGCTAAGGCTGACACATTTTTACTCAATTTATAACAAAGAAACGGGAATTAATACTCCACATTGTGTTCAGCCAATGCACTATCAGTCCTCCCGTTTGGAAACATACGTACCCCAGGGCTGACCTTTAAGGCATTCGTTTTTCCCAAGAACGATTACTGCACGGAATTAGCTATCAGCAGATTTGTTTGGCCACAGGACTGCAGATTTATTTTTGAAGCTTCGTGCACCTCGCAATAATGCCGACAGAGGCGCTGCGGGTAAAGTTTTCAAAATGTCCAATATTTGTTACATGAATTATCTGCTTTTGGTGAGGGTCTTTATTCACAGCAACAATAGTTGTGGACTCTTCGATTCCTGGTGTGAAAAACTGTTGTGTCCGTCGTACTTCTTTTTCTTTTATGTGTGTGTGTGAGAGAGAGAGCGCTCGAAATTTACGGTTAGTATGTACTTTGCGAGCAGACTATTCTGCAACCTAAATTTACATATCTGTGGAGCCAGGGCCTTTGTGTTAGAATCTGTGACTTGCAGATATGTCTTTACGTGCACCACTGGCTCCATGCATTACTACCGTTGAAGCGACCCATGGCTTCCCTGCCGATGGTTCTTCAGACGCCACGCACATTCAAAATTACACACTGTCTTGTTTTCTGTTTAAACGTTTTTATTGTGTTATATTACCGGCACTGAAATTCTGATTCCTGGGCTCTTTGATATATAGCTGCAAGCCCGACATAGTTACGGCTCTTAAGACACCACTGTGCTATACTATTCTTTCAGATTCAAACTTACGCAATTTCTTTATTTTATTTACCAACATTAATTATTCTTTTAATCCTAGACACTCATATTCTGATTGGCAAAGTACGCCATCTTACCTTATGCCGGCCAGATCCCCGGCGCAAAGCTGCGATAGCTGAAAATGTGCATGAGAAGCAGTTCATATATGCTATAGCTATTGCTGACAAAGTTCGCGCGCATTGGACAAGACTGCATCCACCGCCCCCCTCCCCCGTCCCCATTTACCCTTTTCTTCCGATCAGCTTTCTGTGACCCTCGGATACGCCGAGCCGCCTCGTCATCATGACGCAGGGGAAGTATCAGTCGTTCCCCTGCGTAGCCCTGAACCCGCGATTGCTTTAATGCGATCCTGGAAAGGGTGTTAAACTGAAAAAGACATCGTGCGCTTTCTTCCTTGTTCTGTAGATTTCGTTATCTGCGGTTTCAATTAATTAACAGGACGCAGGGTTTGGTTTACCAAATGGGTCTGAATCTGCCGTCAGCGTTTGGAAATGATAAAACAGCGAGGTGTACTATACGGCTCTGTCATGTGTTAATTAAAACTATCAACTGCTTTTAAATATGCATGTAGCCGCAAGGTACGCATCGATTGGCGCCGTCGGTACTCTGCGCCTTCTCTCTCCTCTTTACGTTTTTACTCTCACCGCCGTGAGTGACCGCCGTGAACAAGAAACAAAGCTAGGGGAGAGAGTTTCTCCATTGTTACCACGAGAATCCCGGCAGCCCCCTCCGCGCCTTGGCGGTGGGCATCAGCCCCAGCACGGAGGCATGCGGTATAGCATGCGGCGCGCGTACCGAGCAAATGCACAACGGCACCCGGCCTATCGCGTGCTCCAGCCTCCACGGAATATGTGTTGCAGCATTTCTGGACAAGCACGCACGGTATGACCGTGTTATACGATGTGTCGTGAAACGCCGTTCAACAGCCGCAGCACTAATCCTTGGATGAAGAGTTCCGTCAATGACCAGCTGGCCATTTTGTGCCTTCAGTGCAACCATGATTGGATCATTTAGGAGACCAATAATTTCACACATGGAACGAGACCACCCGGAAACGCCCAGTGCTGACGGCTCCTCTTATGTCGCGGAATATGTCCGCCATGAGCGCGACATTTTCATTCGCCATGCATACGGGATGCGTGACCGCGCGACCATGCACGAAGTCGGCGTGCGGCAGGGGCGTCAGATCCACGCGGAACTTTCTCTCAACTTTCATAATCTTATCCCCCACCCCTCAATCACGTAATGCTCTCTGTAATCATTTTTGGCCATGGTATAGTTCAACTGCCCACGGGCGCATCCCTTTCTATTATAACCCCGTTATTCTATCTTCTTTACTTTTATTTATTATTTTTCGGGGATCCGCTGGCGCCGACAATTCCCCCTTCCCGGCGGCATGGTCGTGAAGCTCTGTGTTCTCGATCTGAGGTAACTTTCACCATCATACAAGTCGAAAGTGAAATCACGCCATGAATCTTTATGGGCTGCAGGAACGTCTTGCTTGTCGTTTATATGGCTACATGATGGCACCAACGAATATATTGATTATTAACTTGTTCAAGGTTGTGGCGTAAGAATTATTGTGCAAGGAAACCGAACTGTGTGCGGATCGAAAGCATGATCGGGTATTAGTGCGCCATTTCGCGCGCAGATTTAGTGTGTTCAGTTTTTCATTAAGTTTACCGATTTTGTGACGGTGCTGCATGATGGGCTTTCTGTTTGCGTATGTTATAGTTTCCGTTCCTTTAGACACAAGAGTGAAATCATTCAGGAAAATGTAAAGAAGGTACAACCGAAAGGTAATGTGCACGACTGTAAAAAAAAAAAAAAAGAAAAAAAGAAAGAAAAAAAATTACATTTCGTGACTCCCACGACGTTTCAGTGCGTTGTGGGAGTCGCGGCGGAGTTTTCGTCGGCAATTCCAGCACGAGGTGGGACCAGGTGGTGCGGGCTCAGAGCATGTAGTAATGCAGCGCCCGCCATGCTCAGCCCTTCTCTCCTGCGCTCAATGACAGGCAAGTATACGTACCACGGTGGTGTCATCCGTGTTGGGCTTCTTTCTCGCCGATATGCTTGTGAACGCGATCTACTCACCCATACTAGGAGCCGGGTCAATTAGTGGCTGTCGTTTTGCATGGACTGAAAAGGTCCCGAAGCAACAGGATCGACGAAGTAATTCGAAGTGGAATGCAGGAAGCCGGGAGCAGGAAGCAGCATCACCGGTCATAGCGGCACCCTCAGCAAAGTTCTAAAGTTTCATGAACACTGCGTGGGACATTGACCTCCCAGCCTCTATTTGAGCAATACCCCCGTCTTCGGCGTATATCTGATCCGCCTGAGTGGCGGCGCTGCATTGAATCCCTTCCACATATTTCCTTTCTCTCCTTTCATCCGCCTCTGCCGCAGTGCAGTTGAGGTGTCCACCTTGGCGTTATAGTTACTGCGCTTTATCTCGCTCACTCATTTCCTTCGTAACCGCAGGTATCACTGACAAAACATCAATTAATTCACACTTGACGACAGCATTTTCCTTCTGCGGGTGTTAATTATATAGTACCACTAAACGGAAACTCTTTGGCTTCGCAGTGCTCACGTAAATAACTGCAGTCAGCCGCTGACGGCGATTGGGACCTCTATGCATGCTGCAGGTCGAACAGCTCAAGGCGGACTGCCGACAGGTTTCGGAGATAAACTTCTGAGAAGCGAGAACAGTCAGTTCAACGTCGTAGAAGTACCAGGGCCAGGTTACTTTCCAATATATATATCCACGCAGAACGAATCGTTATGCATATGTTGCGCTTGACCCTTTGCGAAGTTCCAGGGTATGGTTGCAGATGGCGCGCATGGTCAGCGGGTTGCAGAAAAAGGAACCGCCGGAAGATAGTACGGCGCCGATGCCCACGCGCAGAGCAGGGCCTCTCCGTGTCTTGCGAGGGCCAATATCGATTTCTTTGCGTGCGAATGGCGAGGTATTCGCAGACAAGGCGCCAGACAGTAGGAGCTGTGTTTGCATGAGCAGCTCTCCAACCACGGCTGGCCCACTTGAGCAAGAACAATGCACCGCACAGCCTGTTTATATTCCCAGGCACATAAAAGATCCAGGCACGTCGCCACGAAAAAAAAAAAAAAAAAAAGAAACACTACTTAAGAACGCTGTGCTCCAGGCAGCTCCAGGTTGCAATGCATGCATCAAGTACACCCCAGCTTCTCTCATGAGAAGGCAACAGGCCAAAGCAAAAAATAACGAGGCGAACATACGTATTTTATGTGACACTCTTTATTAAACATTCTTGTGCGTAAACGAAAAATATATTTTAAAAAATAAAGGCACTTTATTCGATACTCTTTCATACAAGTCGATGCAGGTCAAGCAACTGACCAACTGCTCTTTCTTAGATACATGGACAATATAGCATTTTCCAGACACCAGAAGGGACACCGTATACCGCTTAGGTGGTAAACTAGAGCACTCGCGTTCCGACGGCGGCAAATGTCGCGAGGTCAGCCACGCAGCGACCCACCTGTTGCAGAACGAGCTCGAGAGGAAGCACGCACCTTTGTGTTACACGACGTCCGTAGAAGACAAACGCATCTCGGGTCGTACCCACATACGCGCCACGCCACACGGACAAAGCCTATACTTACTGCGCTGAGTGCCAGACCCGCGGCTTATCAAGTATACAGCTAGCTATCACACACACACACACACACACACACACACACACACACACACACACACACACACACACACACACACACACACACACACACACACACACACACACACACACACACACACACACACACACACACAAAAAAAAAAAAAGAAAAGGCCAGTCGGCCGTGTTATCGGCAATGGGCATGCTGGACTTTACTTTTGTGCGATAGAGTGTATACATGACAGTAGCAACCGGAAGGGGGAGGGGGGGGGGATGCTCAGGTATTAGACTTCATTAGCCTTTGATCCTCAATTCTGCCAGACGGAAGCTTGAGCTAATCTGCAACATAATCGAATAAAACGCTCACATTTAAGAAATAGTTAAGTCACTGATTAATGCAGCAAAGTAGAGAACAAACAACTCGATCTTTGATTACGCTTTGGTTTAATATGACAATCAAGTGGAAGCTATACAGCTGGCTTGGGGCAATCGCAAGAGCGACCATGCGCTTATGTCGTGCCACGGGTCCCCCCTAATGTTAGCGCCATCTCCTAAGTCTGTAATGCGGTATCGAGAGCCAGAGGAATAGAGCATGCATACATATTGTATAGTTCCCGCTTCAGCACCAAATTATTTTGGCACAGACCACAAATATAGCAAAAATGACTGTTTGTTGAACGAGTTGGTGTACACGTAATATACGCCGCTAGAAAGCTTCGGCGAGGCCTATAGACGTGTACAAGACACACAACGCTATATGTACTCCCAACTGCTTAATTTGTAGCCGCTGTGCAAGCAAGGCGGAAAACCAGTGGAAGCGAAAGGATATCCCTACGTTCCGCATAGCTATATATGGCCACAACAAAAGTCCCGCAGGTGGTGCCCAGATGGTGTATCTCAAGAATGTGGCCAATAAATGTAGCGTACCTGGTATTAAATCCTGGAGCTTTACACGCCGAAACCACGATCTGATCATGAGGCACGCCGTAGTGGGGGGACTAATTTGGCGCTTCTTTAACGTGCACCCAATGCACGGTACACGAGCGCTTTTGCATTGCGGCGCGACGCGGCCGCTGCAGCCGGTATCGAACCTCGCGCTCAATGACTTGAGCTACCGCGGCGCCGGTGTGCTTGGTATTATTTGTTCCTCGAGAGCTAACTAGCCAAGATCGATAATGTAAAATAAAATAAAAGGAAAATCCCTGTGATAAGAGACACGCGAGAGGAAGAAAAAAAAGTTCGCGGAATGCATCTACAGTAACGGTTGTTTGTTGGGCGAGTTGGTTCATATTAGTGGGTGAAAGAAACCAGCGGGAAAAAAGAGTCATGAAGACAAAGAAGAAGAAGAAGAACTACACAGGACAAGCGCGAGAGAAGTCCCACAGGTAAATTGGAAATCTCAATTACAAAATTACGATGCCGTATTCCACCCCTAAATGTTTATCTATACACAGGTCTGGACTGGCGATGTCCCCTCTATGTCATTTCTGCAATGAACCTGAAACCATTGATCATTATTTATTAAACTGCCGCTGATTCGAAATCCAGAGAAATACTTCGAAATTCCGTTCCGAAAATTAGGCATCGCTATAAACACTGAAGATATTCTATCTTTCGGGGCATATACACTGGGTTTTAGCCACAGGAACGTATGCAGGGCGGTAAGCGAGTTCCTCAGTGACACAAGGAGAATTGCAAGTTAATTTACTAATATATTGTTTATTATTTTACAAAATTCCAATTTACGTTAATTTACTGATTGATTATTTATTAATTTCGAAAATTCCAATTAAACTGATTGAAATTTATTACCTTCGACCTTGATCTCCTTCCAAAAAGCACACGACTCCCTATAAGATAAAATACGGCTCTAACATCAGTTAGTTTCATCGCATAATTTCAACCCACCTGTTTAACCGCCGGCTTCTTGGCCAATCCCCCGTGGTGGGTATGCGCCCAGGATGTCGGAACGAAATGTTTTTCGTTCCGGTGTTCGTTTCGTTCCGTTTTCGTCCCGGAAAAAAAAAAAAAGTTCCGTAACGGTTCATAACGTTTTTTTTTTTTTTCCCCAATAAGAAAAACGAACAAAATACTTAATGTTAAAAGTATCTTTTAAAAACAGCAAAAAATACTCAACTAATACATAAATATGCAATAATAATGGTTGGGGTTTTACGTCCCAAAGCCACGATGAGGGAAGTCGCAAATAGTTTCGAAGCAAGGGCACAACAAAAACTTGGTATTTATTTTTCCTCAAGTTTGAATCCCGAAGTTTCGTCGGGGGGGCACACGATTTCAGAAGCAGCAGGTCATTAAGTGTACTCGCCGATAAGCGAGACCACTGCTCTGACACAACGAACTTGAGGGCCGAAAATGCCCTCTCAACGCTGACTTTGTGTGACTGGCAAACCAAGGGCCACTTGTGCTAACATGTACAGCGCTGGTTGCCGCTCTTTGCGCTCGTCCCAAAATTTCAACACATTCGTGCTTCTTGGAAGGCGCGGCTCCTTGTCCAGCATTTCCAGTAAGAGGGCGATGTCCGTTGATCCTGGCTCACTTGTCAAATGCGATGGGGCGCCAGCCTCAGCTTCCTTCGTTTTCAGAAACGCCTCAAGGGCATCTTCTGGTTCCTCTGAAGTTGGCCCAGAACGTTCTTGACGTGCTGCACCAGAAGCGGCCACCATAGTTTTTCAAACCTTCGTGGCGGAGTGGTCCACTCCTCCCAGCTGCCAGGAATGAGCCTACCAGGAGGCCCGGACTTGGGCTTTAGTTCCTTCGGGGCTAATAAATGTTATTTCTCTCTCTCTCTCTCTCTCTGAAGTTGGCGCAGCGGTGCTCTCTGGAATGCAGCTGCTACACTGGTTCTGCTGAAGGCCTGTGATACGCTTTCCAGGTTTTGCACAGATGCATTATCGCTCGATATTTTTTATCAGGCATCAGAAGAAGGCGATAGCGGTGGTCCATATACAGCGCAACACAAAAGATATCCGTACTGCAGAGATTTCCCCCTCGTTTCGTCATTGACTGAACGAGCGCCTGTGCCAGTGGCGATGATATCGTTGCTGTCTTCATGGAACACGTCAACCATGCACCGTAGAAATCTCCGATTGCCAATTGTTCCGCCTGAAGCATTTTCGTGGCTTCTTGTGCCGGCTGAAGTGATTCTATGAGCATTTCTACTTTTGCCCATATGCTCTCAGTCCAACTGGCGGTCTCGTTGTGGGGGAGAAAGTCTTTAGCAAAGTCCTTCAATTCGACCAACCTGGTCAACATGACCAACGTCGACATCCAACGTGTCGGGCAATCAATAATAGGCTTCCTTAGCCCTAGCTTCCTTATCAAACCCATTGCACTTTGTGCGCGGAGTTTCTTCGCAAGTGCACGACATTGTGCAACGAGAGTGTTGGAACCCGAGTCCTTCAAAGCGTCACTAACAGCCAGTTGCAGAGTGTGTGCAGCACACCTGACGCCTAACTTGAACTTTGCCCCATCAAGACCAAGGCTTTCCGCATCTTCTGCATTGTCTAGCAGAGAGCCGCAATGTTCAAATTCCGGGTAGCCACTATCGGCTTCCTCGTCTGAACTAGAAGCGTCGGTTTCATGGTCCGTTTCACCAAGACGAGCAGCCTTTAGCATATTTGCACCGTTGTCAGTTGTGACACTGTACACTTGGGCGACACTGAGGTCGTAGCGTGACAGAGTGCTTTTCACCTGTGATGTGAGATGCTCAGCAGTAGTGTCTATCGAAAAGCTCCTTCATGGCGAGCGGTTGAAGAATTAGCTTTCCATTTTCGGCATACTGTACGTTTATGCCAAGCAGAGCCCTGTCAAGTCGCGACGCGCAGTCGATTTTCAAAGAAAACATCCGTTTTCTCAGCGTCTGCGAAATTTCTTCTCTCTTGCATTTGGCTTGTTCCTGGACCTCGTCCTTAACAGTCTCTGCAGTGATGGCTCGCTTAGCACTGAGCGCTTTTAGGACAGGATCAGTTATTTTGCGAAAGCCGGAGTCATATCAATTAGCCGAAATGGCCGACCATTTCTCGTGACTAGCTCAACGCAACTATTCATAATGCTGTCTTCTGTTATTTCCAGCAAAACACACTTCGACGATGTGGGTTGAAACATGCTCTGTATATCCACTTGCCTGAGCTTTGCCGCCGGAGAGCCCTCCACCTCGTCCGACACAACACGCTTTGTAGAGCTGGCTTTGTCGGCCAGAATGCTGTCGTACACTTCTTTGTGGCGCCGCTGCAAATGCCGCTCCAGGTTTCCACCGTGGTCGCCCGACACAACGTGCTGGCAGTTCTCAACGTGACATATCGATTTGTTTCAGACACTGTCATACTTGAAATGCCGTCCAGCGCGGTTTGTTCTGTCGCGTCCCATCGGACCTACCTGTAAGCCTCGGTGAGGAAACGTTGCACCAGCAGAATACAAAACCATAGGCGCTGTGCAAAAAGCCGACGAAGCCGCCTGTCGCCACGGCTTGGAAGTGTAAGCGGGCTCAGGCGACTCGCAGTGTTCCTGTGAGCGTCTAGGCGACTACTGTAGTTTCTGTGATAGTTGCGTTTTTCTATCGCAGTTTTACGATTGTGTAAGCCTTCAGCGGCGTCGAGAAACAACTGCTGCGTAGTTGGCTGCTCGAACAGGACCAAATACTCGCCAGGAATACACTTCTACAAGTTTTCGGCGCTGATCTTTCCTTTGAAATACCTGCCCGAGATGCGAGCTGACGTTGAACCCTGAGTTATGCATTATTGCTCACGTTGCATGACCTCGATTGTTCCGGATCGCAAAGCTTTCCCGTGAACCGAAAAGCGATAAAAATATTTCGTTCTTGCTCCGGAACGAAATAATAAATAACGTTCCGGTTACGTTTTCGTTCCGGTCAAAAATATCGTTTTTTTTTTTTTTTTTCGTTTTCGTTCCGTTCCGACACTCTGTATAATGCGCCATGGCATAGGAAGCAAGCAAGCAAGCATGCAAGCAAGCATGCAAGCAAGGATGCAAGCAAGAACTACACAGGACAAGCGCTGGCTTGTCCTGTGTAGTTTTCTCCTTCTACTTTGTCTTCATGTTTTTGTTTTTTTTTTTCGCTGGTTTCTTTCACCTGCGTCTACGGCATTTCTTCGCGTGCGGTCGAGTTTACACGTCAGTTGAAACGGTCGCTATACAGGGTGAGGCAAAAAGATGTTAATATTAAATGGGTGTTTACTCACGTGAAATTACAAGGCAGGGATTTGGTTACAGGGTTTCAATTTGGCACCCATCCCGTTCAATGCACTTATGGAGTATGTCCATTGTTGATTGTAAGGCCCGCTGGGCCATTCGCATGGGCAGGGATAGCAGCAATGACCTGGGTGATGCGGTGCTTCAGGTCGTTCAAGTTGCCAGGTTTGCTGGCATAGACACAATCCTTGACCATGCCCCACAACCAAAAATCACATGGCGTCAGGTCGGGTGAACGTGCTGGCCATGGGAGAGGACCACCTCTACTAAGCCAACGTTTACAGAACGTGTCGTTACCATCTGACATTACTGTATACGCAAGGGCGCCGTCTTGCCGAAAGTACCTCGCTGGAGAATGGAAAGTTGCGCGTTCTCCTCCATGAACGTGCTGAGCATGGCAAGGTAATTCTCTCCCCTGACGAGCTGTTTTTCAAAAAAGAAGGGTCCAATCACTCCAAATTTGCTCACTGCACACCAAACGTTCCGCACATGCGGGGAATCCCGCATGTGCTCGCGAACTTCCTGAGGATGCTCGGTCGCCCACATGACACAGTTGTGTTTGTTCACAAGACCGCTCATGTGGAATGTTGCTTCGTCAGAAAACATGAACAGAATGTCAGGCTCCATGTGCACAATTTCCAGGATAATTGTGCAGCATTCACACGTGCTTGTTTGCCCGCGTTTGTGAGCTGCTGCACAATCTGCAAGTGGTATGGCTTCATTCCTAAATCACGGTGTAAAATTCTAATCACTGACCTTTGAGAAATGGTAGTCTCCAGAGAAAGTCTACCCGCCGCGGTGGCTCAGTTATAGCTGAGGCTAAGCACGAGGTCGCGGGATCGAATCCCGGCCGCGGCGGCCACATTTCGATGGAGGCGAAATGCAAAAACGCCCGTGTGCTTGCGTTGTAGTGCACGTTAAAGAACCCCAGGTGGTCAAAATTAATCCGGAGCCCTCCACTACGGCGTGCTTCATAATCAGAACTGGTTTTGGCACGTAAAACCCCAGAAAGAAGAAGTAGAGAAAGTCTGCGCGAGGACTTGGTTGGGCTGGCTACCATCGCTCCCTGGACGAGGATGGTATTCTCTTCAGTACGGACAGATCTCTTCCTACCGCTGATTCCCTTGCAATCGTCTTGAACGGACCCCGCCCTTACTTCTCGTAGATCCTACCAATTGTCAGGCGCGATGGTGCATCCCGTCCGGTCCAGGCCGTGAATTTTTCTTGTACAATACTTGGGGACTGAAAGACCTTCATCCAGGCAGCTATTTTCCTTCGTTCCTCAATGTAACATCGGCACGCCATGGTATAATCTGGGAAAAAAAGAACACCCATTTAATTAACGTTAACATCTTTTTGCCTCACCCTTACCGCCTGCGTGACCACAAATTGTTGATAAGCAACGGAAGTGGATTAACTTCGTAAACTTCAGGATCTTTTATTCTACACCAGCATAGGCGCTTTTCTTCGGCACCTTCTCGGCCGTCTCATGATGTCACTTTATGCCAGGCAGCTGCAGAGCCACTGGATACTTGATCAAACGTGAAAGAAAGCGTTCGCGTAGCTTTATGCCGTTCCTGGGGACGTACAGTATTCTGCGACGATCACTTTCGGCGACAGTATCGCCGTCAGGCGCGTGCTTTAGCAAAATCGGATGACGCAGTCCTCAACCAGCCAATCAGTTCATCCGATTTTGCTCAACCATCAACCAGCCAAACAACGCGTGCCTGATGGCCAAGGCGTGGCCAAGGCGATAGTATCACCGAAGTGGATCGTCGCAAAATACGCCCCCAGCATTTGTTCCAAATCGCCTGTCTTTCAATCTATAGGATATAAAACGTTATGAGGTAGACTAACCGCCTCTGCTCAGCGGGCCAGGGGGAGGGGGGGGGGGGGGGGACCATTGCAACCGTTATGCTTCTCCGAAGGTTGGCCAAGTTGGTTCATGAGCGCGAAAAAGAAGACCGATGGGGCGTAGATCTGCGTCCGTATTCATGAAATGTCTTACGCTAGATCTATTCGTCAGAGAAATTTTCAGCCAATCCTGATGCTGGACATATAGCGAAAGCGGCTAGCCAATGGCAAAGATCACTTACGAAGGAAGAGCTTTGTGAATTCTGTCACTGGTCCCTTTCTCTGTCTGCGTCTTTTCGTGCTGCTTTCGCTATTCCAATCTGTCCGATGAAGAAGCAAGACGGACATGCCGCATGCTATATCTGGTCTGCTGACGGCGCAAGATTATCTTACTGATTTGTCTAAAGGTATCTCAACCGGATGTACGATGCGGCTGGTTGCACATCCAGTATATGCATTATAAGGCAACAATCAAGAATACAATACTGTGCAAATACACCGGACAGTTAAAAAAGGCGCACGTGGTTACAGAAATTTCCATGATCAGATATGAACAGTTTTGAGATAATTACACTCCCAGAACGAGGCTGTACTGATGAATCGCAAAGTCGTGTACAGACAAACACATGATAAAGTGCTAACAATAAAGGCTTTGCGTTGCATATGTGCGATAGACATGACCTATAGTTAAGCACACAAAGGCAGCAGTGAAACGACAAATATCTGAACGTGCGGAGCTTCGTATGTCTTCCCACGTATGTCTAGAATGCATGAAAAAAATAAAATAATTCTCGTTGCTGACAAAGTCAGTAAAAAAAAAAATTACGAGCGGTGTTGTCTACAGACGTCCCGGGGGTCGACTACTATGCTAAAACGGACAGCAGTCGTGCGGTCAACGACATGCGTATCACACAGATACTTTCTCAGAACGTTGTATACTGTATACTGCAACAGAAGCGTTTTTCCTGATGGTACAGACTGCCTATGGACTAACGTTCTCCTTGAACACCTTTACATACACGGGAGACACCATTTTCAACACCAATAGTAGGCGACTTATAACATTAAGTAATTTAATGTCACCGCTAATACCATTTGGTTTTGTCACGTTTAGGCACGGCAGACCTATATGGTATCTCCTGTCGCGGGTGCCGCAAGCGTCGTGCGCGAGAAGGACACGTAAGCTGCCTCTCCACGACAGATAAGGAATGCCATCCCTGGCGGTCTCCTTCACGAGGCCGACCCCAATGCTGCTTGGCTTCGATGCATGGTCTGATGAGAACCGACGCACTCGGCAAGACATATGGCCGATGATTCGAGAGGACCAAGCAGGTGGATTCGCTAACGTGTTCTACACAGACGTGACAACAGATATGAACAACATTCCTGCGTGAGGCGTTCACGTGACGCACCGTTTCCGCAGGCCATACTGCACGCGGAAGACTAGAAAAGGTAGAGTACGTTTTGGAACAATCGCACATTAGCCACGACCACTTACGAGTCCATGACTTGTATCATATAGCGGCCTGTTTTGGTTGGCGGCCATGCCGAGTGGATACATAAGTATACCTTCCTCTGAAAAGACATCGTCGCGGCATATTCTGACAGGTTTTCGATGAATTTGTCTCGCATAACCAACCTTGTATGCCAGCCGCCAAACAGAACCCCAACCTAATACTTCCTACTCTGTCGGAAAGCTGGACCACTAGTCTGCCCACCGAGCGTCAAGCGTAGCTATGGCCACAGCTAGTGGCGTACATTGCGAGCATTTTGTAAACTGTTAGACACTCCAGGCATCCACGTGAGAAAAGCCTACGGACCCACCGCGGTGGCGATGGCGTTCTGTTGCTACCCACGAGGATGCGCGTATGAACACCGGCCGCGTTCCGATTAGCACGTACTTCAAAAACGCTATAGCGTACTTAGATTTGGGTGTACATCAAAGAACCCCAGCTGCTCAAAATTCATCGAGGGCCTTCAATCACGGCGTCCCTCGCAGCCCGTGGAGGTTCAGTACCCAAGGGTCTGTAGCTGTCAGATTCGATCATCGCCTGGACAACGAAATCTGAATATATGTACGGTAATAGTATATTATATTATTACCGTACATATATTCAGATTCCGTTGTCCAGGCTGCACGATGATCTATACCTGCTGCTATGTTCTTCGTCATAATTAACATACACTATTTCGAGCGCGGGATTTATAAACAGTTATAGTTTCCTAATCTCAAATCTTTCACGGACAACTAACACCGTTTTGTGCTGGATAAACGGAGAAAGCGCTACTGTAGCGCTGCAAGAAAGCCAGGAACGTGGTAAAAGGTTGCGATGATGGGAAGACTGTGAAATATTTAAGCAAATAACCTGCCTGCTCAAAAACGGGTCATCGACAGTAGCGTATCTGCTGCGCGACTGCAAGCCCCCAAGCCTCAGAGAGACTTGATTAGTAGGCACTGCTTCGAGCAGTTGCACATGGATTACAAGCGTGTTTGATCAAATAACGCCAAAATTAAGAGGCTAAATGGAACGCCCAAACTTTGAATGTGAAAAATATGGGAGGGAGATTATTGTCCAGATAGGTATTGTTACGCCCTTTCTTTTCAGCATGAGCGTGTCGGTTGACACGTTTCTCGTGGAAAGCTTTGTTTCGAAGAGCTTTTTGTTTCACGTATGCGCGTCGCACAGAAGAACCTGGGCCCGTATTCAGAAAAAGCTCTTACGCTATAGAGAGGTTCGCAAGAGAAAATTCCAGCCATTTTTGATTCTGGCCAATGGCGAATAGCACTTAAGAAAGAATAGCTTGGTAAATTCGGCCCATGTTCATGCGCGAGTTGGTCAGCCATGCTTTTATGCGATAAGAACTGCGAATGTGTCAGCGATACCAATTGCTTTGCTTGCAGAGATTCGGCTAGCGACAGAATAGTTGCGACGTAGGACGCGCCTGCTGTTTTCTGCGCAGGCATTTGAAAAAGGATATTTCGGCCGTTTCTCTGTCAACAAACAGTTGCCACCGAGTTCCCGTGTTCCTGTTGCTCCTGTTTGTCTATCTTTCGCGCTCATATAATTACACACTCTAAGACACACTGTATCGCGAGTAGATAGCAATTTCAAATGCCATATCTAAACCTATTGCGGAGAGAGAGAGAGAGAGAGAAAATGATTTAATGAAAGGCAGGGAGGTTAACCAGGACTCAGCCCGGTTGGCTACCCTACACTGGAGGAAGGAAAAAGGGGAGAGAGAGATTATTGCGAAGAAGCCTTGCTTTAGTTGCTCGATGCAAATATCGAATGATGAAAAAATTGCGGTCACTGACCAAGTCAAGGTGAAAATAACACACAGAGACGTTTCGGGGCCCATACGGGTTCCTTGATAATACTCAAGTGATCAGATCAGAGTGTGATCAAGGAACCGGTACGGGTCCCGAAACGTCTGTGTTTTTACCTTGATTTGGTCAGCGACTGCAATTTCTTTATCATCATGTTACCTGACCAGACGAACTTTCGTCGAACTCTTGACTAAGTATCGAATACCCATAAATAGCTTTTTGCCATCCCGAAAGTGCGGACACCGCTAAGGACATTCACCGGACGTTCGAAGGCAACCGCAAAGAACTTCGCCACGCAGCATGAAATTTATGTGAGCGATGTGGTAGTCGTACGAGGAAGTGTACGTTTCGATTCGAGGATGGATACACTGACTGCGAATAATTTTTTTTTTCTCTCTCTCTGTATCTCGGATCCCATGCATCGGACCTTTTCCCGTTTGAGGTATACATGGCAGTGACGAAGCCATTAGACTTGGCACCTAGGTAACCTTTCCATAGTGGCTCGCAAAACACGATCATGCATAATATATATACCATATCGTGATGCGTTACCAGTGAACGGGAAAGGCACGTCGTCGGTTGTTCTTGCGCGAAAGGTTACGTCGGCAAAGCAGCAAAAGGGTACATTTCCAGATAATAACCGATGGGGCGTACAATAATTGATAAAACGCGGATCAATCGGTCATTCGTTTGGTGATGCACAACCGCCGAAGCCTACATTCGCATCAAAATTTTAAAAGTACTAGCTCTGGCCCCTATTATGGATTCTAACATCGGCATCCAATGTGGTGCCATTTGTCAACTGAGCTAACGCCGCGCTGCCCTTGTGCGCTGCAAATACGAAATGTGATGTTTAGCGGATAGCTTACGGCTAATATGAGCCCCTCTCGAGTTCAACCATCGATACGTATGACCTCGGAATGCAGACGCAAAGGAATGAAGGCGCGCCGTTTGCTGCTTGCGTGCGTCTCGACTCGGACGACAAGCTATGCGCACACAGTTGCATTACGTCGCACACAGTAGCGCACCCAGGATCTCTGCTAAGGGGGGGGGGGGGGGGGGGGGGGGGGGTTGACAGTTTGCCATACCATCTAAACAGCACTAATTTCGATTTCTTCACGGGAAATTGTCAAAAAAATCCGCTTTAATTCTGCGAGTGTGCAGACGATTGCGCGTCTTACATCTTATTCACAGTACTCAAATGCGCAAGGACAGAAAAGGGGTTAAACAAAAGGGGGGGGGGGGTTACAACCCCCCCCCCCCCCCCCCGTCGGTGCGCCACTGGTCGCACATTTACGTAATGCCCAGCGTGGCTCCTCGCTGGAGCGACGGGCATCATGTCACTGGCTAAGCCAACGGATGCGCACCGATATCGCCGTTCCCCCCAGAGAATAATACGGCCCCAGCGCGATCGACGTCGGCCGCGCCAACCATGACCGCCTCGCAAAGCGTGTTCCGACTTGCTACTGCTGGTGGGCCGCGGGCCCATTTTTGTCTCGTGCGCTCTCCCCGCCGCCGCCAGTTATCGCTGTCGGCGATAGCCTTGCCTGCACTGGGCGCCCTGTGCGGCGAGAGCTGCCGAAAGCGGGGGGGGGGGGAGGCAAGATCGCCCCTGGTGTTCGCGCTGTCAGCGCCAAGCAAAGGGCGCCTCCGCCTTCCTTGTCTCGGCGGGCCCCTCGCTGCGCGGCCACACACTCGCCAATCGATTGTGGCCGAAGAAGGAGTCATCGCCGTCTCAGGCGGGGATTCCTGCCAGGACCGGTCGTCATGGCAACCTGACGTCAGAAGCGCGCCCTGTGGCCTCCGGGGCCAGCATGGCGCCTGCTGTGAAACCAAGGGCCTCTTCCTTCCCCGCGCCTTTGGGCGACACCGAATCCCAACCGCCGCCGCCCCTGTGCCTTGTTGAACGCAAACTGGTTTCCTGCCTGGGCTGCGGCCACTGCTGCCAGACCCGGAGCCACTTCCCGCCACACCGCGCGAGGAGACGTCACTCTTAAAGGAAATGAATAAATACCACACCCGGGAGAAATGTCGCGGGGAAACCGCGTTCACTGAAAGGTCGTAGCGTCTCGTACGCACCTCCAAGTTCCAACGCGGCTTTTTGTTGGCCCGATGAGCAACGCCTAGCTTTCCGTACTTCGAATAGAACTAAGTGTAACGTAATGGAAGAAATATTGACTATAGCAGCAGTCGAAACAACACACCTTGTCCAACAAATTCAGTAATGCTAACGGCTACAAGCATCACGCGTAGCAATAACCAAAGAATATGTCAAGTGCGCGTATTGATGTGAATAAAATCTGCCGGCTACTAGCGAAAACAAGAAACGATCGACGGTAACCGGATGACCCTCCATCAAACTTCATCGCGGTGACGTATTTTGCCGCCGCACGTCTGTGTATGGGGCTTCATTTCGTTATGCGTTATTTTCACTGCAACACTAGCATTACGCCGCAGAGATAATTTCTGCAAAGCTGAAGCTAGCATACGCGGCAAGGCGGGAATAAGGTGACTCTAGCCTTCAAGGCATTAGCATTGCGAATACGCGATAAAATATCTAATACTAAATAACACACATTATTCTTCATAATACAGAGGCCAGTTTCTCACCCAGTCCCAATGTCCAGGGATCGATTGCTACGCCGGTAATGAATAGAAAACAGCCAGTTTTTGCCTTTCAGAACGCTCTCTCTTACGCAAGCGAATATCCTGACTTGGCAATGTAAACACGTTCCAACCAGGCAAAGTCTTCTGCCAGTGAATGTCATTTACGCATGACAAAAAACGCTAAGTTCATCGGCTAAGTTTTGGTAATCAACAGCAGTTTTTAACCACTGTCACGAAAGATATAACGAGGCGTCTGCCGAGGGCCAACGACGTCTACCTTTCGTTAGCTCTATGAGTGTGCAATCGCTGGCCACTGGCCGAGGAGTACAAAGTGCCCTCGCAAACAAGGGTGCGGGGAGGGGGACACTTATTTCATCATTCTGCCCTCGCGGCCTTTTCGAGACTCGTCGAGGTCGCCGCGGTCACTCGGCGGCTACGGCGTTTGGCTGCTGTAACAAACCCTTACGCCCTCACCAAGTGGAGTATCCAGGATTTTACAACCGGAGAAGGGTACCCTATGCACGCTTGCATACAGCACAAGCAGCAGGGTAGGGGGTGCCGCTTCTCCCCCCACCCTCGTATTTTTTTAGCCTACGCCACTGCAGTGGTCGACAAAAATATCGTGTTAAAAAAAAAAAATCCATGATCACAGTCTGACAGCTTCATATTTGCAGCTACCACTATTGAAATCGCGCGACTTTGGTACCGCAACATCGCCAACACGCGAGCGACACGCAAAACTCGGAGCCACGCCATGCAGTGGCCGAGCAGAAGAGCGAAGAGCCTCCGCGATTTCAAGATGGCGCCCATGGCGGCGGCTCCCTCCCCGAAGCCAGGTGGGAGGCAGCAGCGCGCGTGCGGCAGATCATCTGGCTCAAGGACGCCGTCTGCTTCCTCTTTCGAGCGCCGAGCAGACGGCACGGAAGCTGCCCGCCGGCGCAGCAGCTCCAGTTGCCCCTCGTCTGGCTCAGCCACATCGCGCGATGGCGGCGCCAGCCCACCGCTATCGACCGGCTGGAATGTTGTTGCGAGCGGGCCATGACACGGCGCAGAGCTAGCTTGCTCACGCTGACAAGGCGGTGCCGGTCGGCAACTCTATGTTCATGAACAATAGTAGCAATAGACTTTCCGCAGCACCCAACACACCCTGACATTCTGGTTTCCATAACCGAACAAAGCTGCAATCCACACGTACAATGCCCAGCGAAGAAAACAAACAAAAAAAAAAAAAAAAAAAAAGGGGGGGGGGGGGGTAGAGCGGGGGGCCACAGCATAAAGAAATTGTCATAGCCTCGACAGTCATAGTTTACTACTATATGCCCACAGCTACAGAGAACAAGCACTAGAGCGTATTCTAGTACACTCACTCCAAATAGTCGCATGACTTAATTGCGACGTGCAGCTGCAACTTATTTTATTTCTTGGTCGTGGGAGCGTACCCAAGGCAAGACAGTTGTCGCCTTATGAATACGGCGTTTTGTGCCGCGTGTCTCGATGTGTGGCTTTTGATCGCGTTTTGACGGCAGACCACCGATACCGATGTTATGGGTAACATATACGAGATGCTATTCTATAACACTACTTTATTCTGTGCACAGCAACAAGCTTGCACAGCTTGTTGGTATTTTCAAAAGTGAGCGAAAAGTTTCTGCCAATAAAGAATGCGCGCGATAGAGAGACGAGATAAGAAAATACGAACAACGCCATGCGTCTGTCAGGCCGTGAGAATCGGCAATATGCTCTCCACGTACAGCACAATCGGAGCCTTTCGCCCGAGGTGCACCGAACAGACGCGAATGAGGCCCCAAACGCGGCCACGTTGAGGCCGCTTGCTGTTGCGCACAAGCATGGACATTCCGATTCTAAGGCAGCCGTACTCGCTGCACAGACCAGGGTCTCCGGGGGCTGCAGCATCCGATTATACGTTCTCTATCTGCGACGATAAAAAAGTGGACAAGTGCGCGTCACTGCAGCGAAATGGGCACAGCTGCGCGGCACTTGCGGACCCCAACAGGAGCGCGGCGGGCGCTCCGCACGAATGTGCCCATCGTGACCCCTGAATTATGCTGCTCTTTCCCTAGAACAGTGCGACAGTGATGGGGTGATGGCTCTTCCGCATCGCTGTCAACGCAGAAAACAAACCGCCCACAGTGGTCCGTGCACAAAAAGGGCGACTGCCTCAAACGCCGCATGTCGCTGTCATCACCATGACGAGCCATTCGCTGCGTCAGACATTTCATAAAAGTGGAGGAAACACCTCGCGCCTGATAAGATAGGCGCCCTTGCCATTAGCACCCATTTCATCCATCAGGGCTGGCCGCTATCGAACGCGCCGGTGGCCAAGCAGGAGAGCGACGGCGAATGCCGGGAGGAGCGCAGGTGACCCCTTCCCCCCCATCCACCGTAACTTTTCTTTCACCCGCTCTATAACCGTACCCGAAACGAAAAGCCCTTCCGTAGTTTTCCGCCCGCCCGGAGACGCGCTCACCGAGGAGCTTTAAACCGCGCCCACCACGGTCATCATCCACGACCAGCATAAGAACATGTAGCAGAAAGCGCAAACCTCTCGATTAGCACACGTTCAACATACACCGTTGTTGCGTACAAACGTGCAGGTAACGTCAGACATATTCATTAAAAATAAGGGGCGACAGGATTTTGTCAAGCGGTCGTGAAACTACGAAGTAAACGCTACAGCGGCCCGCGCACACTCTTAGAAGGTAGATACCACAGCGAACAAATAACGACGACCAAGTTTCTTGGCGCCCTTCCCCCACAGGGGCAGGAGAAGCGAGAGCCGCAGAGCTGAAAATAAACGGCTGCTAAGCACTGGGTATGCTGCTATGCATGCGGTTGACGGAGGAAAACTAGGGTTTCTAGGAGGGACACGACGGACAAGTTTTGACCGATGCGTGAAGGATGCCACTTTAACGCTACATGAGCGCGAAGCTAAACGCTCCCACTACGGAATTATCCATTCCAGGTCCCGGTCTTCTGCAGAGGGGGAAAAAAAAACAAAAACAAAAAAAAAAAAAACAAAAAAAAAACCGCTCTGGCGACGAATGTGCCGCTCCAGATGGTCTCTCTTAATCCGGAGCCCATCACGACTGACGGATCCAGAATTAGTCAGCCGTTGCCACAAAGTGGTAAAAGCCTAAGCTACAGTATAAACTGCAAAGTTTCCGTCGCAAAGGTGCGAAGTAGTAGTCAATTGTGATGATCGATAAAGTAGAGCCACAGCAAGGACACGCACTGCAGAAAACAAAAATTTATGCATATCGTCTTGTAATCCACCAGCCTTCGTGTACTATGCAGGAACTTAACAAGTTACGTGAGGGCCACGGCAACGTAATGGCAAAAGTTAAACCAAGTGATGTTAAATATTTCTGTTCAGTGATTTCCATTCCCTTCGCATTATGTGTAATCAAAACGTACCAGCTGCAACGACCGTAATTACTTATATCGAACTGTAGTCGCATATTGAACTTTGTTCAACTGCATGATGCAACTGTAGCCAGCTTAATTGCACGTTACGGTGTATATTTAATAAGCTCCCAAATATGACGTGTGCGCCGACAAGATGCAGGTCACGACATCAACAATGACGTACCACTGCCACAACAGAAAACCCAATCTTCTCTCCTACTACAGCGTTGTTTCGGACGAAAGGCTGCGACATTGCATCATATTTTGTCTCTACAAACAATCACAACGAAAAAAAAAAAGAATAAACATTAAATACCTTACAAACTCCGTCGGGAAAGATTTTAAACGCATATATATTATTCATAATAGACACCTTGACATTAAATGCTCGCAGTATTAACGGCACTGAGACCGCAAACTATGCACAGAATAAAGGAATCAATAGCATATCACCACTTAATATCTACCATAAACTTGCCACAAGTGATCATTTACAATGACGTCGTGCATGCAAGTAACCATGCAGTAAAAGTGACTCTGGCTGGCCAGATTATAGGCAACACATGCCTGTCGCAGCGCAAATTTGCATGTTTACAAACATGCAAACATTATTAATGTGCATAACCGATTTCGCCCTCTTTAGAAGTCCTTCACGCAGCAACCGTACAGTCGGTGGCATGGACTACGTCAATGATAGTGACTGTCTTGACGGTCCTCTGAGGCATCAGCAGTGCGCGACTACGCCACCCAGGGTCAACGCCGATATATACAGGCCAGCGAATATTGACCACTGATGAAAACACGGGAGAACGCGCGTCAGAACAAGCGACATTAACGCGAGGACATCGAGACGAGAGGAGAGCCCCACATGGCCCACGTCTGGCAGAGCCACACGCGGAGCAGCAGCAGGGCTGACCAGGAGAAGCATCACGTGATCCTGCCAGAGCTACAGACGGACTAGCAGATCGGCAGCGCACGGAGCGGAGTGCGGTCGGGCCCTCACCGTATCCTCGAATGGACGGCGGCCAGCGAACCCGACGAATCTATCACAGTTTCGCCTGCTCGGCATCAAGAATGTACGCCTTGCGACTGGCTTAAGGAACAAAACAAGATCGCTTAGGCCATGCGAGAGGTGCCGAGGGCTCTTGCAGTGTTGGCAAAGGCCAACATGGCGCCCCAGCCTTGTCTGCCCCGCTACAAAGAGACTCGCTGCTGCTCCCATCGAAGTCGCAGCCGTGCAGGTAAGCGGTCTTCGTAATTACTAGCGCACAGTTCAGAACGCCAAATCAGAGCTATTGCATAACAAATGTCTGTCCGCATCAGCGCGTAGCCGTGGTACCCACCGGTTCAGCGTACCAGAGGACGTCTGATTGCGTCCGATCTTCGCGTTGGAAGAGGAACCATGTTGGGAGGGCCGCCGAGTGACACCGACGTGCAGTTTGGCCGCATCTCATGCTGTAGACGTGTTGATGTTACTTGTGTATCCGTAGTCGAAGCATTGCGCGTTGTAATCGAAGCGAGAACGTGTGTGCGCGGACACTTTGAAGCTGGAAATCCGCCTTCGTGCATCTGCAAGAGCAGCCTAACGCCGTGGTGGGCAACACTGTGCACGCAGCTTGTTTTGCTTTGTTTTGTATTTTTTCGCTGTCGCTCCCGGCGATGGCGATCCGCCGGGTAGCTCTTTGCTGCAGCAGGCGCTTGCATAGACAACGCTGGACACGAGAAGCGTGTTTGCTTCACCTCAATAATAAGTCTTCGATGCGGGAAACGTGTGCGGAAGTGGGACGGAGCAATTCAGCTTTCATTCCGCGAGGGACAGCTCAGTACGGAGTGACCCCACCGCGTGCGCGTTGTCGTCTGTCCGTGTCTGTATGGTCCAAGAAGCGTGCGTCCATGACCACATCGCGGAGATCAATAGGCTCATTCGCTGCCTAGCAGGCCGCACCGTACGGCCATTGCCCGCTGAATTGTGGTGCTTAATGAGTGGGTTCATACTCTGATACGAATATTTTGCATTTCTTCACATTTTATATTTCTTACCTTGTGGCTTGAAATAGGGTAGCGCGAGTTGTGGGTAGTGTTGTCTTTCCTTGCAGTTGTCATGTGACTATTTTCAAGTAGTTAAGGTTGTGCTTCATAATTTCTAATGTTCCCTTCTTGCTTTTTTTTTTTTTGTGTGTGTGTCTTTCAGTGCATCTTCAAGGCTAGCTGGACCATGGAGCTTATCTTGAGCTGATCACTTGTAAGTCTCTATATTACATGTAATTAGCATGTATCTGACATGGCTAATGTTATTCCAGGCATGTCAAGAACTCAACTATACAAGGACTTGTATTGGTGGCTGTTGTGTTAAGTGCAAGCCTGGCTACGCCAACAGTGAAGTTGACCGCATTGTCCTATATTGCTGTGCTATACAAGGACTTGTATTGGTGGCTGTTGTGTCAAGTGCAAGCCTGGCTACGCCAACAGTGAAGTTGACCGCATTGTCCTATATTGCTGTGCTGTATAAGGATTTGTATTGGTGGCTGTTAGGTGCAAGCCTGGCTACGCCAACAGTGAAATTGACTGCATTGTCCTATATTGCTGTGGTTAACTATACAAGGACTTGTATTGGTGGCTGTTGTGTTAAGTGCAAGCCTGGCTACGCCAACAGTGAAGTTGACCGCGTTGTCCTATATTGCTGTGGTTAACTATAGAAGGACTTGTATTGGTGGCTGTTGTGTCAAGTGCAAGCCTGGCTACGCCAACAGTGAAGTTGACCGCATTATCCTATATTGCTGTGGTTGGAGATAGGACAGCCAACAAAATGAAGCCTGGATTTCTCGCCATGCCTAATTACAGATGTGAGAGCTGTGCATTTGTTGGCAAGAACAGAAAGCACCTGGCCAATCATGTAGCCTTAAACCATAGCACCCGTGTTTATCGGTGCAGCCTGTGCGCATTTGTTACTCGCTACCAGGCCAACTTTTACAGGCACAGGCGAAGCATTCACAAGCTGAATAGTGCCAATGTATGTGAGATGTGTGGCCAGTTGTGTGACAACCAAGATGAGCTTGTAGCACATACTTCAAATGAACACCCACAGTTTTTGGATGTGCTTCTGAGGAAGCTAGAAGCTAAGAGAATACGGTATGCCAAGTATGCTGCTAAAGTGAATGTAGGGGATGAAGAAAATGCCCATGCAGCAGTAGAACAAGTACCTGAGAAGAACTTTTTGCCGGAGGTGGTTACTGGTGACGTCGCGGATGAAGCCCACTCAGAAAATGGTGTGTCCGAAGAGCAGAGTGAAGGTGTTGGACAGTCGAGGAAGAGACCACGTGAGAGTTCTCCGCCTGCATCCAGCAAAAAGGGGCGGACCGGGAGGCGAACCTACACATGTCCTGAATGTGATTTGATAACCAAATGGCCGCGAGAGTTTCTCAGCCATAGGAGAGATGTCCATGGAGATCGAATAAGCATCCATGACTGCCCTTTTTGCGAGTATGCATCTAAACAGCCACAGAAACTTCAGAGACATTGCAATATTGTCCACAAGGAAGAAATGAACAGTGAAAATCAGAGACGTTTTGTCAAGACGGTGTCACCAGCAGCATCGCAAGCTCCCTCAACTGAAGCCAGGGTGCACATTCAAGAGAAGCTCTTCAAGTGCAGCAGCTGCAACTTCCATGCCAGGAGCAAAGTTCATGTGGAAGAACATGAAAAGACAGTGCATCTAAAACGGCGGTTCTACCGTTGCCAGCAGTGTGGCTATGTGTGTCATGAGAAAGGTCGTTATACTCGCCATTTGCGTTTTCACAGTTTGCCGAAGATCAAATGCCAGTTCTGCAACTTTCAGACTTGCTACAAATGGAACATGGACAGACACCTCAAGTACCACACTTCAGATGGCGAGTTTCGTTGCAACAAATGTGGCTTTATGACTATGTCTCGTAAAAGCCTCACTGCCCATTGCTTGCATCATCATAATGAACTTTTGAAAGATACTTCAGCTAGTGAAGGAGAAAATAGCGAACATGAAAATGTAGATGATGATGATGACAGGCTCATGATTGATGAAGATGCTGGAGAAGACTCTGCTTTGCCACCACCGCTCAGAATGACTCTGAAGCGATCTGGCGAGACTGCTGTTGTGGAGACAAATGATGGGGCAATGCGGAAGTGTCGATACTGTCCTCAGCAAGTCTTGTGGCCATCTGAGCTCAAAAGACATGAGGCAACTCATTTTAAAATGAATAAGAAACATGGCTGTCCTCTTTGTCACATTCGCTTTGACCAACTTGACCACCTTGAGCAGCATGTAATGCTTGACCACCAGGAAGAACCATCTGAAAAGAACAGCACTGACACCAATTCTGGTACAACAAGTGCACCCATCATCATAGAATTGGGAAAGACTGATGATTCATCAGCTCGAGCTAGCTATTCAGGTTCTACTCAAGCCCTTGACATCTCTATAAAGAGCAAACAGCCTATGCACACCTGCCAACGTTGTGGCTATACCACGCGATGGATTTCAGAACTG
Organism: Dermacentor silvarum; assembly: GCF_013339745.2. Lineage (NCBI taxonomy): Eukaryota > Metazoa > Arthropoda > Arachnida > Ixodida > Ixodidae > Dermacentor > Dermacentor silvarum. The sequence goes on along the minus strand of NC_051154.1, from coordinate 101,772,821 downwards.
AGAAAGCACGAGTTGGTCCACGGAAACTTAAAACCCTTCAAGTGCACCTACTGTTCTTACACAAGTCGTTGGAAAGGTGACATGACACGCCATGTTTTCCGTATGCACAAGGAGAATACTGGAGGAGCTGACGGTAGCCCTAGTGGAGATGTAGAACAAGCTAAGTCCAGCCATGTATTGCGATTTTTGCTGTCTCAGCCTAAAAATGCTGACCATGATTACGACTCAAAGGGTGCAGAAGCATCTGGCAGCAAGGACAGCGGAGCTATGACTGGAAAGTTTGTTGGAAAGCCTCTCGAAGGTCAGTGTTCATACCAGACTGCTTCAGGAGTGCCCAGGATTGTCCAGAAGTACAAGTGTCCCCAGTGTTCATTTCTGACTCGCACAGCCTCACGATTTCATGTGCACATGATACAGCACCTCAACAAGAGACCATTCATGTGCTCAGCTTGCAACTATCGCTCTAACTGGCAATGGGATGTCAATAAGCACATCAAATCAAAGTCTGCAAATGACTTCAAGCACAAGAAGGCTGAATTGGTGGTCATGGATGAAACTGGATTTAAAAATTATGCAAAGTACAAGGTTCATCTTGTGAATGTAGAAGAATCATCAAAAGGTGATAAAGTACTTCAGTCTACGCCATCTCCCAAGCCTAGTTCTAGTTCAGAGGAAGTGCAACTGATCCGCCCTGATGAAACAGAGAACATTGTAGTAACACCTGACATACTGTACGGTGACCAAGATTACCAGGATGACTTGGTTAGCCCGCTACCTGAAATTAGTGGACACCAACAGCTCTTATGTTGTGGCCACTGCAGCTTTAGTCACACTGATCGCAAAGTGGTTATTGCCCATTTAGGCACCCATACATCAGTAAAACCTTATCGTTGCCGCCTTTGTGGCTTCGTTTCAAAGTGGTACCACATTGTTCTGATGCACGTGAAGCATCGGCATAAAACAGGCCCAAAAGACATCGAAAGCAAGGTTTCTTTTGTGGAGGAAGGTATCACATTTCGTTTAAAAGAAGAAGAAGAGCCTGCTGCACCGCCTGCACCACAAAGTGCAGAACAAAAGAATATAAAGTGCACCATGTGCCCTTACCGATGCTCTAAGGTGTGCCACATGGAGTTCCATATGAAACAGCATGTGCCGAGAGAAGGGGCCGTTTTCAAATGCAAACACTGCCCGTACTATGCCAATGTCAAGAAGACTTTGTCACGTCACATGAAACTTCATACTGCAGAGCAGAAGCCAGCCACGGAAGCACTTCCTCGTTCACCTGTGAAGACGGATATGAAGAAACATGCATGCGAGCATTGTCCATACACATCTGATAACAAAACTCAGTACCTGTACCACAAGCAGTTTCATCGGCCCAACAAGAATGCTCCCCATAAATGCACTCACTGCAATTACTGGTCAACCCACAGCCACCTAATGGCCCAGCACCAAAAGATACACAAATCTGCAGATGGAACGATATTGGATGGAGCGTCATACAGCGGTGGCATCCAAGCAATGACAACAATGGTGAATGGCACTGCACGCCGCATGTTCAAGTGTCGGTTCTGTCCTCTGACCAACAAGCGCAGGGCTAATGTGAAGATTCATGAACGTATGCACACTGCATCGAAGGGAGCGAAATTCCAGTGTGTTCTTTGCAGCTACCGATGCAACAACACTGGAGTTCTCGCCAGCCATATGAAGCTGCACAAAGCGGACAACCCATCCTTGGACTTGAACAGAATGAAGACATTTTGTGAAAACCTTAATGCACTGCCTCCCAGGCCAGCTGTTGCCAAAAAGTCTGCTCCAGAGGCAGCAGCTACAGCAGTGCAAAGGTCAGAGTTCACTGCAATGAAGGACAGGTTGAAAGTGCCACCACGCAAAAAGATATTTAGCTACTTTTGTGACAAGTGTCCTGCCATGTTCAAGAGCCACACGGACTTGGACACACACAGGACGTACCATAACTCTGCTCATCTCTATCCGTGCCACTTATGTGATTACAGAGCCAGACACAAGCCTCATCTGCACAAGCACCTTCTTGTCCACACACCAGAATACGCTGAACGCCAGAACGGCTTTACGTTGGCTGAGATTCGTAACCAAGATCGCAGTCAGCATATCCAGCCTGAGGCCCCAGCTGCTCCGGCTGCAGTCGCTGCTGATCAAATGTTACTTCTGGAGAAGGCCGAGACGCGTGCCTTTGTGGATGCTGGCTCTCAGGGCTTGGGAGTCCAACTGCACCGATGCACTCGTTGCCCTGCAGCCTTTCAGAAGGCTACTACACTTGAGTACCACATTAGTCTGCATGGTAGCCCAGGTGTGTATGCCTGCCACTTCTGCAACTATGCTGCCAACAGTGCAGCTAATGTGAGTGCACACACACACCTTCACTACAGAGGTGCACTGAAGCAGAAACAGCCTCCCAAAATGTTCCGATGTGACAAGTGCCCTGCATCATTTTCAAAGTACAATCGCTTTGAAAGTCACCTTACCCTCCATGGACGCAATGAACGATTTCGTTGTTCACACTGTGACTATTCAGTCAAGTTTGCAGCAAACCTTGTTAAGCATCGCAAGCTTCATGAAGTTCTTGTGCCCGAGTCCGAGAACACAAGAGCAAAGTCTCCCACACCACCTGTGGTTACAAGCACACCTCAGCCATCTGAGAAAGGGGCTGAGCCCAGTCCTGCTGCGTCTCCATCAGACAGTGCAGCAGCTGCTCCTGCACCAGCAGCTGTTGAGGAAAAACGTGTTTACATCTGCAGCCGATGCCCATATGCATTCCACCGACATGAGACTGTTGTGAATCACCTTCAGCGCCACAGCACTTCAGAGGGACTGTGCTGTACCTTCTGTGATTACCGTTCTGTGCATATGTCGACTCTACGAGACCATGCAAGGTGTCATTTTCAGCCAATGCGCCACTACAAGCCACAGGCATACATGAAATGCGATTCATTGGAGATTTGGAGTACGGCCAGTGATGGCACCAGGACATTGCTGTTTCGGGATGATGGAGATGATAATTATTGCCCGAAACTTGATGAATGTGATGATGCTGGTGAAGATGATGCAACACCATCGAGCCCCACTTCATCAACACCAACATCCTCTACATCAAGTTCGTCTTCAACAGTGTCCAGCTCTCCTGAACTACGCTTGAATAATAAAGATCTTGAGCCTCCACTCATGGTACCTGTGAAGCAAGAGCTAGATGATGTAGTTTTGGCAAGCAAGGAAACGCTTGAGGACTTAGTGAGCAGTGTTGTTGTGCTCAATGATTCAAAAGAAGACATGCCTCCAGGTTGTAAGACACAAGTAGTGAACATTGTTGTCTTGGATGGCACGAAACAACTGAATGAAATGGAAGAAGCTGAAGTTGCACATACAGAGCACAAGAGTGAAAGCGAAACTGAATGCAAGGAAGATGGAGAAAGTGCGCAGGATCTCTTTAATCGTATTTGCAATCCTGACGCCATGGAGTATGAAGACATGGAAGATGAAAAGGATGTGTACTGTGAAGCAATGGATGAGGATCCGGACATTGCTGATGAGGTGGAATGTGAAACTACTGAGGAGGATTCTGCTGACCGTAGAGCACTTGTTGCTGACACAGACTCATTGCTGAAGGCTTCTGTTAAGCATTGTGACCACAATGAGTTTTTGGATATAAGTGAAGCAGGTGAAAGTGAAGTGGCTTCAGAATGTAAGGACACATTACTGCATAGTATAGAGCAGAACAGTGAGCTTGCAACAACAGATGTCCTAGATGATTCAGAAGCCTCAGCTGCTGTTACTGATGAATGCCTGAAACAGGTGTTAAAAATGGACATATCCTCCTGATAGAAACATTTCCTGCGACGTAAATAAACTTGAAATTAGCAGAACTAGTTGCTCCTCTAATATTTCTGATTTGCAAGACAGTACAGTCGTAGAAGCTGCTAGTGGTCATCCATGCATTAGTCCAGGGGAATCTGTCCTGTCAAATTCGCCCATTAATCTGGAGCTGGATGAGTGTGATTTTGAAGGTGCAAGGTACAATATACAGCCCGAGGGGCACAGCCCATGTGAAACGCAAAGTGAATGTGATGATTTCCCAGGACCCAGTGCTGTGCAAAACTCTAAGCAAAGTTGTATGTCATTGAGCCACTGTCAAGATGTCAGCTTAAATGCCCATAAAGATAACTTCTGTGTGGCTGGAGAAGATAGCAGGACAGAAGATAGGGAATCGGCTCAGTTACTGTCTGATCTGCCAAGCTTGGATGCCACAAATAAAGAAAGTAGCTTTCAGGAAGTAAGGGAAGGATCAGAAGCCGATGAGATGGAGCTTAGTCCAGGACATGGCTGCCGGGAAGGACTAGAAGCTGATGAAATTGATAAACTTCGGTTGGATGCCGATGCCGCCACTTGCCTAGTGCCAGATGACGTAGTGGAAATTGAAATTGGTTCATCACTGCCTACCTATAAAACAGATTCTGGTGATGACACTGTGCTTGTACCACAGGACGTATTTGAAATGCAGTCACCTACTCTGCTTCAGCATAGCATCCTAGTTCCGGAGCCTGACCAAGGTGATGGGCTAACTGATGTAGCAGTGCAGGGGCCATATTCTGAAACAGTCCACTTCGGAGATAGTATTGCCTCGGCGACAATATCATCGTCAGGCGTGCACTGATTGGCTGGTTGAGCAAAATTGGATGATGCCGTGCTCAACCAGCCAATCGGCACGTGCTGTTGGCCAAGGTGATAGTATCGTCGAAGTGGATGCTTTCAGAATATAGCCCCAGGGTGCTGCGACTTGGGAACTTTCTCCTGAGCACAGTGACAAAGGTGCTTCAGATGTTGACAGTGTTTCAGGCATGCTCGATGTGGCAGTGTGATGTTGCTGTAAAAATGGTACTACTGTAAACATTTCATGTCACAGTATTTTGCTATGCTTTTTTAAGTGAAAGTCCAGTTATTGTTTCCTCAAGTGAGTTACTTTATTTCTTGTTAGTGATTCTTCCCCCCCCCCCCCCCCCCCCCAAATGTACAGACTTTTTATTGTTTGATTTGCTCTTATGTGCACTGGTCCCCTTTACATTTGTCAGTGTAGTTAGTGGGATCACTTCTGGCTGCACAGTGTTGTGGAATCAATGTCAGTTGTGCTGTCATTTGGTTATGGCAGTGACATGTTTTTCTTACCCATTTAATGGAAACACCTAAGGCCTTTTTATATATATATATACATATAAATATATATGAAGAAAACCTACTGCAGAATTTTTTTTAGCAGTTGTGCTGAATAGTGTACAATGCTACTTGCATTTTTGTATTTATAGACCATTATTGTGCCCTTTTATATACATTTTTATGCTTTGTTGCGTTTACATAATTGTGCACCGCATAGTGATTACTTGGATAACTGTTGTGTTCTACATGGTCTACTTTTATTAACCAGTATGTGTTGCAAGTCGCATTTTTGAAGAAGCTGCATTGTATGGTTCTTTATTTCTGTAATTAAGCTTCTAAAATTGTGCTATGCTGTAAAAATGATGGAGCAGTAGTAGCAAGAGAGTTCACTATATGACTGTGGTCTTCAGTCCCTTGAGCTTGCAAGCTTTTTTTTTTTTCTCCCCTAGTCAAGTGTAGTAACTGGACTATCGCATAAGACTTGTGGTTGTGGGTATGTCAAAGTGCACATGTTGGTGCACAGTGTACAATTGAATGTGTGGTTTTTACCCAATGTGTCCAACATTTTCTTGTGTCCTCTCCCACTTTTTTTTGTATTTATCACTACTGTTGTGCAGAACTGTTGGCCGTGGTAGCTGCTCGTCTTTGAGTTGTTACAGGTTCACGCATCATTCATGCGCTGTGTGTATAGCCATGTCAAGACAGCGAGTTGAAATGTATACATGTGTGTGTTGGCATGTCTTGGGGTGGGGGAAACACATGGACCATTTATTTGTTGCAGCTACAGGTTCCTTACATTGTGTGATCTGCATCTAGTTTGCGTGAAAAAAAAATATACTGAAAAGAGCAGCATAATTGCTTGAAAAATTATTGTCACAAGCTCAGGTCGATTGTAATATTGAATTGCTCCCGAACATCGTGGATTAAGTGGGTAGTGAAGGTACTATGCCACTTTCGAGAGGTTCAATATTTTGTAAAAGCTAGTTCAACCAAATCGTTTGTGGAGACCAAAAAGCCTGTAGAGAGAGGACTTTAATTGTGCTTGGCCATCGACAATAAAGACATCCAACTTCTTGCTTTATACTTTTCTGTGCACAAGACTATTGCTTGGTTTTTCAGTGACCTGCAGAGGGCATGCACTGTCTCGTTTTATTTGGGTCCCAGACTGTAGAGAAAACTTGCTGGTGCAACCACTTGCCAGTCACTGGCATTGCCATTGCTCCTACTTGCAGTGGCAAATGGTCAGTAAGAAAGCTACATGTGTCTGCCATTACATTCTGTGCTTTCGATAGTGAAAGGCACTGCATAGTGTGATATCTCATTTAATTCGAGAGAAGGTTGAAAACATTTTTTTCTTTTTTGTATTCTTTGTGCTGCATCATTAAAGGGGCCCAGCAACATTTTCTTGAAACTGAACATGAAAGAATGAGTGTGGCGCCTTTCAAGGAATATATTTACAAAGAAAATTTATTAGAAAGATGTAATATATATGAATATATAATGAATGCAATGTTTACTTTCCCTGTGGCCCCTCAACTAATCTGTTCCTCAGCTGGGGGAGCCGCTGATAGCAATGGCCTTTCTGTTGCTCCTCTCTTTCTGCAATTCGCTAAAGTTTGGCATCTGACAAAGTTGCTCGGGGACAACAAAGGACAGTACAGGCAGGACACATTAACTGCAGCATCCCCCGCTTAAAAAAAAACGAAGGGTGTGCATGCTCAATGGCTGGCATCTATGGGCCATCACACTTCATGTAATGTCATTGCTGACAGTGCCTAAAGTGGAAAAAGCGCAGGGTGTGGGGAGCTGCAAGAAAGAGCAAGTGCTCCATTATGCGAGATTGTTGGTACTCTACTGTATACAGCAGAATATTAAGCTCAATGTTCACAGCAGCATTGTCTGCAGATCAAGCATGCTTTCTTGCAGTGTTCAAGGAGTGTTTCGATGCCCTTTTAATCATGCAGCTTCCATACAGCCTAACTTCACTGCAGGGTGCACAAGGATTTGTCCACTGTATAGCAGATAGTTCAATTTGAAGCTAAGTCCTAAGATAGTTCAATGCACTTTGAAACCTTGACTAATGCCCGCTTCGGTGGCTTAGCGACTGTAGTGTTGCGATGCTAAGCACTAAGTCGCAGGATCAAATCTCGGTCGCAGCAGCTGTGTTTCGATGAAGGCAAAATGTAAAAATGCCAGTGTCCTGTGCATTGGCATGTTAAAGATCCCCCTGGTGGTTAGAATTAATCCGGAGTCCCGCACTATGGAACTCCAGAATTCATTCAAACCTTGAATAATGGTCTTTTGTTAATCATTCCTTATACACATGGGTTTATTGCGAAGGAAAGGACAGACAGAAAGGTGTTCATTGGCACTTGAGTCCAACAGGGTTCTTGTTGAGTGTAGTATGACAGCTCAAAGTAAGCAGGTTAATAGCCTGCAGTTTTGTAACGTGTCATTGCAGTTCTAGATTCTTAAGAGGGCTAATGATATGAGTAGAAGGAACTATGTTATTAATTTTGTCAGCAGTTGAGAATAATAAATAGAAAATTATTTCGCATGCACCATAAAACTTGTAAGATATTGTAAAGAACACATGGCATTCCGAAGCCAGTAATATGTACTGCCTATTTGCCATGCTGTCACGTGTGCCACTGCAAAAGTTTCCCTTGAGAGGAGAAAAACCCAGGCAAGGTGTTAGAGCCAGAAAGAATTTATCTTTTCCTCGAGCATTTTTGTACGCTGTCAATACTAATGGAAGAAACAAAAGTTGGAGCATTGTGGTTCCATTGTGGGGCTGAAGATCTGCAATGTCCATGTTGGTGTAAGCAGTACACTTATTTATATTGGGGGTTTATTATAAACAAGTTTAACTGTAGTGTGCACTCACTGCATTGCATGTGTTTAACAACTTGACTGAAGTATCTTGGAAAAGGTACAGCCTTTGTAAAAAGAAATTAAGCAACTTTGGGTAAGAGTTGCTGTATCCTAGCTGGATCATTTGGTGCCCATGGACCTCCTGGTGGCAAGGATGAAGGCAAGGATGAGAATTAATTCTTGCCTTCATCCTTGCTCATGGAAATTCATGGAAGGAAAGGATGAGAGTCCGGCTCACTTGCCAGATGTTTCAAGCATTGCAGATGCAATGCAGACATCCCAGAGTTACCTGTCTTCTTCATGTGCACAGTAGTTCAATTGATAAGAGCATCGCATGATAATGTGAAGACGTGGGTTTGTATCCCACCTGTGGCCAGTTGTTTTTTCATCCACTTTCATTTCCATTTATTTATAATTTTTCTCATTCAATTAACTACGGATAATTTACTCTATGCTGCCCTTGGTGTCATTGTTTGTCAGCTTCTTGTGAATATATACAGGGTGTCCCAGCTAAATGTAGCCAATGTTTTAAAAACGACAGAATGTGCTAGGTGGCTCGAACCAACTCAGTGGTGTTGATCGCGTGTCCTAGTCTGCGGTATTTTTTTTTGTTTTGTAAAGCCAATTAATTAGTATAAACTAATTGCCCAACTTTTAAAATATTGGCTTCACCAAGAAAGTGCCAATACGAAAGTTGTAGATCACATTTAAAAATAACCCAGTGAAGTGTTTGCAACTAAGTACCATTGATGGAGTTTCTTGTAATTGCCTTTAAAGAAGGCCTGCGAAATACAAAAACAACCACGTGATTGCGCCAGTATTTCAGCGCCCCCAGACAACTGATCAGTAAAGGACATTGTTTGCATGCGTTTTTCGAGACTCACTCGCATGCCCTGTTGCGATCGGGCGCACAGAGCGAGCGGCGGTGATGAAGGTGTGTCGCGCTTCTACGTGATGTGGCATAAACATATCATTCGCTCCACTTGTCGAATGAAGCACCGAACGTACAAGGCAAGAAGAAAAAAAAAAGAAAGAAGCTCGGGCTTAAGTAAATGTTGACCGCGGAACTGTTTAATCGGGAAGGAAAATGCTGTTGTCATGTTCTTCTATTCGTTCGCGATCATATCTTACCAGCCAGAGTTGTTGGCGTGTACCTTGCGGCCACCTGAAATGCCAAGCCCGTCCCGGAACCGCTGTACAGATATGCGGATTTCGTTTCTTGATCAATCGTCTGGGAGCGCTGAAATAGTGGCGCTATCACATGGTTGTTTTTGTATTTCATGGGCTTTCTTTAAAGGCAATTACAAGAAGCTCCATCAATGGTACTTACATGCAAACACTTCAGTCGGCCATTTTTAAATATGATATGCAACTTTAGTATTGGCACCTTCTTGGTGAAGCCAATATTTAAAAAGTTAGGCAATTAGTTTATAGTAATTAATTGACTTTGCAAAACGAAAGAAATACCGCAGACTGGGACACGCTATCCTCAACGCCAATGAGTTGGTTTAAGCCTCCTAGCATGCTCCGTTGCTTCTTGTTGTGATGTACCATGCACAAATAATAGGGGTGTGTGAATAGTAATTTTTGAGACAAAATCAAACACTTATTGACTAGTGCTAGGAGCGAATTGAATATTCGAATATTTTTCAAATAGTTTTCAGATAATGAACAGACTTTTTCACCATTAATATAAAACAATGTTTAAATTCTGGTATTTTGCAAGGTGAGCAAGTTTCTGCCATTACAACATCCATTGTGACACATGCATATTAAAAGCACAAGTGGAACATAACGAACAAATAACCTTTGTTTGTATACTTGGGACTCTTCAGAGCATAAGAGGCCATGGATTATCAGAATGAAGTTCTAAAACGCAGTTTTGTGAACCTCTTGGCATCTGTGTATACCTTCCAAGACTATCACAAATGTGCACTATCTGTGGCACTGTGAGTGTGCAAAAAAGCATTTTATCTCTAGTTGAGTGGTTGCAGCAGATAATGCCACTATATATCAAGTGGTGCATCAATCAGGCATATTCAAATTTAATTAGAACAAAACACACAGGTGCTGCATCTGTAGACAGTACCAAACAGTAGCAACTGCTGAATGCCACGTCTGACCAAAAGTTTAGTGGGAATTATTGCGAATTACTGAGAAAAGTCTGGCCCCTCTGCGACGTAGCACGCTCTACTACGCAACTTTTTCTTCTTTATGTCCACTATGCATTATTGCTTCCATTTTATGGTTCATCATGCAGAGTTGTCTATGTAGAGTATTGAAAAACAACTAGAAAAATATTCGAATATGCAAATAGTGACTATTCAATTCAAGGGCCGAATCGAAAGAACAATTTTCAATTCATTATTCAAAAGTTTTGAATATTCACACACCTCTAACAAATATACATATTGTGCCAAAAACAAGATTCACACCACGAAGAGTTAACAATTAAGGTTACACCCTTCTGAAACTTTTCATACATTCCAAAGCTGTTCACTGTCGACATTACTACCGGTAGGATTGAAGCAATATAGCGACACACCGCATTGTCACCGCTGAAATGCGTTGTGTGTGAGGCATGTACTGGCAGCTGAGCTGCTTTCCTGCGCTTCTCTCTGGACACGCTGCACCATCTGGGGCCATGAAGTCTGCGCGTGGCGCATGTCTGAATATATATTCAGACAAGCGGCACATACCTAGTGGAACATACCCAGTGACCCAAGTTGGTGCGACGGTTGTATGTGAACCCAGTTGCACAGCAGCCCAATGCTCTACACATTAGACCGTGGACTACCCAGTGACCCAAGTTGGCATGTAAGAGATTAAATATATGGACAGAGAGACATACAAACATACCGCATGCTGGGTGAAGTTCCCAAATAATGCTAAATGCATTAAAAAAATAGTGCTTACTATTGATATGATGTGTGACAGACAAACAAGATAGATGTGCTGCAATGTGTGAAGGATGTATGCACAGTTTCCAACATAAATATGCTGCTCACTGGTAAGAGAGACAGAGAAAACAAGAAAAGGCAGGGAGGTTAACCAGATGCATCTTCAGTTGGCTACCCCACCCGCCGTGGTTGCTCAGTGGCTATGGTGTTGGGCTGATGAGTGCGAGGTTGCGGGATCTAATCCCGGCCACTGCGACCGCATTTCGATTGGGGCGAAATGCGAAAACGCCCGTGTACTTAGATTTAGGTGCACATTAAAGAACCCCAGGTGGTCGAAATTATTCCGGAGTCCCCCACTATGGCGTGCCTCATAATCAGGTCGTGGTTTTGGCACATAAAACCCCATTATGTATGCAGTTGACTACCCTGCATGGGAAAAAAGGGGATTAAAAGGAAGAAGGCAAATGCAAAAGGTGAGAGAGTTCATGTGCACAGTAGCAGACACAGGGCGTTAGCTCAGGTCTTCTCAGGTCTTTTGATGTTTTGCACAACACTATACTAATATAGTTCAGGTTCTGTGTATTGTGCTCTTGGGAACTGCTTTGCCTTGATAACAGGGAGTTATACTAGTACTCAGTAGTTCCATGCAGCACTGTGTAAGCTGTAGGCACCTCGATAAATCAGGAGAGTAAACACATCTAAAGGTATCCGTTCCCGCTTTGTTGTCATCACATGCTGTTGTTGTCCCTTGCTTTGTTGCAATCTGCATTAGCAGGTTTTGCAGCCTTGGTTCAGCTGCATGTTATGACCAAGTTTTATCTTTGAGCAGATCTCATGCTTCATTTGTCAGTATGGTTCAACGGTATTTTCCCTGGCCACTGTGGCGCCCATACTGACAAAGCATTCTGAATTTGTGAACTAGTAGCCAAAAAAGCCTTTGGCTGCATAGTCAGTTGCTAAACATACTGTAACTTCAGATCTTGACTTAGCCTGAATAACGGCAATGTTACATGCCCTGGTTCATGCAAAAAACGCAATGACCTACTGCAGTAGTTCATTAATTTTAACTTTATTCACCTTTTATTTTACTGTGATGTTGCCCTACTACCTATAATTAAGGTTGGCTTGTTTTGTCATACCAGTGAGATGTCTTTTATTTCTATCACCTACATCAAGCTAAGAAAATGCAGATGATTAGAACCAGTGTTTTAGACCTTGGAAGCGTGCGATAAATACAAGTATGTCTCCAACATGCAAATATATATATATATATATATAACTGCAACTTTCTTTGCACATTATGGGGAAAAAATGTGCTAATACAATGTGCAATGCAGATCATGAAACAGATGTAATAAAATATTTTTTTGCAGGCAGGGATGGATTTAAAAGGGCCATAAAACACTATTTGAACACAGTATGAAAATGTTCCCATCTGTTTTATAGGCTCCTGTGAACATGCAAGCCAAATATTACTGCACTGCATGCAGCAGGGAATTTAAATCTTGTGTCAAAAACAGCGAAAATTTTCTTGCTTTTGCTTCTGCAATGCCATCATGCAGTGACACCGAAAGCAGCTGGCCCACCATTTTTTAATGCAATTAGCATTATTTGGGAACTTCACCCAGCATGTGGTATGTTTATATGTCTCTCTGTCCATATATATCTATTGGCTGATTTTGTGATCGCAAGAGCATTCTCTTTAATACATAATTACTAATTTTGAGTTAAATAAATGAAAAATATATATGTCTGTAATCTCAAAAACAGAGAGAAATAATTTCATTTTCGCACTGCACGTGGCCTCTGAGACAGCAGCGTGGGAGAGAGAAATTTCTGTGTAGTGTAATCTACTGCGGCTGCCACAGAGTGTTGTTATGAACCCTTTCTTCGTCGTGACACTCAACGTTTGGCATGGGCTTTGCCATCTAGGCTTCTCCACTGTGTAGCTTCCAGTGCGGCAGCAGAGACGAAAAGAGAGAAAGCCGGATAATGGTGTGATAACTCCACTTATAATTAAGGATTTTAAATCTTTTTGCGGCGTGAGATTCGTGTGGTGACATACTTTAATAGTGAGGCCATTCCATGATTAGATAATTGTTTCAGGGCCCCTTTAAAGAGGGGAGCGGAGGGCAACCGACTCTCCCACTCATGTACCCAGCACTTTGACAAAAAAAAGTTTGTAATCTGTAAATGGCGACAAGTAAAAGCATTTTTCTCTCTTTTCTGCCTTTTTGAACATGAACTGTTCTCTTCAGTCACTCATATGTTTGGATTTTGCCCAACCCTTGGCATAGTTCACCTGTGTTTAACATAATCATTTTCTATTGCATTACCAGTTGTTGCTTTTAACACGTTATTGTTGCATGTTTCATGCAAATGTACTGCAATGAACACAGATTTAAAAAATATACTACGTAACTTATAAAAGGATATTCTTGGCTTCAAGGATTTCTAATTGCAGTAGAAAAGTTTCGACTTTTCAGAAGGTGCACACCTACATTGCTTCAAAAACGGGTTCCTGAAGTACTTTAAAGACATTCAGCATTTGATGCTACTATATCTAAATTTTAAATATATTTTCATTAAAAGAGCTTATTCTCTTATCTTGAGCATCAAAAATCCCATAGTGCGATGATGGTAACAAAAAAAGTTCCCCCCAGACTGACACAAATCTGCCCGTCTACAGGGCCATTACATATGGTGAATATTATGTGGACAAGTGGACACACATATTGCATAACAAATTACAATTACCATCAAGCCAATCAACTGTAATTAAGGAAATGTTTATATTGCACAGTTAAAGCCTACCATTCTCTGATGTCTTTCCATTTCTTACAATTATGCTGCAACTGCATGTCTAAATACTTGTTAAAGATGCCCTCCAACACTTTTTGAACAGGGTACATGACAATGCACACTCTTAAGAATATTTTAGTTGGATATCATACATAGACACAAAGCAAGTTGCTTGCAGCAAAATACCCCCTGCCCTTTCTTTCAGTTTATTGAAGTCTCTGCTACTTCTCGCATTTATTCTGGTGGTGTACAAAGCATGATGGCCAGATCTCTTCTGATGCCGCATCTGATTGACACTTCCAGTGAGAGCAAATCTTTCTTAACAATCCTGCTACCATTCAAAACATGCAGAAAACAAAACATGCATTTGCAGAGATCTAAAACAGGCAGCAATTTGGCAGTGAATTGTGCTGCATGTGCAGACCTTCTTTAACCTCACCCATAGTTTAGCTAGTTACCAAGATCAGCAATCATCCAAGATCAGCAATCATGCGAGATCCCAGAAGTGGTTGAGACTAACCAGAGGGAGTTGTCTTGCATAAGCGTGCCATCACTCATTCTTTTTAAAGAATTAGATTTTGTATTGCAACCCTTTGGATGCTAGGTGTTTCTGCCCGCTGTGTGCTGGAAGTTTTTGCAAAGTGCAACGAATTCAATTTCTGTCTAACTAAAATATTAGTTGGCTCGAAATTCAAATTATATTTATTGGCAATATAGCTGAACATTTTATAAAGCTTCCTAATCTGAAAATTTATACAAATATTAATATTTATGCTAATTAATAATTTTAATTATGGTAATTGATATTTGAAAGGCAACATGGTGTCTTTGTTACTCTTACTTTCACTTGAAGAAACCTCGTAATCAACATCCAGATCCTCTGAATTGGTGTTCATAAGAAGTTCTTGAATCTGCAATGTTCAAAAGGAATGCAGGCTTTTTGCTACGGTCCGCTATGCCAAAAAACAGGAGATGTGGGCAATGCCGACAGATATTGATAAGCGACAGATATCCGCCATACAAAACCAAAACCTGCCATACAATTTCAGTGTAACCAACTTCTGTGTGGATGATGCAACCAATCTATGGATGTTTCATGTTTGTGAGTTAACTCAGGAAAGGCAGGGAGTATGCGGAAAATGTCATGCGGCTTTACTCGGCCATGGCCTGAGCAAGACATACTCATCACACTCGATGCATATTAGTCGGAGCATGCATTGGTGCCCAGATGAGCATGCATCGGTGCCCGGATGAGTATATCCGGGAACGACACTCGAAGGGTTAAAGGTTGACAGCAGATGCATACGCTCATGGGTGGTTCTGTTCATTTTTGTTTTTCTGGTTGTCTTTCTGTTTTTCTTGTATGTTGACTGGTGTATACAGTATATTGAGGTCAACACAATAAATTTTGACTCGATAGTCAGCGCTGCATTCTATGTCCTATGTTTACTCTGTTTCTTCACCATGATGCTATTGTTGTTCGGTGCAACTTAGCTATATGAATATGATAAATGTCTATCACAAGAAGTGCAATAAAGGGCTCTTATTTTGCATTTTCTGCCTTGAGTGACAATCATCTGCTTGAATTGTGAACAATGCTGTCATTGCGAAAGCTAGTCATATCATTTGTGCTGTGCTCCAATGGCTTTACTGCATACCTATAAGTTGCATGCAAACATTGTGGAATCACCTCTGCAAAGATTGTTCCAACACAGGTTGCACAGGCCCCTTCCTTTTTTTTTTGTTCTTCCTTAGAAGAAAGGGCTGTGCTTGTTTCTCTCTGGAGAATCTTTTCATTCATGGTTGAATGGAACAAAAATAGGGAATGTAGTGCATCAATTCTCCCGTTTAGTTTGAATTTAAATTTATTTCCTTCAAATATTTTAAGTTACAAGAGAAGAAAGAGTAAAAGTGCAGGGTGCCTGTCAGAGGTGCCTGCTCCCACATACAGATGCGTCAGCACAGTTCATACAAACAGCTCACTTTGATGTTTACATCAGATATAAGTACGGTATATAGACATTCTCTATATACAAAACAAATCATCTTGATCGCCAGTGCATACCATACAAGAACAGTACAAAAATGACAACAATGACCGCTGCCACAGTATTATTAGAAGCAACAAATAATTAACAACTTCTAAACAAGACAATATTGATTCAGCTTATCAAGAATCTTTCAGTCGGAATAATGTTATACAGGGTGATCATTTTTAAGTTTTATGGAACTTTTAAAAATAGCCTGTTGCAGATAACATAATTCTAATCCTTGAGCTGGATTATTCAGAGAGGCAGACATTACTTGCACGAGAAATCGAAACACATATTCAATAAATTAACAAGAATCCACAAATTATCGTTTTAATTAATTACTTTATGGCACATATTGCAATTTATGAATTGTAGCCAGTGAGTTTGCAAGGCGTATCCATGTGGAATGAATTTCCAGAATGACGCCAGCTTGAGGCCATCAAACTTGCCCCAAAAATGTACTGTCCACTTACTTTTTTAACAAAATGCTCTTTAATGCATTGAAGCACAAAAGTAACTGGTACACCCATCTATTCTGTTCCACACTTTGGGAAATAATATTTCGAAACTGGTATCATTCTGGAAATTAATTTCAATCGGATACGTCTTGCACGCTCACCGGCTACAATTTGTAAATTGCAATATGTGCTACAAAGTTATTAAGTATTTAATTATTGATTGTTTGTTAATTAGATGTATGTGTGTTTTGATTTCTCATGCTAGTCATGTCCGCTTCTTCGAATAATCCAGCTAAAGGACAAGAATTATGCTATCTGCCACAGGCGATTTTTTAAAATTCCGGAAAACCTAAAAATTATCACCCCGTATTATTAAATAGGATTTGTGCCAACTCAAGTTGAATTATGATAACATAAATTGTTATTAATTACCAACTTCTTATTTGTCTCCTAAATGCAGTGGGACTGGAAGCAAAATTACCCTTTCCCTTAATTTTATTTACAATTTCAATACATCGATATGCAGTGGAATTGCATCATAATGTGTTCTTACCAGAAGTGTGTGAGCTTTTAGTGCTCATAAGAAATAGTAGGTTCACCATTCACATAGTAATATGAGATGCCATATTTCTCTTTCTTCATCATTTATAATAATTTGAAATAATGTAATTGATCAGCCTGTATCATGAAATATTGGAAAACAGCGGCACTGTTTGCAAATTTATTATACAACCAGAATAGTTCATGCAGAGGCTAAGAGCACAAGCAACAACAACCTTGTGTTTTATTCAAAATGAGCTGGTTCTTATTTTATGGTTGGTTCTTTATTCTATGGGTGAGGCCTGAAAAATTAAATGGAGATATTTCATCAACTGTTATGATAATGGTGTATGTGGTATTCGGTCTTCAGGATAGGGTGGCGTAGCGCGATTCCTTTATTGTGTTGCTATCTTACAGGCCATGCTGATATCAAAGCTCAGTGTGATACAGGCACAACATTGCAGGCATTTCTCCGTGCCGGCATAGTGGAACAAGTTCAAGCAGAGTAGGAATGACAAGGAGAGGTAGGCCATGAATGCATGGTGGCAAACGTAGGCCAGCCCATTTGTCGATGTATTTGTCTGCAAAAATTCCTATATGTGCTTTGTTAATAGACCCTTTTGCTGTTTACAAAGGCTGTGGTCCACTTTGCAGCTTTACCAGTATGTGGATTGTTGCACAGTTGTGTATTCCCTGATGTCAGTGATGGCACTGCAAAGTCTTATGTATTTGACCCTTTGGCAGACGCTTGCCTTGATTGAGAGGCAAGATAAAGTGGTTTGATGGGTCAATTAAATAAAGCATCTCTGGATAACTTCCAACTCTAATCAGTGTTGACCTGCTGTTAACTCTATACAGACAAAATTCCAGCTTGTCAAATGATTGTTGTGAACTTAGGCATCTGTTGCTAATCCACGTCCTTATGAATGTTTAAGCTGCTCCTAGATGACCTGAGAAGGCTACACACATGGTTTTGAACAATAATCCATCGTTTTGCTACTTTTGTATCTATTGATGTTAAAGTGGTCCTCTTCTTTGATGCAAATGTTTCTCTGATTTGTGGCAAATAAAGCACAAAGGAGAAGATTAAGAAAATTGTTTAGACAGCAAGTGAACAGGTATCAGAGTTCATACACCTCCTTGAAATCCTTGAAAACCCTTAATATGGGAAAAATAGATTCAAGGGCCCTTAGAACTCCTTGAAAATAAACATGCTCCTAGGAAACTAGGGTTAAGGGCGATTTTTGAACATTCAAAGTAACAAACTCTGCATAGGGGCTATGCCATTGACACTGTCTGTCAGGAAGCAATCCGAGACATTTTCTTGGAAGTGTCGCTAAACGATTACAATGTGATGTGTCCACAGCCACCAATGACAGGCTTGTTTAAAAAATCACCGTTGCCGTCATGAAGATAGACAAAGCCAGATCAAGTGACCATGCCATGCCACCATTGTGTTGTTTTGCTTCTTGGTTCACATGCAGCCACCATGGCTCCATTTTCGAGCTCAAGGCTCTAGACTCTAGAGCCTGGCGGAAAGTAAGTTTCAGCAATTTGGCTTTAACACAACGAGTATGTTAAATAGGCTGAAGGTTGGACACTGCTATCCATCGTGTCAGAAATCCATCGTATCCATCATTACAATGAGAAAGCCAACTAAAAAAAAATGACATTAAGAGTTTGAAGCATGAGTACAAGTCAGCAGTGGCTTAGCTACAAGAAATTGCACTTTTGAAGAAGGTGATTTCACTATTTTTCAGTGTATGTGTATGAATAAGGGTTATTTTCCTTTCTTGAATTCTGGCCTTTGGCACCTTGGGAATCGTTGAATTGTCACTGAATTTTGATTCAAATATATACTGTACGAACCCTGTGGTATGTAGTTCTGATCCATCACGAGAAACACCAGAGTTCCAAAGAAATAGAAGCTCGTGGTGCTGTTATATGGTCCTTGCATTCTAGTAGACATGAGCTTCAAGAGCACTGCCTTTATTTTGCGTTAGAATTGAACTCGACTTTTAAATGACAAAGATATGTTTACAAGGAAGGTGTGCTTGGGAATGTATTAGCAATAGCGAGTGTATATCAATTATACATGCCATGCTTTTATACATCTATTGTTACTGGCTCAAGAAGTGCTTTAGTGAGTAAATTTTCATGGATACAGTTGAGCCCACTTACAATGGCCCCACTTAATGTCACCTCTGACCTAATATGAATTGTTCTGCATCTTATAACAGATCTTGCAAGAAGCCAACATGGACAGTCTTTCACTAGGAAGCTTGATTTCCTATATAATGACCTGTTTGCTGCTTCAGTTAGAATGAATGAAAAGAGCTACACAGTAAAGTAGCGCAATGGGCAACTGAAGAATATAGTGAGACATGCATGAGAAGCCTTGCATACATGCCTGAATTTTTGCAGAAGGGATACATTCACACGGGAATACTAGGCAAAATCTGCAGGGCTGTTTCAAGCTTCAATATGATCTACCTTGAGCAGCAGTACACATTTCAGCATCAAGTGCCTCCAGAGGGACTGTTTACCCCAGGGAAAATTCCAATAGAAATTTGTATTCGTACTATACACGAATTATACGCCCAGTCGCAAAGCGTACAGGTCCCTCAGAGATTTCTGCCAGTCCTGCAGCTTCTTCTACAGGGCAATACAATGCTCTATAAGACAAATGTAAATTTATAGCCTCAGACAGAGGTTAAGGTGATATGCCATGTTTATTATGAACTTCTCCTTTGTCTTTTTCCTCCAGCGTATCTGATGAGTCTATCTGTGACATCACATCCTCCGCGACTTTCGTCCTTACCCTTCTGGGGTAATACGGTTGTACATATCTTATAGCACTGGCTTCAATGTTCTTTCAGATCCTTCATAAGAAATCATCTTTAGAATGCCTTGCTGTTTAGACATTTTTGTCACCATGTATGGTCCTATGAACGACACTTTGTGCCATGAAGTCCTTTCCGCACAAGAATGTAGTTCCCTGGTTCAATCTCTGGGATCTTGGTGGTGTGTCTGGTTTCAAAGTTCCATTTCATTGATGCCTAGTATTTTTCCTTTTGTTTTGTTTTGGAGTGGTCCTTGAGAGTGATCTGCTCTCAAGGAGCAGTAACCATGGGCTGCTACCATATGCAGCAAAATGTTGGCTGCAACCCAAACCAGCGGTATAAGAATTGCTGTGGTGTCTGACAGCAGCTGCTAGTGTGCTCTTCCATCCTCCATAAAAATTTGAGTACATAGATAAGAATTTCTTAAAATCCCTGATTATTAGCTCAGTGAGGGCAGTTTCTTCTGGGTGATATGTAGTAGTGAACCTTAGGCTTATTCCTTTCTCTTCAGCACATTTTTTAAGCTTTTTCACTGTGGAATGCTGGCCCGTTGTCTGACACTATTACCTTGTGCCCTTGAACTTGTCGCCAGTGGCGCACAGACGGTGGGGGGGGGGGGGGGTTGTAACCAAATGTAACTTTTGTTTAACCCCTTTTCTTTCCTTGCGCATTTGAGTACTGAAACTTAGATGTAAGACGCGCAATCGTCTGCACACTCGCAAAAAGTGCATTTCTTGACAATTTCCCGTGAAGAAATTAAAATTAGTGCTGTTTAGATGGTATTGGCAAACTGTCAACCCCCCCCCCTGGCAGAGATCCTGGGTGCGCTACTGCATGTCGCGGTTCATGAGCGAAATGACAGCTGTAGCGCCCTCCCTCCCTGCTTTCGCTGCTGCCATCCTGGTACAATGATCTATGGCAACGATGAAGGCTTGCATGCGACGCACGTTCTCAATCTTCTTTTTAACTTCGGCAGAGTCCAGGTGCACCACCTCAAAAGGCACCTTAGAGTAAACTGGAATTGTCACTGCGCTTCCATGTGGTTTATATTTTACCTTTGCTAGCTGACTTTCATGACACTTTTTTAAGTATTTTCAGCCATCATCTTTCATATTTTCCCATTCAAAACACTGCTGCAACTTAACATATGTTTTCTAGAAGCCATCATGGCTTCCTGACTCTGGGCTATCATGATAACGTTGCAGGATCTTCTGGCGGCACGTCTCCTGAACGTAACACTTGCCTTCACATAACTTGATATCTTCCGTGTCTTCTGAGATAAGTGCTACGTGCACATTTTTATTTGTCACATTCTTCAGTATGTGCAGTCTAGGCAAGGCATCTGCATCAGGTAGTGTAGTAAGATGATTGCGGACCGTCACGTTTGTTGACGTGCAGTGCGGTGAAGGATGGAGCTGTAGACGTTTAAGTTTGAAGACAACATATATTAGAACTAAGCACTCTGTAAAATACTATATAAACAGAATGACGCACACATCAAACAGTGACTAAAGTACATGTAACAGATGCATGCTACGTCCCTACGCTACAAGGTTCTTGCTCGCGCTCACGTCCTCGTCGTCTTCAGTAGAAGGAGACCGTGATGGGACGACTTGGTCGCTGAGCATGACGTTGTGGGTCGACTTGCCGAGATGCTGGGTTAGCGGTGGCGGCGGCTCGAACGTTGAGGAACGGCATGAGATCAGACGACCAGGAACAGTACTGGCCGGGAACAGTCTCGCGGGCAGGTAGTCGCCGCACTGGTCACCGACATCCGCAGGAGCGTAACTGGTCAGGAGGTTGCCCAGCGGTTCACCCGAGCAACCCTCTCGAACCCTGGCTCTTCGAACGCCGTCTCCAACCCGCCTCTGCTGCGCTCGTGCCTTCTACCTCTTCTTTTTTCTTCTCCGCCGTGCCACCTCGTGCTCTCTCTTCTTTCCGCGACGCGCCGCACATGTAGTCCATGTCGTCGTCGTCGTCCGTTTCACCACACTACCCCTCACCCAAGAAAGTTGTTTATCTTTAACCAACTTTGCTCTGAGGAGTGGGCTTGCAGAAGGAGCACTGGCTTCACTAGCATGTTCGCACTGTTCATACATTTCTAAAGCACACGCACACGATACACAAAAGCAGTAACATTAACGCATACATAAACAATAGTCGGTGTCATTTTTGGGGGCTACGAGACTCTGCAGAGGTAGTCGGCGCCAATGTTATCACTGCCTTTGATATACTCGACAGTGAAGTCATACTCCATGAGAGAGAGAGAGAGAATAAACTTTAATAAAAAGAGCACGCGAGCGTAGGTAGCTCCTCCGCTCTGCAGTGGGTGGTCCCCTCAGTCCAGGAGTCCAGCGGCCTTAGCTGCCCTTCTCGCTCGATTGACCAGGTTGAGCTGATCCGTCGAGTCGGAGCTGGACAGCGCTGCCTCCCATTGCCTTGTGGTGGGGTGTGTTATGGGTGTTAGCTGTGGTGTGCTTGCGCAAGCCCATACCATGTGGTAAAATGTTGCAGATTGATGACAGTGTGGACATTTATGGGAATACAGCGCAGGGTGTATGGCGTGGTTAAGACTCAAATGTGGATATGTGTTTGTTTGGAGTTTTCGCCATATTACGGCTTCCTCTCGCGTCAGAGCATTATGAGGTGGGGGTAGTGTTCTTCGTGAAAGGCGATAGTGTTGTAGGATGTGAGTGTAGGTTAATAGTATGGGCTCTGGTTGGAACTGCTCGGCGCGGTCATCTCGCGGCTCCCGGTGTGCATGCGCTCGGGCGTAGGCGTGTGCCTGCTGATTGCCGCGTAAGGACTCATGCCCCAGAGTCCACACGATTTGTATGTATGGTGGCAGCTGGTGCGCTCCATTCAGAATGCGATGTGCAGCCCTGGAAATTTTGGCTCTGGAGTAATTTCTGCATGCCGTCTGAGAGTCCGTCAGAACTATGACGCAATCCCACTGCGGTCTCGTCGTGATGGCTAACGCTATTGCTAGTTCCTCTGCCTCCGCAGCGCTCACTCTGGAAACCGACGATGCATTTATTTCGGTCCCGTGATTGTCGACTACGCTGGTGACGAATGCGGTGCTTCTTGCGGTGCTGGCCGCGTCTACGTACAAGACATTGGGGTGGTTTCCATACTTTCTCGCGAGCGCCTGCGCTCGGGCTTGTCTCCGTCCGATGTGGAAGTTTGGGTGCATGTTTCTGGGAATCGGTGAGACGTGCATAGTTTCTTGTATTCGTGTTGGGATTTTGGTCAGTGCGCTGGTCTTCCGTACGGAACATCCAAGACGTTCCAAGACGCAGGCGTCCCGCTATTGTGCGTAGTAGTCTTTCCTTCTGGCTTACCAGGTGGGCCTCTATGATTTCCCGTGCGTTGTTGTACACCCCTGTCTCCTCGAGGCGAAAAGTAGCCGTTCCGGGTGGGAGTCCGAGCGCTTGCTTATACGCCTTGCGTATCAGCCGGTCGAGTACCTCCACTTCCACGTTCCTTAAATTTAAATATGGTGCCGAGTACGCAATGCGGCTCACAATCAGAGCCTGCACTAATCGGATAAGGTCCTGTTCCTTGAGTCCCCTCTTCCTGTTGGTAATTCGTTGAATCATGCGCAACATCTGCGTGGTCGTGTGTTGTAGCTTCTGTATGGCGTATCCTCCGCCCCCGTCCTTTTGTAAGTGTAAGCCGAGGATCCGAAGTCTGTCTACCTTGGTAATCTCTCTAGGACCTATTCGCAGCTGGATGGTTGGTACCGGGGCTGTTGATCGTCCTCGTGAGTGCTTCTCGATTATGAGGAGCTCCGACTTCTACGGCGCGCATTGCAGTCTGCATGTCTCCGCATAGCTTGCTACGACGTCTACTGCCTCCTGTAATGCCTCTTGTTGTTCTTCTATGGACCCTCCAACCGTCCATATCGTGATGTCGTCTGCATACAAGGCATGTCTGATCCCCGGTATTTTCTCGAGTTGGGCTGGGAGTTTCATCATGGCCACATTGAAAAGTGTCGGTGACAGCACTGCTCCTTGTGGCGTTCCTCTGTTAGGTGTGTCTATTCGCTGTGACCTCACATTTCCCAGCCCTATTGTGGCTGTGCGATCAGTGAGAAAAGCCTTCACGTAGCTGTACGTTCGTCGGCCGCAATTCGTGTCACTGAGATTGGATAGTATGGCTTCGTGCCCCACGTTGTCAAAGGCTCCCTTTAGGTCTAGTGCGAGAATTGCTTTTGGGCAGCACGGCTTTGCTGCAGTCAGTACTTCCTCTTTGAGCTGCAGAAGCACGTCTTGCGTTGACAAGTTGGGCCGAAAACCAAACATCGTGTTCGGCATCAGTTGACATTCTTCGAGATGCGTCTGTAGCCTGTCTAAGATAACACGTTCCATCAATTTACCGAGGCAAGACGTAAGCGAAATGGGTCTTAGGTTCTCCAGGCAGGGCGTTTTTCCTGGCTTTGGTATCAGTGTAATCTCCGCATGCTTGAATTCCGGGGGTAAGGTCCCTCTGCTCCAGTGTGCATTTAAGAGTTCCAGTATTGCCTGCACGGTTGAATCGTCCAGGTTACGTAGCAACTTGTTGGTGATTCCGTCCTTGCCAGGAGTGGTGTTTCGAGTGAGTCTTGCGATCGCTCGTGTCAGCTCGGAACGCGTTATGTCCCGGTCGAGCTCGCTGTTTTCCAGTCCGGCGTAGTCAGCCGCTGGCTTTGAACCAAGTATCGGCTGGCCAATATATCTACTTTGTAAGGCACACAATAGCTGATCGTCTGTGCCTCCGAAGTTGTGTAGTACTCGGCTCATCGTGTGCTTGCTTTCTCTCTTGCTCTGGGTCGGATCTAGGAGATGTCTGAGTATGGTCCACGTCTTCACAGTGCCCAGCGTTCCTTGGTGGGAGTTACAGAACTGGTCCCAGTTCTGTCGTGCAAGTTGCTCTGCATAGCGCTCTGCCTCGTCCGTTAGTTTCGCGATGCGTATTTTTACCTTACGGTTGTGCCGCTGCCTTCGCCATCTTCTAAGGAGACTGTGGTGCACTTCCCACATGTGTAAGAGGCGCGGATCCACTGCCGGATTGTCCGTGGTGAGTGCAACCTCCTTGGAGTTTCTCTTTCGCTGCGGAAGTTTGCCCAGTCCGTGATTTTGGTGGAGCGTATCTTTCTCCTTGGGAAGTTTCCCAGGTGTACCGAGATGTCGAGTATGAAGTGGTCGCTCCCTAGCGTCTCGTTAGTGTTTTCCCACTCGACGTTCTGAAGTCTGGACGCGAGCGCAAGATCAGGACAGGTGTTGCGGGCCGTGCTGTTGCCTACTCTCGTTGGATATGTCGGATCCATCACTATCGTAAGTCGGTGGTGCTGTATGACGTTGTACAAGGTTGTTCCCTTTTTGGTATGTCTGACGTACCCCCACGCCTCGTGCGCCGCGTTGAAGTCGCCTAATATGAGGAGGCCGTTTTGTCCAGCTAGCTGCCTCGCTTGCTGCACCAAGTTGTCTAGGGGTCCCAGCGTTTCCTTCGCGAACTGTATATATTAAGTATAAAAACACTTGTGTTTCCCCTGCGCTGCGGCACTATTTCCGTGAAAACGTGATCGATTCCTGTGTCCGCATAAGTGTGGTCTATTGCAGTCAGGTGTTTGCTCGTGAGTGTGGCCGTACGTGCTTCTGCTGTCGCATGTGTGTGATATCCGGTGATTCTTGGTGTTTTTCCTGTTTCCTGTAAGGCTATTACATCCGGTGGTGTGTCTTGTTTGGCAATGTGCTGCAGCAGCGTCGCCCTCTTGCGAGTGAAGCCACGACAATTCCACTGCCAAACAGTGATGCCTCCATTTTGATCATTCGGTTTTCTGGCCATCTTGGTCCTCTTGTAGAATTTGCTGGAGGGCTGCCTCTCTGTGTGGATAAACTCGCGGCTTCTTGTGGTGCTGATCGTTTACCAGAGGGGTGAAAACCTCGTGCAGATGCGTTATCATCTGTCGGATCTCGTCGAAGCCCTTCTCCATTCGCATATGTAGCTCTTGGATGGCTTTCCGGTTTTCGTGAATACCTTTTTCGCAGGCTGCTACTCGCACATCGATCGGTTGGGCTGTCGGATTCGGCTCGGGCGGCGCCTCGGTGTTCATTTCCTCGACGGTCTCCTGCACTACCGAGGCAGTGGACGCGCGCTGCGGCGGCTGTGGCGGTGTTCGGGTGAACTTTCTTGCGCTGGTGGCTTGTTTCGGCTTCGTTCCTCCTTTAGCTGTGCGCGCAATTCGGCTATCTCTACGCGCAGTTCCTGCACTAGGGCCGCAAGCGCCTGTACAGTGTTGTTCGTGTTTGTGTCTGCGTCTCGTGATGGCTGTATGTGTGGCTTGGTTTTGTCATTTTGCCTCTGTGACTTCGGGAGGCAGCGTTCTGCCCAGCTCACCTGTTGTTTTCCTTGGAGGTCATGTGACTCAGGGTTTTTGACCTACTGCCGGACCTGGTTCTGCTCTTGGACCTGGATCGGCTCTCGGATCGGGATCTGCTGCCGCCTCGTTGTTGCGATGCTGCCCTGGGTCTATGACTAGCAAACTCCAGCGGAGCACTCTTTTGTTGACATGCTTAGCGGAATTAATGTAGGAAAGTGGTTCGTGGTCTGTTTGCAAAACGAAACGCTTTCCGTAGAGGAACACTTGGAATTTTTGGATGGCCCATACAAGGGCGAGGCCTTCCCGTTCTGTGGTGGAGTAGCGTGCCTCCCTGGGTTTTAGCTTCCGGCATGCATATGCAACCGGGTGTAAGACCCCGTCATGGCGTTGCAGGAGGACAGCTCCCAGGCTTGTTGATGAGGCGTCTGTCCGCAGTAAAAACGGCTGCTCTAACTCTGTCGTAATCCTCCTTAGCAGCTTCACGCTGTAGCGTATATCTCTCACTTTCTCTCTCGCGCTCCTTCTCTATCCACTGCTGGAGTGCCTTTCCTGTTAGTCCCAACTCTTTACCAAGACCTATCAGCTTTTCGGCATCCATCTTCAACCACCGCACATAAACAAAGTGAGACTCTCAAAAGGTGTTAAAGAGAGTTTTGTCCTGTCATGGACGCCAGAAATGTAGTGAGATGATTGCGGACCGTCACGTTTGTTGACGTGCGGTGCGGTGAAGGATGGAGCCGTAGACATTTAAGTTTGAAGATAACATATATTAGAACTAAGCACTGTGTAAAATTCTATACAAACAGAACGACGCACACATGAAACAGTGACTAAAGTACATGTAACAGATGCATGCTACGTCCCTACGCTACAAGGTTCCTGCTCGCGCTCACGTCCTCGTCGTCTTCAGTAGAAGGAGACCGTGACGGGATGACTTGGTCACTGAGCACGACGTAGTGGGTCGACTTGCCGAGTTAGCGGCGGCAGCGGCTCGAACGTTGAGGAACGGCATGAGATCAGATGACCAGGAACAGTACTGGCCGGGAACAGTCTCGTGGGCAGGTAGTCGCCGCACTGGTCACCGACATCCGCAGGAGTGCAACTGGTCAGGAGGTTGCCCAGCGGTTCACCCGAGCAAGCCTCTCGAACCCTGGCTCTTCGAACGCCGTCTCCAACCCGCCTCTGCTGCGCTCGCGCCTTCTACCTCTTCTTTTTTCTTCTCCACCGCACCACCTAGTGCTCTCTCTTCTTTCCGCGACGCGCCGCACATGTAGTCCATGTCGTCGTCGTTTCACCACAGGTAGCTTGTCACCAGGCCGATGTGTGACATCAAAGTTGAATTGTTGTATTTCGTTTATTCATCTTGCTATTCTTTCTTTCAATTGAGCAAGATTTAGGAGGTAGGTGAGAGCCTGGTTATCTGTGAATCGCTTGAAGTGCCTTCCTTCAAGGTAGCTGCAGAAATAGCTTAGAGCCTTGACTACTGCAAGGGCTTCTGATATGTTGCCCAGATGGCCATGTATCGTCTTGTTGGTACAGAAGCGCACCTGTTCCGAAGAAAGAAGCAATGTTACATAGTTTGAACGGTTTCTCAAAATCGGAAAATACTAAAATAGGGTCTGACGATATCGCCTTGACGAGTTCTTGGTACGCCTGCTCACATTCTTCCCTCCATACAAAAGGAACGCCTTTCTGTGTTAGCTGTATTAGACATCTTGCTTTCGTGGCAAAGTGCTTGATGAAGGATCGGAAATGTCCAGTCAAGCTGAGAAACACTCTCGGTGAATGCAAGTCATGGGGTTTTTCCAAACTTATTTTTTGCACTGACTCTTCCTTAGTGCTTTTTGGTTGCCCATCAAAAACTCTGCCCGACAGGACGACCGACCATTTGAAAAAATCGCTTTTATCGAGGTGGATTTTGAGCTTTGCTTTGCTCAGGGTGTCCAATACTTGTGATAGGTGTTGTTCGTGGTCTTTTCTGCTGCGCGAATGAACAATGATGTACTGTAAAAACCGGAATATAGGTCGAACTTCTTTTTCAAAAAGTCGACTGCCGTCTTACATAACAGTAATTTTTTACCAGTTTATACAGTTTTTTTTTTTTTTCATTTTTTAGAAATAGTTAGGAGGGTCGACCTACATTCTGTTCTTTACGGTATGTCATCAATGCATACAATGCAGCAATAGCCATTCAAATGTTCCACTACACCGTTCATCATTTTCTGAAAACAGGCACCCGAGTTCTTCCATCCAAATGGTAGCCTGTTATATTCGTAAACATCAAATGGTGTCACGAATGCTGTGTATTGCTTGTATTCTTCTTTATTGGTACCTGCCAGTATCCCTTGCCCAAGTCGATTCTGGAAAACCACCTGGCAGTCACCTGCTTCACAATTATTTTATCAATGCGAGGCATCAGAAATGGAAAAAGTTTTGTCTGCTTGTTTATCAGTCGATAGTTGGTGCATAGCCTAAGGCTTCCGTCTTCCTTTGGTACAATCGTAATCAGGGATGTGAATGGCGATGTTTATGGCCTGATCATGATTCTGGCTGTGAGCATCTGCTGCAGTTCCCCTTGTAATCAGTTCTGTCATGGGAAAGACCATATGGCTTTTTACGGACAATTGTGGGTGTCACGCAGCCTAAATGATACTTGTATAACAGGTGTTGCTGGTGGAGAAGCACCGAAGCAAATAAGGCTATCATCCACTGTCTTAACAACTTGCGTGTTTTAAGCATTCACACTGCAAATTCCCTCATATTGAGGATCAAGTGTTATGCCATCTTTCCAGGGGATGTTGATCCTTAATCGTTTCATATCAGGTCTTGAAAGTTTGAAATTAAATTCACCATCATTCCTTACAAGGGCGTAAACACTAAGCTACGTACATGTTTTGAAATTCTATGGGAACTGTAGTCCAATTTTACAAAAGTCTCGTTTTACCGTCGTAGCTCTGGACTTAAATAACTTTGCCTTGGTAGATTTGTTTCTTTCTACCAAACCTAAATTAATAAGGCTAACCGATGCACCCGTGTCAACTAGAACGTTGACATCTCTCGCATTTGCCTTCATTTTTTTCTGAAGTACGTTAATCTTTAGAACAGGGTGTCTACCAAATTACTTTCTCCAAATTCTCCGACTTTTCCAGGTTTTCCCTGACACTTCTAAGCATATTCCCTGACTGTTATCATGCAGCTGAGGAGAGCATTCAGAAATCACCATGCTAGTGATGAAAGTTGTGGGCGGTATTAGAGCTGGCTGCTCAACTGGGCTTCGACGCAGGCACTGTCGTTACCTACATAAAAAGAGGAAGAGTGCAAGCTATGGGTTTTTGCACATGTCATGAATCAAACAAACCCCTGCAATTATTAACCACCAATAACTTGCTATCAAAAACAAGCTAGTACAATTGTAACCTACCATTTGCGTTTGTGAAACATGTCCCTGCATTCATCAAGAGCTTGCCAGTGACCTCATTTTATGGGCTGATATCGGTAGCCACAAGCCTGCTTAGCAAGATTTTGGAGTACTGATAACGAGTCCTTGAGAGGTAAAAATGGGGAGACAAGGCACTTGCATAATTCTACAAATCATGTTGTTTTATTTGCTTTCCTTGGCTGCAGGAATTCTTTTACAATAAAAGCACTAAAGACAATTCCTGCAAGCACAGAACACTCACTTCTGGCGGTGGAGTTACTTACTGAGAGACTCAATTTCTTACTGCAGCAAGGAGGCCTCAACCTGAGCATCCTTGATGACCTTTTGCCTTTTCAGTTCAAGCTCCTTTACAAGAGCACCAGCTCTCTTCTTTTTCCTGTCGATGTCCGACGCATCCAACTGTTCCTGCTTCTTTCTCTTCAATACGTCCTTCCATCGGATGTTAGCACTACGGACCATGTCGACCATTTTGTCTGTTATATCAACTTTTGCAACACCACCTGTAGCGGACACTTCATCAAACACTAAGCTTTGTGCTACAAGGGACTCTTCCTTCATGTTCTCCACGAGACATTCCTTATTTACAGAAAAGCCACGTTCCACAGAAGAATTGTCATGCAAAAGGCAAAGGATAATATTTACAAACAGCAGTAGTTCTTTATCAGCATTTAGCCAGAGTTCAAGCCATAGTGTTTCCAAGCGCTGCTCCTTTCAGCCAAAGTCGCGCATGTGTGCTTGCGCAGAGCTGGTTGAGCACACTTCGACATAAGATCGACCTGCCCTGTCTGCTTGTAGGCCGGTGAGCCACCCGTGCTCTATGAACACTCCTAGCGCAATGGTTAACCGCTTCTGATCAGCTTGCACTGATGAGGCACAAACTGCTGGGTCCAAGCAACTGGCCCCCCTCGTCAATGTGAACTTCAATGGTGACTTCTCCATTATCTTTTGTGAGCAGGCCCTTGATGAAGAAAATGCATTCTTTCTTAACGCTCACCATAGCAATCTAAGAATGTTTGGCGATCTTCCAAAGCTCAGCTTTGGCGGCAAAACCAATGTTGAAGGCAGCTATAGGAATCATGTTCTCAGAATTGTCAAGGTCGATCCTGAGTAATTGAACGGCGTGTCACCAGCGCTTAGCGTTTCTTTTGTGACAATTAGCCCCAGCAGCGAGCGCAATAGGCCATCCAGTGCAGACGCAAGAAGGGGAACCATTGGTTTCTCTGACTGGAACTCAGCCAGTAAAGGTTCTAGTTCTTCAGCAATGGAAAGCATAAAAGCCAGTTTAACTGGCAGCTTCTAGTCAGCCACAGCCTTCTCAACATTGTTATAACTCCAGCACGTTGGTCTTCTTTTCTCTCTCTTTGGTGTACTCGTCATGGATCAGGGCAATGCCGTTCAATTACTCAGGATCGACCTTGACAATTCTGAGAACATGCGTGACCAAGTTCGGGAGAACTTGAAGTGCCCTCGCATTAACCTTGGCATTCTCTAGCCACCTCACTGAGCAGAACTTCAGTGGAAAGAGAGTGCTTCCCGTGTGGCTGATGTAATCAGCTCAATGTGCAGGCACATTCTTGAATAAGTTGTATATGCTGCAAAGGAACACCACAATGTCCCATTGTGTCACCTTGTGTCCTATTTTAAATGCGCTGCTCACAACGTGCCATCAACAGCTCCCTATGTCCAAAATATTTTCACTCGCATCAGATATGCAGCAAGCTCCTCCTTCCGGGACCTCAAGAACTTCAAATTAATGTTCAGGCCGCCTATTGATATTTGTAGGCTTTTTGCCTGCTCAATCTTCTCAGTAGCTTTTCTGAATGAAGCTGCTAAATCTTCTGCACAAGTATGGCCTAAAACAACATGACGTGAGGTAGCGGGTTTTCACAGAGGCGTCAACTGGGTCCCAGAACCTGACTAATACATCCATTTGCTCTTTTTGCACAATTTTGTTCAGGGACTCATCAAAAGCCATGACCACGTGTAACACACTATCAAGCTTCAACAGCAGCTTGTTTCAGAAGTACGGGGCAATACCGTGACAAATCGTATAGCCGACTTTGGCCTTCTCAAGTTGAATTTTCTTCACGATGTCCCACGCGGGAAACTTCAGAGGAAAAGCGGAGCAGACGCTGCTGCTGAACGAAATGTTCCTTGTAGTGCTACAGCATTTAGGCACCAAATAATTTCAGCTTTTGTGACCCATTTTTTTCACCACAAAACTGCTTGAAGAAGCTTTTGCATCGGGCGCACCGCAGGAGTCCATTCGGTGCTCGTGCCAGGTACCGCAAGGGCACTATCAGTAGCAGCAGTCATGGAACAGGCAGACTGTAAGTTGAGTCCAGCACTAAAACAACCGCGAAGGTTTGTCTGGCTAGAACTTTGTGATGAGCTCATAGCGGATTGGTGCGTCTTGCTTGCAGTGTGGCTGGCAACTGCTGTGTTGATCATGTTGCTGAGTTCTCTGAGAAGGTCTTCTGGCAAACTTTGCATTCAGCCCTACCGGTGTCGTCCGGCATTGCCCTGATCCATGACGAGTACACCGAAACGTCTGGGTTCCCCCAATCCAGGTGAAATGAGCCCTTCTTTGCAGGCGGCATTGCGGCTCACATACCACGTACAGGCGCGGCCACTGTTAGAGGTAACACGGAGCGGGTGGCCACGCTCCACGGAGTGCCACGACGGGCGCAGCGCGAAGTATTGTGGCACAAGCGCAATCAATGCCAGAGGCGGAGTTAGCTGCGCGTTGTCTGTTACGGTTCCTCCCACTTCGCTGCACACGCTCTAGTACCGTAGCAGATGACACGCAACTAACTCCGCTTCTGGCGCTGATTGCGCTTGCGCCGCAATACTTCGCGCGGCGCCTGCTTGGTGGTCCGAGGAGCGTGGCCACGCCCGCCGTGTTACCTCTAACAGTGGCTGCGCCTGTACCTTGTTGACAGAACAATGGCAATATGGCAGCTGTCCAGCGCGGATCGGATCAAATCTAACCTGGATTGACTTAGCTATATTTTTCTTTTCTTTTTTAGTGGGCGGCCAAAACTATTTTATAGCTAGGTCCCGTAAGCATGGAAAAAGAAAAGCTGACTTTTTTTTTCCGGCCTGGAGGAAGGCCTGTGAGTGCCATAGCCGTATTAGTTTGGTCCCTCATTTATCATTTGATACGAATGCACGAACATTGCACTAATCGGAATGCTTTCGAGCCAAGCTAAGACATGCAAACGCTTTATCGGCATGAGTTGTGTTGCTTTATCGTTGCATTTACTGTATGGTGTCTAGAAACAACAGTTGTGCCTTGCCGTCTTCATACGCTTTTTATCCGCCGTTCACTGTGGTTGAAGCCAAGAGAGCGACTTTATCAGCTTTGATCTAGGGTTAAGATTGTTTCCGTCGACCTTCGCACAGACTTCTGTCTTTTAGTTTCCATCACTTGGTGAAGTTTTTGACAAATTCCCTGACAATTCCCTGACTTTTCCAGACGGTTCGAAATTTCCTTACAATTCCAGGTTTTCTTGGTTTTCCCGGTTGGTAGACACCCTGTAGAAGGTAAACAATGGCACTCTTGATAGGCAAATATGAATGCTCACTTTGTTGTTGAGAGATCACCACCTGGTGGCACGAGTTCCAAACTTTGCTCCTGATGTCGCATTTGCTGGGCCGGAACAGTCGATGCCTTGCTCCTTTGATGGCGGGATTGAGTGCCAGACGTCATGTGGCAGACTTTCGATGACGACGTACTTCAGACTGTAAAGAAAATTATCCACTGGGCTTAGCTGTCTTGTCTGCAACTGTCTTTGACCATCCTTGGTCATTCCAAGTATGAGAAGCGGAATGACCGCCAAGCCTGGGACCTTTGGGCCGGCCAGTTCAGGCAGTCTTCTGTTCTAAAGAAAAAAAAAATCAAGAAGACTTTCACTTTGATGCTTGTAGAGAGTAGCCTTTTCCCATTGGCAAACGGCGCTCAAGCTGAACGCAGATAGAAAACTTTTCCATTCTTCCCAAGCTTTATTCATGTGTTCAACAATCCTGAAGTCATACCACTTTTTGGCATTGCCCGAGAGGTATACAGGTAGATTCTGCACTTCTTCTGCATCAGTCATCCATTGGTTCCTCTTGTAAGCGAACTAATAAAAGTTTAGCCACAAAGATGGAGCTAAATAATTGCCGTCAAATGCTTCTGCCTTCATAAGTTCACTAAAGGGGCACTCCTTTTCTTGTATTATCTTGATAATTGTGCTAAGAGCCTCTTAATGTTTTTGCGTCTGTTTATATTGGCTTTCAGCATGTGTGTCAGTGCACTTGCTACATTGGGTTGGCATGAAATACATGTACCCTCCTGGTCACCATTTCCAATGAGTCTAAAGTATTCTATGGCGAGATTAATCGTGGCGGTACCTTTTCTCAGGACGTCATCCACTGCTGTCACTGCCTTGGCCACAACCCATCTGGGAAGCTCAGGAGACCTGGTGTCCAACTCAACAAGGACTTCACCATCCAGTAGACAAGTTCGGAGGTACCAGCATTCATCTTCTTGAGCCCCCCCCACCCCCTCTGAAATTTTGTGGAGCCTTCATGCACAATGATTAAGACAACCATGCCTGAAACCATCCTACATTTTTGTCCATGAATGGCTTTTCAGATTGCAGAGACAGTCCTGTTCAAAAATGTTGTTTCCTGCCAGTAAACCACAACAACTTGTTTGCCAATGGCTGGGAAATGTGTCACACCAGAAAAATATGTTCACGGACACTTCGCTACCTCACTGTCGATACCTTAGCTGGCATGCCTTCCTTCATTATGTGTGCTTAGCCGAGTGAACTTTGCATTGTTTGTGGTCCTGCAGGTGCTTGCTTTGTGCATTTCATTGCATTGACTGTTGGCGAAAGGGTACTTCAACAAAACCCTTTCTGTTGAAGATCTTGCAATGTTTCGGAACCCACTTGGTTCCTTCTTGAGGGGTGAATACAATGACCCCAAGAATGGAAAATTAGTAATACAAGAACAATACAAAGATTATTTTATTGACATCATACTAAAAACCAAGACCTTATTTTATATAATGCACTAATGACTGAAGAGGCTCCCTGAAGCCACAATGTGCAATGCACATCATCATCATAAGCCTATTTTTATGTCCATTACAGGACAAAGGCATTTCTCAGTGATCTCCAACTACCCCTGTCTTGCGCTAGCCGATTCCAACTTGCACTTGCAAATTTCCTAATTTCATCACTCCACCTAATTTTGTAATCTACGACTGCACCTTCCTTCCCTTGGCACCCATTGTGCAACTCTAATGGTCCAACCTACCCTATGAATTGCATGGCCTGCCCAGCTCCATTTCTTTTATTAATGTCAAGTAGAACATCGGCTATCCCCGTTTGCTCTCTGATCCACACTGCTCTCTTCCTGTCTCTTACCGTTGCGCCAAAATTTTTTAAAATTTCATCATGCTTTACGCGGTCCTTAACTTGTTCTCGAGCTTCTTCGTTAACCTCCAAGTTTCTGCCCCGTATGTTTGCACCGGTAGAATGCAATGATTGTACACTTTTCTTTTAAACAACAGTGGTAATCTCCCAGTCAGATTTGGTAATGCCTGCCGTATGCACTCCAACCCAATTTTTTTCTTCTGTAAATTTCCTTCTCATGATCAGGGTCCCCTGCGAGTAATTGACCTAGATAAACGTACTCCTTTACAGACTCTAGAGGCTGACTGGCGATCCTGAATTCTTGTTCCCTTGCCAGGCTATTGGACATTATCTTTGTCTTCTTCATATTAATCTTCAACCCAACTCTTACACTGTCTCGATTAAGGTCCTCAATGTCTTTGATGTATCAGTTCTCAGATTGGCATACATCTGAGTGTTGTATGTAGTAGGCTAAGTGTAGCCTAAGCAAGCCAACGGTTGAGAGACCGAGCGACACGTCTTTGTTGTCTTGTGCCTACTGCATACAACACTGTGAAGGAGTTTTTTTTCTGTTCCCAAAGCACAATTTTTCTGTTTGTTTCTGAATCCACACTCACTCCCTTCCTCCCCACATCTCCTTCGCCTGTGTAGAGTAATAGGCCACAGACAAAGTTTCTCCACATTTCTTTCATGAAAGCTTTGTCCCCTACTTGAGATTACTTGTACCTAAATGTGGAACATTATGGTACACTATAGACTGGTTGCTTTCGAGCACTCTAGAGCACTCTCACAGTGCGGTTTACATTTGAATGGTTGAAATCTAGCAATCAAAACACATTTGCCTGGTTCATTCAGAGCTCTTGGAGCCTTTGAGCTGGGAGTGTGACAG
Source organism: Dermacentor silvarum (assembly GCF_013339745.2). NCBI lineage: Eukaryota > Metazoa > Arthropoda > Arachnida > Ixodida > Ixodidae > Dermacentor > Dermacentor silvarum. The sequence continues at coordinate 101,737,090 of NC_051154.1, read as the reverse complement.
AGATCCGACAGAATTTCGAACACGTGGCACTTCTAATAGGTCTGGGAACAGCTGAACATTCAGCTTGGGCATGCTTTCACTGGCTTCAATGTCAAGAGGACTCAGCATCACTGCAATATGATAAGGAGCATGGTAGGTTGAACCATTTGAATGTATACCATTAGTTTAATGGGGTGCTCCCTCAGAGACAGGTTGAGAAGTGCAACTTGATCAGAGATACACTTAGCACACTGTAGCATCTGAATGTCTAGGGAGGGAGAGAAAGAAAAGTATGAGAAAATGGCAACTGCAAATGACTGCTTGCTCTTGAGCATGTATTAGCCAACACTTCTGTGCACGTTACTGCAACATTACACCACAATCAAGCTTGAAAGTGCTGCTTCCAAAATTTAGTCACATGGTCATAGATGACAACAGAGCCGCCAGAGAGTTTGTTGTTGGGCTAATTGGTACATAGTCATAAATATGTATGATAACAGGACACACAAAAAATTGCTGGCTCTCCTGTAATCGAGAGTAGATGTAAGCATGAAATGGCTGCCATATGTCGTCTTTTGCTGCTTGTGGTGCCGCCGCCTTCAACCGCGTTTTTTCTAGCAACAGTCCAATGCGCTCAGCGTCTGCCGCCACTTTTTCTTCTTGTTGCATCGAAGTAGTCAGCTGCAAATGCATGGCCTTAGGTCCCCTGTATCTGTGTTTTGAATGTTGTTATTGGAAATGACAAATTAAACTTCAGCATACTAGAAGTTACAGCTTGAGTGATATTGTGAAGAAACATTAGGAAGAACTTGGAAGCAATATTTATTGTAACTTGTTTGGAGAGTAACTAGCATATGTAATGTGGCCCTGTACAAAGGGTTGGGTACCAGAGACTGCATTTTGTCAGGTTTTGACAGGTTGCCCAGCCTGAGTTTATTCTGACACATTTCAATAAAAGTTATATTTTTGCCTTGCCATGAAGGCCTCTTTTCCTCAAGATTCAAGCTTCATGCACTGATGCTACAATCTGATACATAAACAAGGGTCTTTATATCAACAACTAGAGCTGCAAGACAAAAGAAAAGGAAAATTTACAACAGAATTTAAATGAAGCAAAGCAACCGAAGGGCATGTCACAATGGCAGCTGTGTGACTGTTGATTGAACCTAAGTGTGTTGTTCCGATGTTCTTTTCTCGAACTTGCAAGCTATGAATTATCTTCATCTTGGTGATGGAAGCTAACAGATCTTCAATGCAAGTGATGTATAAATTTTGTTATAATATACTGAAGCAGTAGCCATGGCGATCAATACACCAAGAATAAGTTTGAATAGTGAAGAATTTGACGAGTCTTGTCTTGTAATTCATGAATGGAAATATCAAGTCAGCCTTAGTTCAGCTGTGAGAAGAGCTCTTGCAAGAATTATCACTGACCCCTTGTACAATGGCAGGGCATAACAAAGATATTGCCAGTAGATTTAATACGCTAAAGGTGGTTGTAGGTTAGCAAACTTCCATATTCTTACTAACTAGCCCAGGCACTTAGGGTCTTTCTTTATTTTATTGTGAGATTAAAAGTAAATAGAGAAGTCCTTGTTGTCACATGGTGGTAACAACTAGCAACTAGCAGCATAGTAGGTGACCAAACGAGTCGAAGCAAGTACCGAAATTGCAATGCTGTGCACCCGCTTGACCACCTTCTGTGCCATGAAATCATGATGCATGCACCTCCTGGGAAACCAAGTCAAAATTAGCTCTCAGGAAAGCTATTATAGTAAACCGTTTAAGGTGCTCCGAGCTTGCCAGTATTTTTTTTTTAGATTTTCAAGGTCGAGGACTTTTGTTTCACGTAAAAAATAAAAAGTTTAAAATTTCATGTCATCACTCCTTTAAAGAGGATGTTTATAAAGCTTGTATAAAGCAAACACTTGAGCATTCCTGTGCTGTGGAACCTGCCCATTCAATCTGCTGCTGTGAGATTTGTCCTAGGGTGACACAACCGATTTCTCAGCAGATATAATATAAACAAATAATTGCATTAGGTACCTGTAAAAATATCCATCTGCTCTTCTGTATGATCAATCACGCAGTAGCTAACTGTAAAAAAATGCAGCAGATCCAACGAGTTGGAATCTATATACAGCGAAGCTTTGTGTGAGTGCATAAAGAGTCAAAACATGAGTACACACACACACACAGCGTGGGTGCACACAAATTATACCGAGCCTTTTAAGTGGAGTTGCTGGCTACTAGCGAGTACGACGGGGACGCCTTGAACACATCCAAGGTTTCCGAGGCAGCATGCGCATACGTACGTAGTGCAATTCGAATCCTTTCTATCTTCAAGAAGTGTCTACTTCTTCATTACCGTGCAGCCACAAATGTGCGAAGGTGAGCTTTCCGTTTCAATTTTTTTTCTTTTTCTCCCACATGGCCAGTGCTGCCGTGCTGTGATGGTGACGATTTACTGGCATCCCCTTTTAAATGGGGCGGTGACACATAGTCACCTAGCCTGCTTGAGTTACTCCGGTATTCTATACATGCTTTTCATTCAAGCATTTTTTCTCTATCTACCTTGTACCGCTACTTATGCCTGTAACAAATCCGGTCGTATCAATCTCTTCCCTGCTTTTCTTCCACCAATACTCCAAGCGGATGCGCGGAGACCAGAGCCATCTCATGGTGATGCAAGGAACCCAGCGGTGGTGACGCGCGCCTCCTCCACCGTGATTGGTTGGCCAATTCGACGACAGAACTACACAGCTTCCATGGTCTCGAAAACCCAGCAATGTTCACAGAGAATAGCTTTGTTTTTAAAATGCCTCCTCTTTATTTCACTAACTACATTAGACATCTGCTCTTATGGACAACACATAAAAATGATAGACTGTTCAAAATATTTGTTCTTTCTGAGGATCATTAAGCAGTAGCATTTGTTATTACTAGATATTGTAGGTCGCAATTTTACTGCACTTGCAGTATCTGGTGTGCCTTGAAATAATGTAAGGAGGTGCTGGGAGATGCTTATCGATGAACAACTGCATGCCCAGTGGTGACACAACTTTCATTACTGATTTTGACAGGAAGTTGGTTGATGACCCAGGCAAGAAATGTACATTTCTGAGTTGAAGTAGGACACTAAGTTGGGCAAGTAGAATTCTGTTCATGATAGCTTAACAGTAAAGGATCAGTAAAAAACTGGGTGGGTTCTGACTCTTAGCAGCTTAATTCATTAAAATGGCGACATATGTGCCCTCAAACAAAAGCTAAAATCAGTGCTTGTTTGTATGGCATATGTAGAGCTTGGGATGGGTGCATGGTGTTTCACATCCAGTTGCTTTATGCAAACTGATGGCAGTCCTTTTTTTGTATGCCAGGGAATTCCAAAGCATGTCAGAAAAATTTTGTACACCACATACAAAGTCATACTTACACTTGCAAATTAGCACTTGTGAAGGTGCCTGAATGCCAAGGTGTACAATGTGCACCATTTGCAAAGCACATCTTACGTATAGGTACAAAATTGGACTGGTTAATACTGAAGTTGGCATTTTGATACAGACAGACAACACAAATGCAGAGAAAAAAACAAAACGCACACAGTCACATGGCTATGGTGATTTATTTGCAGATGTGCACAATATATATATAGCAATGAAAATAAGATGCAGGCATGAAATATGCAATGGTTTATTGAGAGTGAGAACAGGGGTGCAAAACTACTTCAAAAGGTTACCAGTAAAGATTTGAGCTGCCCACCTACCCAGTCTGTGTCCATTATAGTCTGGCATATTTTTCTATGTTGGGCGTAAGAGGGCAGTTAAAAAAGGACAGAATGCTTCTCTCATGCAGTCAAATACAATGTCAGCGTATATGGCCAACAGCGTTTCTGGTGTGTCCTACGTTTGTTATCTTCATGAAGTGCCAGAAATGCTATTGGACATATATACTTTGATGTGTCTGGTGCCAAGTCATGCAAAACTTCACGAAAGAGATAGTATCTCCGAAAGTGATCACCCGAGGATACCGCTCCTGGTGTAGGTGGTGTGAGAAAGCACAGTTCTTAGTACTGTGTTTTGGGTGCTATCATACCCCTGGCAGTCTGCAGTAGTTTGTTTGCACAGCATCAGTGGAGGCACACTGCAATCCAAACAATCTTTTCCATAAAGTTCAAAGGAGTGAAGTAGACAGTCCATAATTAAAAAGTCCCCGAAACGGTATGGACAAATTTTGTAGACATGTGGGGTACAGCTACAGTAAAACATTGGCACCACAGTTTAAGTGAAGCATCTATGGACGTGAAGTGAAGAGAGCTATGGACGATTACAAGTTACCCTCCTCCCTAGCCATGCTTTTTCTCAACTCGTTCGCCGAGCGATCGGGGCTAAGCTCCGCCTACACTGGCTCTGTGTCACGATGTGACGTCATGTCTACTTCCGGTGTCTTGGAGCCAGGGCACGAAGCCTGTCCAACCTCTCTGCTAGCCGCCTGGCCGTCGATCTCCAGTGAGAGCTATCTAAGCAGCATGCATTGCAAGCATTTTGTTGCAGTGCCAAGCATGTTTGGTATTCTGGTAAATGCCGGAGAGCTGGGCGTTTTGATGGATGCCCGGAGGTGTTAACTAAAGCCCCTCCATACTGCTACCATTGCGATGAAGGGGCTTTGGCGTAAACGTGATTAGCCCGAGCAGAGCTTAACCAACTAAACACAGAGCTAATATTGCTGTAACCAAGTGTAAAACATTTAAAAAGATGTGCTTATGATCTGCTGCCAAAAATTTATGCCAGCAACAAAGTAGAATACGCTTGGCTACTGCTATATTACCTCTGTGTTTGTGAGCTCTGTGCCACCAAGTGGATGCACCCTGCAGGCCGACCACGTTTGCCCATCTGTCAAAACGCCCAGTCCGTCTGCATCTACTGGAATACCAGACACGCAAAAACTAGTCATCCTCTAGCGTAAAGTGACAGCCGCAAATGCGTAGGTCCTGGTGGTGATTAGATACTGACAGCCCGATGCGCCACAGCCACTCTGCTGGCCTGTTGCCTTGCAGAGGGACACGATGTTGTAGCTTGACATGTCGCCAATTGCTAGGTTTTCAGCCCACAACGCAACAAGGGCGATTCATGGTTCTCGCGAAAAGAAACCTTGAGACCAACACCGACCACGCAGCTCACGTCAACACGGAGCATGTTGTAACACAAGCAGACGACACCTGCTGTATGCCAGAAGTGCTTGAGTGTAGCGATAAATTGTTTTTGTGTATTAATCAACATTCCAACTACTACAAACAACATTGGTTCACCATTAAGCTGAAAATTCTATGAAAGACATACATCCAAAAATTTAAAGACAGACCAAGCCAGTGAAGAAAGCACAATTTTTGTGCACAGCACGAAATTTGTGCCTTTTGTGCACAATTTGTGCACAATTTTGTGCACAGCACAAACAGTGCCTTTTGTGGGCAGTCATCAAAGACTGTTGAACAATTAATGTACACATGCAAGATATCTAAAACAATAAATGAACAATTCAACTTAAAGCTACTGTATAGAAAGAAAGAACATAAAATTGCCTGCAGGTTATCATGGTTGTGTTTGATGAAGAGTCAAGCGCATTAGGTTTGTTACTAAGTGAAAATTGAAAATAAATAAATTCTTCATATGTTTCAAATGGTGCATAGATTTCATATTGGTTCAGTGGAATTTTTTACTTTTTATCTGTTATTTAAAGACAAAATGAGTTGTAAAAAAAAAAAAGCTGTACTGGACTGCTTGATGAAGCACGCCCCCCGCCCCCCCCCCCCCTCCCTTTTTTTTATCCCTTCAGCAGCATTAGGAAATTGTCTCAGAATACTTCATACACAACGAACATGTGAAAGAAGGTAAAGTGATACAAAAAACAGTGATAATTAGCATAGAGGCACACACATATCACAATAAAGCAAAGCATAAAAAAATTAGGTGATGATAGTGAATAGATACACAGGTATCACAATTTACAGGTGAGAACAAAGCTACCACATTCCCATTTAGAAAATAAATAAATAAATAAATAAATAAATAAATACATGTTTATATTTTCTTTTTTTTTGTACTTCTGGCAAATTATGCAGCACTTCCTTGTGAACAGGTCAAAGTGAATAGGGCTTTGACTGGGGCTAGTTGGTATGACATCGTTCTGTTCGCAGCGCTATACTGTTACACAAAGGAGAAAAAAGAAACTGACGCCCATGTGCACAAACTTTCAACTGTTTATCATCTGCTAGCGCACGTCAAATATATACAAGATAGGGTGGGTGACTGAAAGTCAATAGAAACCATGAAATGAAAGACGAAATGAAAGCAATCAATGCACATATGATTTCACAATGACAAGTATGGCTTGATCTAACACTAATATGTGATTAAAAGCTGTTTCTGCCAGAACCACCAAAGGTGTGCTAACATGGTTTCTGGAGTCATTTTTTAGCATCAAATAAGCTTCTAAGGTATCATGTGGTTTTTTTCAAAGCTGCAGCGAGCCAAAGCTTTGGTTTCGTTGACGATATAGGCTTGCAGCCGCATCATGCACAGTGTGCCGCCAAATGTCCTGGTCACTGGAGCATTTCTGTCACATACCTGTGCTTTCTTAACCTAATATACATCGGCCTGTCTGACCTATGTATGATTTTCCGCACGTGAAGGAGATCTTGTAGACAACGCTGTCGACACATTCCAAATAGTACCTGTTCGCATGCTTTATTTTGCATTTTTATTTGGCTGATTTTTATATGGCATTATTTATTCTTTTGCATAGGCCTTTCATCTTTAAAGGAGCTGAAAAAACCACTTTTGCGCCGTGCCTTTTTCCAATCTTTTTGAGGCCATGTGAAATTTTGCGGATATAAGGGATCACGGTTACTTTCTTCTTATGCTCACCGTCCTTTGCAGCTGCTTTCTTTTTGTTACCTAAGCCTCTCATAACTTTTTCGGCGATGTACATTTTAAGTGTGGTAGGATAACCACTGTCCTCAAGCTTCGTGACCTGTTGCTGCATACTATCGTTGATTCTATGGTCACGTGATTTTCCGAGGGTTTGGTTCATGCTTGGGGTAACATTTGCTCTTTTAACTAACTTACAATGCCCTGAATCGTAAGAGAGCAGACATTTTTTCACTCCTCATTTTGTACTCCCAACAAATGCGAGTTGCACTGAATGTCAGCTTCATGTCTAAGAATTGGAGGCTATTATTATCTGGCATTTCAACCATAAACTCCAGCCCTTGGTGTGCACATGTGAACATTTCCACACTTTCTATTTCAGTAACCTCTGCGAACTGGTCATATGGAAAACAAATTTGAATATCGTCAACGTAACAGAAACATCTGACAGCAGCTGCAGCTCTAAGAAGCATGCGTAATTTCAGCTTATTTGACACTAAAAAATGACTCGAGAAACCACGTTAGCACACCTTCTGTGGCGCTGGGAGAAACAGCTTTTAAATTCATAGACGAGTGTTACATCAAGCCATACTTGTCATTGTGAAATCAGATGTTCGTAGATTACATTCATTTTCGTTTTTCAGTTCATGTTTTCTATTGACTTTTAGTCACCCTATCTGGTATATATTTGATGTGCGCTAGCAAATAATAAATAGTTGAATGTTCGTGCACATGTGTGTCAGTTTCTTTTTTTGTCCTTTGTGTACAGTATAGCGCAGTAAATAGAATGAGGTCAAAGTGAGCTAGTCAATGCATATTTAGCAGATGAAAGCATGTACTGCAAACAGTCTTTAATTATATTTAAATGAGTGTGTACTTAACTTTCCAAGCTTCACTATATCTTGTTAATTAATGTTATTTTTCTCGTAGAATTGCGTCAGCATATATGTTATTTACATTCTTTTGGGTTTCTAGCCTAAGTATAATACCTTTGTGATCATTATAAAAGCTACATAATTTAATGATTACAGTTTCACTGAACGATTGGTTGCTGCTGCATATGGTGCATTAAAAATGAGATGGATAAATTTATTTTGTATTACAAGGTTATGTTTGGGGACATATACCGTATTTACACGATCGTAAGTCAACCTATCTTTAAAATATGAATGAAAATGTGCAGTAGGGGAGGGGAGGGTTGATTTACAATCGAAAGCAAAACATGGCACCGGCAATAAAAGCGAGAGAAACGAGATATCAGGCGCACTACAATGTGGTTACTATGCGGTGGGCTGCAACTTCGACGCATCTGAACGGGGGTGGCGCGGGAGTGGCAACTGCAGCAAGGCAGCACTAGTGAGGACGACAGCACAAGTGAAGACAAGTAGTCGAGTGACCATGCCAGCTACTAATAAATTTTCATTATGGAATGCCTTTTTTTTCCCTGACACACGTGATATGGGGGGGTTGACTTACATTCGAGTCGACTTACAATCGTGTAAATACAGTAATATGACACTATTTCATTGCACTAAATCGTGGTTTAGGTGCGAACAGAAACATGAGTTATGCAATAATAACTTGACATTTTCTAAGATACAGCAGCTGAAAACAACAGTTTGTTCTTATTTAGCTAGTTTTGCTAAAGTACAATAGTCTGACATATGATGCTCCCACATGTAAGTAAAGAAAAACACCAAGACACCTACAACCATCAATGGTTTTGGTCTGGCATGAGTTTAGTAATATGCACAGTTTTTCTAGTGAAAATTCCAATAGAAAAATTAATAGCCTATAAGGTTATCAACAGCTAACAGCCTCGCAGTGAAATTACTTAGTCAGCAGGATATCCAAATCATGTCTGAATATTCGTGGACTGTTTCGAATAGAAATAAGACATCCAGTTTCATATATCCTGCCACGGATGTCCTCAGGATATTGCACCCGGACCTGTTTTGAGTATCCTACTATGGACGTCCCAAGGACATTGCACATGGACCTTTTTCGGCATACACATGAATATTTAGTCCTCCAAGAGGGCTTTGTGTTTGAGTTCCCTTGTAACAGAATGATGTTTTCTCGCATATTCGGATTAAAATTCAAAGCTATTATGCCTGTAGCTCATGTACGTCGCACTTCACAAATTATCCGACGTAATTTACTTTGAAAACTTCATTTAGTTCAATAAGCCAACTGCACTTGGTGGAATGCCTAGAAGAATGAGGAGTATGCTCCACTTCTGCACACATGTGTGTGTGCGTAACATGTACATAAAATGTAATTCTTCTTGATGTATGGGTGCTCTGCCTGTTGCATCTGTCACACAGTGTGTGCTGCGACTGTAATAGACATTATGGCAAACACTGTGCAGAAGGCCCTGGCATATGTCCCTCGCGAACATGCAAGGGTTGTTCGAAGGAAACAGAAAAGGCATCGAAACGGTCATGTGAGGGACCATCCGCAGGAGTTATTCGACATATCCCTAGAATATCCATGTCCTGGCAATGGATGTCCATAAGCTATCCAAAGGACATCATCGTTGTAAATGGGCTGTTAGTCTAAAGGCACAGCCATACTAGCCAAAAGCCGTGCATGGAAAGCCACTTGCAGCTTAACATGCAATATTGGCATGGCCAAACCTGTGGGCATCTTTGCCGCTGTGGCAAGCACACATCGGCAAAGCTCTCAGGTGGAATTACTACGGCTGTGATAAGCGATGCTGAGAGAGGGTGGTAGTTCCTCGTGGGATTTGCCCTCATGAATGAATCGGCCACTCCTCATTGGTCTCCCAGATCAACAGTGAATGACGTGCTGAAAAAATAGCTCTAAAACCAACTTACTCTGTGGCAGAAAAATCTTGCAGCTCGCCTGCTTTCGTAGCACGCTTTCTGCCACCTTCAGCATTCTGTGTGTGTTTTACGCTAGTGTAGCCATGCCTTAATAATTTCTTATAGATATAACCAGCAGCCATTAGCCCAGTCAAATATAACGACTGGGATTTCCAATTGGTTTAATGAACACAATTGGACCAATTGGTTCACCAATACAAGAACCCTTAATGCTTGTAATGCTCTCTGGATCATAGAACACAAATTTTTGACAATTCAAGAAGCTTACTCATGCACGAACACAGCACGGCAGCTCACTTCAATGACGTATCTATCATTTCACTATGTGGTGTCTCTCATATATGCTATATAATATATACAAGCGAAATCTGGGTCACAAATTAGTCATCAAGGCAAAAAAAAAAAAAAAATAGTTTTAAAGGAGGTTTTAAGTTGACAAAAAAGCTAAATGCTGCAATCCACTGATCATATCAAACTACAAAGATATCTTATTTGAGAACTCAAATTATGTTATGCTATCCCTACGAAAAATTCCAATAGAGAAATTCCATTGGTTTCATCTTATTGGATTATGAAACAATAGACCTGATACACTGATAGCCGGTATTAGCCTATTAGCTTAAAGGTGTATTAGTGTAGATGGGAGCACTGCGTACCAAAGTGGTTAGCTCTACAAAAGTGTATTAACTGTTCATTTTAAATCGAAGCTTTCTAGGCGAACTCTCCCGTACTTTTCTGATAGTCTTTCTGCTGTCTTTCCAAATAGCTCACACAAAAGACGGCACTCATATAACGAATTGTGGCCTATATTTAGCCCCATCTGTACTACCTTTACAGATGTGCTGGCGGTCAGCTCTGTTCTCTACGAAATTGCACAGTGAAACAACGAACAGTACCTGGGCCGCAATTTTGTAGCGATGCCTTCTGCTCTATTATATGCCACTCTTATCATCCACCGTTCACGGCCGGCTGATCGCTTTGATAACGCGGGCGGGACGTCGCTCTGACCACTACTGACAAAGCGCGAAAAGTGCGAAAAGGAATATCATCGGAGAAGGAATCTCTACAAAATCACGGCCCTGTACTCTGTTTCAGTAATTCCGTGCAGCACTGTAGAAGCTACAGGCTACTTCGACTAATCAGGGGGTCGAACACGTCTTAAAGGTGCCCTTCCTCGCCCTGTCTGCTAACAGCCAGCGCTGCAGCACAGGCGGCGGCAACAACAGCAACTGCGCAGCGAAATCAGTTGTTGTGATAGCAATGGTAGAAAATTCATTCCATAATCGCTCTGACACCAAAAAGGCATGTGACTTCAAGGTATTTTGAGATACCGAGGAGAAGGAGGGTTGCAGAGACAGTGGAATCGGAGTGTTCAGAAGGAGCACTCGGGCCAGCACATCGCACAGGATGGTGGTGCCATCTCCTGATCCCTCTTGTAACATCCAATAGTTAATGGTGTGCTCACTGACATTCGTAAGTGCAGCCGTTTTCTTAATTAGAATTCATGCATGCTTACCACACTCCTTCCGCACTTTTCCAAGCATGTTCAACACCAATTATTTGTTCCTTTTGCGTAACAGAGAAGCTTGGAAAAATACCAAACGAGCAAGTCTGCGGACACCATTTTTGTGAAGGACGAAGCACTGCTCAGGAGGGAGTCCTCCGCGGTGTTGTGGCTGTGGCAACTACACATAGCCACTGTCAAATGAATTGTTTGTACTTTTAAAATGGAAATTAATGTCTGTACGGCAGCATTGCATTAATTTTTTTTGTTCTCTGCATGATTTGAACAAGTGGAGAACTCTTTTCAGTAGCATAGAGCTTCAATAATTATTTTATTACAGAACGAAGCAAAATCGCGCAATAAACCACCCTGAGAAAGAGAAAGAGCAAAGAGAACACCTGCACACGAAATCAAACTATTATCTGGTGAGCTGAGAAAAGATATTTAATTTAAGACACACAATAGTATATACTGACGAGTAGTCGAACAAGGAATGTCTCTTTAAGCCAAAGTTTCAACAAGTGGACTTGTCTTTGTCAGCATAGCAACTGGTCAGTCAATTGCTGCCTTGACAAAGCCAAGTCCGCTTGTTGAAACGTTGGTTTAAAGCACCTTTCCCCGTTCAACTACCTCCTCGTAATTTCAAGTTTATATCTTTCTTTCAGCTTCTGTGTTGTTTCAATAGTATATACTGGCACTGTTAAAGTAGGTGCATTCAAATGCCGAGGATCATCTGAATGATCAATAACAACCGCACCACCAGCTGATAATTGGGATGTGGTATTCTTTATTTGGCGAGTATCTTTTCAGAACTTGTGCAGATTTTTTGAGACAATCAATCTGGGATAAAGTTGCATGTTAAAACAATGATCTTTTGATTGATATGCCACTTTCACAAAACTTCTACTTTTTCCCTCAACTGCCAGCTCGAATCTGTTTGTTTCTTAGTTCCAGACCTTATGCTTGAAACAGGCAATGTAGCCTATTATCCACAATGCATACTAGGAAAGATTTTTTCTGCATAGTTATGCAACCACAATAAGCAGATGGTTTCATAGGTTCTCTGGAGACATCACTGTCAATAATATCACTGAGGCGTGCTTCTGGGCATTCAAGTACCACATGTATCACTGGTGTGTGACCATTTCTGAAATTAGCAGCATATTGAATTCAAAGAAATTTATGGCGCAAACTAGACGAGGACAAATAACTTGACAGGACGGCTAAAAGCAAGATTCTGCTGAATATACATTTTTTTTTTTTTGTGCGCTAAGGGGGTCTGTTAATAATGAAATGCTCAAAAGTGGGATTATAGCGATATTACTCAACTGCAAGAACCCTGCACATATGTTGGCTCATAACCCAGTCGTGCAGGGCAAAGTGTTGTAATAATGATAACATGTTTGCTATACTGAAAAGTTACACAAAGGCACTCCAGATCAAAACCTTCAGTCACCTGTAAAAAATAAGCCATGTAGGACAATATTGCAGTGCACATAATGGCTTTAGTTGTTGCAAAGCTTATAAATGAAACTTGAAATGCACTGAAATCATGTTGAGTTTAATTAGGCTTTCATTCAGATGAAGTGGCAATAAGCAATATTATTCATTAATTTGACCATAATACCAATTTTATGAAAGAATATATCAGGAATAAGACACATACACAATAAACAAAGAAAGTAAAAAAGATAGTCTGTGCAAAAAAAATATTTGCTTATTATTATTATTATTATTATTATTATTATTATTATTAGCACAGTGCCGCCCTTAGTAAATCAAATTGGCACCAAATATGTAACAGACTGCGAGGTAATCTTTACACCTCCAGAGCCTGGCATCTTCTTCGACATATGATAGACCCCACTCAAACTAAAAAACAAACCCGACTTAAACTCAAAAGGCTTACCCATCAAAATCAATATAATCAGCAAGCACTCTTAGGCCAACTTCAATCAACTTATACCACTGTGGGCCAAACGCTATCATATCCCGACTACATAGGCCCCGATCAACCCTCCCTCAACATCCCCATTACGGAGGTTGAAGTCAGAGCAGTCCTCATTAAGCTCAGAAACTCAACTCCTGGTGATGACGAAATCACCAATGTCATGCTCAGAAGCCTAGATGACTGTTCTATTTGCCTTCTTACTGAGTACTTCAATGAGTGCTGGGAAACGGGGGAGCTACCTGACCTGCTGAGTGGAAGCATGGAAAAATAATTTTCATCCCTAAACCCAATAAGCCCATTAATGCCCAAAATCTCCGTTCCATCTTTCTGACTTCGTGCCTGGGCAAACCGTTTGAGCATTTCATCCTTATCCATCCCACGCAACAGATAGAATCCCATGGATTATATCGATCCCCATAGCATGGTAGGATTTCAAGCCCATCTCTCGGCACAGGATGCCCTACTACAGATTTCACATGCCATCCTCAATGACATGTTACACCACACCAGAGCAATCCTGGCAGTAGACCTCACTAAAGCATTTGACAAGGTTACGTACAGTGCCATCCTGCAGAGCATCCAAGAGCTGCAGTTAAAACCTAAGACCTATAACTATATTTGAGCCTTCCTAAACGGACGCACTGCCTCTCCCTGCATATAGATGTATACAGACCCCCTCCTTCACCCTTGATAACATTGGCACCCTGCAAGGGGCAGTGTTATCTCCATGCCTCTTCAATATTACCCTCATTCCCCTGGCAAAGGCTCTTTACGCAGATGTTATAACGGTTTGCAAGGACCACATTGCAAGGATGGCGACATAGAATTGACACTTCAAGAAGCAGCCACAGCTATAGCTACCCACGCGGCAAGCACTGACCTTGAATGCTCCCCCACAAAGTCAGCACTCCTCATACTCCGGCCGCGGTGTGTCCTTATCGCCCCCATCACGATTTATCTGCATGACACTCCCATGCCACAAACACCCACCCTCCGCATTCTTGGCCTGTAGTTACAGGACATGGGAAAAAACAACGCAACCCTGAAAGCACTAAAACAGTCCACTTACTCCATCATCCATTTTCTTAGAAAAATTTCAAACTCACGAGCAAGTTTAGATGAAGCATACAATCTCAAGGTGCTGCATGGCTTTATGCTCAGTCGCATTCTCTACGCCTCTCCTTACTGAACTTCTCCTGTGCAGACAAAGATAAAATCAATGCTTTAATTTGCATGGCTATCAAAGCAGCGCTCAAACTACCAAAGAACACTAGCACAGAGAGGCTCTTAGAATTAGGAATACACAACACTATACAAGAACTTGTAGAGGCACAGCGAAAAACACAGTACCTTTGCTTGGCTGGCACGGAAAAAGTATGGCACCCATACTGGACTCTCAAAATTCCCATACCCGCACATGCTGTAGATTTGATCTCTCTCCCTCCTACCATGCGAGTCGCGCTTATCATCAAACCCCTCCCTAAGAACGCCCACCCAAAACACCATCAATCCTTCCGCGTCATGCGAGCCAAAGCTCTCCATAACGAATATGGCACTTTAGAGGATGTGTGCTGGGTGGACGCCGTGTGTGGCCCAGACCGTTCTGTAGCTATGGCTTATCATCCAGCAGCCCCCCGACTCACCCACATTACAGACCACCCTGTACCCTGAAAGAAGCAGAGGAAGCTGCTATTGCCTTAGTGATCACTCAATGTGGCTTACATAGTTAGTGACTTCAAAACAGCCATTCTGAACTCTGCCTTTGGATGGATCCATTCCTCCACGTGGCAAATATTGAGAATGTGCGCCCTAAATTCTGATAGGCGTATTGAGCTCGTGTGGGTGCCGGCTCACTTTGGCAATCCTGGAAATGAGGCCGTCGACAACATAGCCCGAGGACTTGTCAGCCAGGCAAATGGTGACCCCAGCCGGGATTTCTCGAGGGAGCGGGCACACACATTCTCTGAACCTACCCAACAAGCACGCCTTGCCTGTTGACTCTACCCCTCTCCCCACCCCCGACTATCCCACTCCCAACAAATCCTCTGCAGGCGACTCCAGACCCGGACTCTTCCCACCCCTCAGCTTCTATCCCACTCCTGCCCCGTTTCCCCAGAGTGCACTCTCTGTGGAGAGTTGCACGCCACCTTAGACCGCATCCTGCCCGGCTGCCCTGCCGATGCTCCCCCACAGGGACAGCCTGCCATTGAAACATGGGAGGAATGGGAGGACCAGGACACCCTACTTTGCTGCATGAACCGGAGTTCCAGTGCCATGGCCCTACATGACCTGGACACATGCACGTAATGTGAGGGCTGTTTGGTGGCCCTGGACCCTTGAAGGGTCCAAATTCGCTCGCTCAATAAAGTTTTTCCATCCATCCACGATTATTTAACTATATATAATACCAATCTTATGAAAGAATATATCAGGAATAAGACATGTACACAATAAACAAAGAAAGTAAAAAAAAAGTACAGTGTGTGCAAAAAAAAAAGAAAAGAAAAAATATTTGTTTATGAGAACGAACGAGATGTTAAGGTGACAGCAGAGGAAAACCCATGCTTTCGCTACTTCCACTGATAAATGCATTTATACAGCACTTCGTAATGAATTTAAATGCATAAATAAATTAAATTAATTATGTCAGTTACAATATGTTGACACTATATTACATTATGTAGAGACCGCTAATTCACTGAAATTTCCTCCGATACATGTTCCAGTTTTACTATTCGTCACGTGAAGAGCCTGGCTGCATTAACAAAAGTTATCTATTCACTCTCGTGCATACAGCATTAAAGTGCTTGCAATGCCAGACTCTAGTCCTCAATGAAGCATGCACAAAGTGGCACATCTCATCACATCTGCCTTTTCACTGTAGTGCATAATGTTCCAATGCTTGCAATGCCAGGCTGTGGTCCATTGCAAATCACATGCAAAGTACTGCATCTAATTGCTTTTCCACATGTTTGTTTAGCTGCATAACATCCCCCTAGTATTTCATCACATCACTAGAACTGCCGTGGTGCAGAAGCAAGACTGCAGTGATGGGGCATATTTTGGAGGGTATTTGACAAAAGATTCTAAAAAAAAAAAAAAAAAAAAAAAAAGGGTGTCAATATATTCACGTGGAATTTGTCGTCTTTTGGTAGTTGGTAAAAATGGCATGCCTTGTGATCTTGTTATGCTCCTGGGCCTCATACAGTGAACTCTGATGGCTGTGTGCAGATGTGTGTGCTTAGGTGGGTTCCAAGATTTGGCCACTGCATAAATGCCAATATTTCAACCACTGGTAGTTAGCCAACAACAGCTGCCAATTTAATCATAGCATGCTAATCTTGTTCAGAGCCTGTAAACAGTGTTGCATGCCAAAGTTTGTCAATAAAGAAAAACTGCCATGGTGCAGTGGTTAGAACACCAGAATCACAATGAAAAAGCCACGAGTTTGAATTAACCCTACCTAGTGACGAGATCTTTTTCTGCTCACAATGGCATTTTGTGATGACAGACTAAATTACTGACTGTCAACATTACACGAGGACTAACTTCTGATGTGTGCAATGCGCCATCGCCATTTCAAATGCAGCTTGCAACTGTGATCTAATAGGGCAGTATAGTAGAGCTGTTTAACTGAATCACAGGAGGAAAGCCTTGTTCATCCAAAGTTCACTGTATTTCTATAAGTTTCTAACAGTCTGCTGTATTTCCAGCAGTAACAATGTCATAAACATTATTAATTATTCTGAGCTCTTCATTACATGATGGGCATTACACTGCACTCTTTTGTGCTTATGAGAAGAAGTTGTTGGGACTTGAATGCATTTGTTCAGTGAAAGTAAATTTCTTTCCCTACCTACAAAAACATGCGATATGGTACACTTTCTTTCCCTTTATCTTATCAATTTTTTTCCTCTCTCAAAGCAGCTAGCTTGCATTTTTTTAGAGCAACTTGAAAAAAGCTGCCCTGAATATAAATAGCTTTGTGTTCATTTTATCCTTAGTTTTTCAACACGTCTTCTCGTTATTAGTGTTTTGAAGCTATATATAATGATGGGCCTACATTTCTGCACTCATTTCCATTCAATGTGCCTGAAGGACTCACTTTTTACACATAATTTGTTTATTATAATGTGCTGAAGCTTATCGCTTAGGTACATTTTTTCATATATTTTGTTAATAAATATGACATTATTTTTTCTTTCAATGAAGCAATCAAAATGTTATTTATATTGCATAGAGAAAGAAGGTAACAGGAGAAAGCTACAAAAACTGCAGCATGACAAAGCCCAGCCCCTATGGAACTATTCGGCAGTGTTGAACACTGGCACATATCACTGGCAGATGCATGAGGCAGCTTGACACAAAAATCTGAGCACTGCATTGGGAACATGAAAAATGATGAAAAAATGTTTCGTTTAGTAGTTACAAAAAACAAAACAGTGGATAGCAAGAAAGCATAAGGTCTGATTTACAATGAATACAACTAGAAAGAGACATGTAGACCAAATACAAAAAGTAAGAAACATGTTAAAGATTAGTAAAGGCTCTACAAGAAAATAACTACAAGACAAGTTCATAACAAAATACAAAATGGAAAATGCCACATCATAATCATTCAACTTGCACAGTGAAAGAGTAAAAAAGAAAGAATCATCTATGGCTTTCCTTTGACAAGAAATGAATGACAAAGGAACATGCAGATGTAGTTTCCAGGTTCAATGCAATGGAAGAAAAGGTGTTTAACGAAGTAGCAGCAATGCAATACAACACTGATTGATGGCCATTAAGATAGACAAAAGTGTTCTATGCAAAGGCCTGTGACATATTATATACGAGTTTGCAATGAATCAGGTTAATGAGGTCCAAGTAGCTACTATATTGTGTTAATAATGTGGATCTGTATGCACATGTCAAACGAGACAATTACATAAACTCTATGGACATCATTTTGTATTTAATAAAATAATTAGAGCTGTGCTCTCTAGAAAATATATTAGCTACAGCATGAATCACGTGTTATGGCATACTTCCAATTTATTGATGTTCTGTTAAGAAGTTGTTGCCCATATTAGGTGGCAACAATTTAACGTAGACAGAAACAGTGTGTTGTACAGTAGTGGACAAGATCTGTCGATGCTTGAGTAATAGTCCTATGACTCTATTAAATAAGCTCATTACAAGGGAGCTCAATATGTTCACTCCAAAGTAAACTTTCCTGAAATATTACCCTAGTATTTTCACCTCACTTAAAAATTTGAACTTCGTTATTTATACACAGCATGTTTTCAAGATTTAAAGCTTTATGCTTAGTGTGAAAAACAATGTCTTGCATTTTAAAGTAATAATGGGGTTTTACGTGCCAAAACCACGGTCTGATTATGAGGCACGCCCTAGTGGGGGACACCGGAATAAATTCGACCACCTGGGGTTCTTAACGTGCACCTAAACCTAAGTGCACGGGTGTTTTTGCATTTCGCCCCCATCGAAATGCCGCTGCCATGGCCGGGATTCGATCCCGCGACCTCGCGCTCAGTAGCCTCAACGCCATAGCCACTGAGCAACAACGGCGGGTTAATGTCTTGCATTTTCTTCACATTAATTCTTGGGCAGCTTTTTTTGCACCAATTCGCAATAATCTGGAGCACCATGTTTGCTAAATTAATCAGTGTAAGTATCTCTGCCCCTGAAGAAAGGTGCAGTATTGTCAGCTTATGCAACCCATTAATTGTTATCAAAAACAATTAAAGAAAAGATAATTAATATAAACAATAATTAAGGAGCAGTGGCTCGAGAGTGCTTCCTTGGTGCACAATGTATGAGATCGGTTTAATTTTTGAGTTCGAACTGTTATGAATAACGTATTGGAGAATGGTGCTTTAGATATGAAAAAATAATCATTTTTTTGCATTACACCATATTCCACACTGCTCATTCCGTTTCTAAAGGTATATTATAGTGAACAACGCAGAAGGCTCTTGAGTATTCTACATGTACGCCTAAAACTACCTCTTTTGCCTTAAGCGCAGTACTTATAAACACCTTTTGCATCAGTCAGTAAGGCCAGCTCGCTTGATTTGCTCTTCAAGAAACTATGCAAGAAATTTGCCTAAAAAAAGTGCAGAGTTACTGGTGCATAACTTTTTCTAAGCCACTTGAAAAAGACTGGTAGAATTAAATTGGCTTAAGGGGAGAAGTGGGTATTCTGACCTTCATTAAGACCCCCTTCACCAAATTTAATGAAACTTCACAGACTTGTTCAGTTTTTTTATGCTGATGCCAAATATATAATTGTTTTTAAAATATGCCAATTAGTTCTAAAGTTAATTAAAATCAATTAGCATTGTTTATGGGAACAATGGAGCAAAAACTACTCATCAAAATCTTGCTTTAGGCACATAGCTGGATACTAGGAACCATAAGCTTCACAATTATAGGAACAGTTTTAGGGGCGTAGCTCCTCTTAGTCTAACCTTGTCACGTCTCCGTTGTCCGGCGTATCTCCCGGCAGTAAACGGCAGTATCTCCCGTATAATGCAATAGATGGCGCTGTCTCATAGAAGTACATACAAACTGCAGTTCAGGGACGATATTCTAGATGGCGCTGTACACAATCTGTGTCGTCATCACCATTTCTCGTCTCATTTCCTAGATGGCGTTGGTCCAATAGAATTGTGTGCAATATGGTGCTTGTGTGAATCGACACTAGATGGCGCTGGAAGTGCCGCTGCTCTCCGATTGGCTGCTGCGCGGGCTGCACGGGGATGCGCGGGGAGCGAGCGCCTCTCTCATTTCTTGGATCGTCGCCGTACGTGTCGGATCATTGGTGGAGCATGGACGATGCGCAGCGGCGGGCGCGGATGGCCGCTGCGGCTCGTGCTCGTCGGCAGGATCCCGTGGTGCGAGCTCGAGAAGCTGCCGCTCCACCAACGATTGGCTCGTTCAGCACATGGCCATCAGATACTCGCTCAGGTGCATCTCCCTAGACCACCTTGCACCTACTACCGTGCGGGGGTCGTGCATAGACATCGTGTTTGCTAACATTCCCCTTAAACCGGTACTCGAACCCCTAGCTGTGCACTTCTCCGACCACAAGTGCGTAATTTATAAAGGTAACTTGAAATCTCAATAAAAGTTTTCTTCACTGTACCTCACGTGTTTGCATGATGATTTTATCGGGCGAACTTCTCGGAGGATTAACGGTATCACCCATAACCTCCGGAGCTTCGCCCGCCTCACCATCATTCACCTCATGGATATGCTGCTGATTTTTTTTAGTATAACAATTATTAACAATTATACAGCACATCAAAGCTTTCTGTTCAAAATGGGTTCAAAGTGGCTGTTTAATGTACGGACAATAAAAAATTATTAAAACTGAGATACAAAAATCTGCTCCTACCATTGTGTGCATTATTCATGTAGCTCAGTACTGCAACAAAAATTACAATTCTAGGTGCCCCGATTACTGCGAAATCGCTCCTGGAAGGATGCAAAGATTCAAAAATTCATGTTTCGAGAATGTGCAAAAAGAAAAAAAAAAAAAACAGACAAGCTCATTTTTATTCAAATATAACAAAAAGTATCTAAATCTATCCACATATCTAAATGGTCAGTAGCCACCAGGGATGTAATCTATCTGCCTACAGCTACCCAAATGGTGTTTTTTGAAGGTTTGTTGCAGATTTTCTGCAGATGCACGTTTGCGGGCCGATGCTGCTGCTCATCGGTTATCTTTCTCGGCCATTTTCATGCTGTTCGGTAACCCTTCAAACGAAGCTCCTGGAGTAGGCAGATGAAGCTCTTTCGTTCCCCGAATTAAATTTCACTACTGCCTCAGCCACAGCAGCATCAACAGCAAAAAGCGAGGCATGTTGTTCCTTACGTGCCAATGTCCAAATCATGGAATGCAAGCATTCATTATGGTTTTGGGTCTTGCTGGGACCGTGCCGACTCCGATGTGCGACGAATAGCCGCGCGTCATCGACGAGCCCCCCCCCCCCCCCCATTGTAGGATACCGCTATATTCCCGGAGTTCGCAAGTTTCAAGTCATTATACAATGACTTGCACCCATAAGCTTTTGGGCAGCAGATGACGACGCCGGCGCCAGTTTCTGCTTGAGATAGCCTTGCCACGTTTTGTTATAAAAGCCACGGTGCAAGATATTCATTGCAGCAAAAACGTCGTTCATCGCTGTTTGTCAATTTCCAGTGCTAACCATCGCATGAGCGCCGAGAATATTCACTAGGAAGGGGCTGACCGTTTTGCTGTTTGTCATGCGCGGCGAGCTCCACTCGGAAACATCGCCGCAGTTTTCACAAATGACAAGAAGCTTGACGGCAAGGCGGTATTCTTGCTCCTCTGTGTCAAAAGTCACAGAGTCGCCACAGAGACTGCACTCTGTCTCTGTGGGCAAAGCGCTTATCGCTTCCGCACTGATAACATAAAAGCGTGACTCCATCTCCACCGGCCCGTCAGCACCGTCGTTGACGCCCGTACATATGTCCAATTTCCGCTTCGTTGCGAAGTTCCCGCCAGTTGTTGGAGGTTTTCCCATGCTAGCTAAGCATGGTTGGGACTACTTAAGCTTAGTCAGTCACCGATAGCCAATCGATGGCCAATCAATAGCTAATCAATAATTGATGAATAATCAATAAATTTAGGAAAATGCTGGGGATGACTTGGTAGTGCTTAGCCTAACAAGTAGCGATAGCCAATCAATGGCTAATCGACAATCAATCAATAATCAATCAATTACGGAAAATGCTGGGGATGACCTGGTAGCGCTTATCCTAGCCCAAAAGCCAGGACTACCTAGATGCCAATCAGCTCCACTGTCTCTTTAGCATTGCGCATCCAGTGCAAGCTACGCTAATTTTTAAACTGCAAGAAAACAGTCTGTGGAACAGCTATGTACCCCATGGCAGATTGTGCCAAGAAATTTGCCTAAGCTCATGCTAGTAGAAGGATTTTTAGTGAGCACAGGGCGTCAGCACTCACCAACTTTAATAATGTGCGGCAAAGTTGTTATGAAACATAATTGAAGACTTTCGTAAAAATTCTGACATCTGCCGCTACACACGTATGGCAGGAAAAGCAATTTTTATTATGCCCCATTATTTAAAAAGAATTTAAGATACAGCTGAAACAGGTGTTGCAGTTCAGCCTAAGCACACACAAGAGTGCAGACAGTAAATTGCAGTCCACTCATTTTGTTCAGCCACTCTCAACGTTAGAACACCATGCCTGCAAATTGTTCTACTTTTACAAAGTCTGAAGGACCACTGATTGTGACACTAATGGATTAGTACTGGCATACTATACCATGCATATTGGTCGTAGCAGTGTGCACTTAATAAGCATGTCTAACTGAAATACTGCAACAAATGTACTATTTTATTTTCGTTGTTGCACAGACCATGAGTAGATTGCACTGCATGTGCATTTTATGTGCCAGCAGATTTTCACTGGCATGAAAACGCATGGATTCATATGCAAAAGCCACATATCCAATTTACACAACCAAATACAGCCAATCAATAACACTATTGCCTCAGTTTAACTACACGTTAAATGGTTGCATAAACTACTAATGGTAGCAGAAACGAGTGCAACAATGTGTAAGAGTGCATGTTAAGCAAGGTAAAATTAACAGCATGCAGAAAGGCTGTATCCTGTCTCTACACAGACACAACCTTCCATAATGGCTCATCGATACTTAAGGAAACAGTAAAAATGCAGTTAATTAAATAAATATAAATGTGATGGAGTATGCATGGTTGCCATGAATATGACTAACACAGTCAGTCCTTAGTAAATGACACTTGTTTACAAAGAACTTAGGTATCTTCATTATCAATGCAACAAAAATAAGATTGTCTTAGTTAAAGTCGTAAATAAAATGTTCTTAAATATGTACAGAGACTGATGAGCATTTTTTGAGAGCACCTCTGCATGTATCACACTTAATTTTGAGACAAAGCAAACATTGCTAAGTCTTGGAAAGAATTGTAAGCTTAAAAGACAGCAAAGTTGCATTCACAATGCTCTCCTTTTGAATAAATCTTTCTAGTAACCAATGTTAACAGACTTAATTTGCCTAAATAATGGCCGCAAAAGCTACACTACTCTTCACATTAGCTTATAGAACAATTTCTCACAATGCACACACACACACAACTGATTTGTGGTGCTTTCAAAATTTACTGATTGGTATTACAACTGAACTGTAGCTGGCCTACCGCAAAGAGCTCGCTGTGGGCCCTGGAGCTATGTTTTGATCAGCTGGCCCACCATTTCTTCTAACTAGATACGCTTGATTTTCACCCTGGAATACTTGGTTGCATTCTTCTATTCGCAACTGGGACTCCCAAGCAGAAAGTTGGACGATGAGATCACGGGTATGGAACTTCCTTCTTGGTGCCATGTCAGGGAAAGATGCAGCTGTTTACACAGAGATTGGTGGGCTCAATGGTTTCAGCTATTCTGCACCAGTTGAAAAAAAAAAAAAAAAAAGACATCAAAAGTGTAAACCAAACTGCACATCAAAATTATTACTCGTTTTTAAAAGCAAGCAGTGCACCTAGGAAAAATTAGAGTACAGACACCAAAATTGTGTGTCCCACTTTTTTGCTTTTTTTAGGTAGCTGCCAACCACACAATTTATTTATTTATTTATTTATTACATACGGCAGTCCGAAGACCAAGCAAAAAAGGGAACATAGTGAAAGAAATGAACAAGTTATACAACAGGTTATAAACATTGCTACTGAAAATCAAGCATACACTAACAAAGATGATTAAATATACATGTGTAGAAAAATTTACATAGCTATGTATTGACAGTTTTATGTACACAAGGGTAAACCAAACACAACTTACATAATGCGTTGACATAATATAGTATGGTAATAACAACAATGTAGTTTACACGAAAAGATGCATGTGTTTTTCGAAGTCAGGGAAGCCACGTTCCGGAAAAACATTTGAAGGCAGTGCATTCCATTGGTTAATGATTCAGGGAAAAGACAAGTGTTTGAAAAGATAAGTATGTGCAAAGTACGGTGTCAGATCGTGATTGTGACATTGTCTGGTTTGCCGGGAAGGACAATTGAGACATGGAGCTTCAATTAATTCCTTGAGCAGCACTAATAAATATTACATCACATTTTATGCAAATAGTTTAAAGTATGCACCAAGTGCAGCACTATTATAGATGTGAAGCAGGAGACTATCCACATTTCCAAAACCGGTTGGCGCTCATGTGGTTCCACAAACTACTCAAGCACAAGCCAGTTGGCTCAGTGCAGTAGTTGATGGTCATACAATGACCATTTCACTAAAAGATTTCAAACTGACCCTGAGTGTTGAATGGTCTCAGCTCTCAGCAGCATGGGCATAGTGTGTGTGCGTGTCTTATGTTTGGTACCATGTGACTGCCACATCAAGTTTCAAAAAAAAAAAATTAAATTATGGGGTTTTACGTGCCAAAACCAGTTCTGATTATGAGGCACGCCGTAGTGGGGGACTCCGGAAATTTGGACCACCTGGGGTTCTTTAACGTGCACCTAAATCTAAGTACACGGGTGTTTTCGCATTTCGCCCCCATCGAAATGCGGCCGCCGTGGCCGGGATTCGATCCCGCGACCTCGTGCTCAGCAGCCCAACACCATAGCAACTGAGCAACCACGGCGGGTTTCGATGGCATGAATAAACTACTTCTGTTTCATGTCCAAAGCCATACTACACTTGGTGTATGTTTTGAATTTGGGGGGGGGGGGGGGGGGGGAGTATTCTCCAGTTAGTGGACTGTCCATTTTGGCTGCTGCTGAAGTGCTGATTGACTAGGGCTGGGGCACCAGCGAAGAGGAGGCACATGGCCCCAGCAAGTCTTTTCCCCCTCCTCACTGGTACAGCTCCAGAGAATCCACAGTGGCCGAAATGGACAGTTCGCTAGGTGGACACTTACCGAATATCCCCTACTTGTCACACTAAAAGGTAATGCATTAATTGTAATAATACTGTATTACTGAACAAGGGATTGAGGCTCCATAGCATATTTACTGGGTTGACAGCTATCCATTATTGGTATAAAAACAAGACAAACATCTTGCAACATACTCTTCAGGAAAAAAAAAAAAAAAAAAGGTGCTCTCATTAGCACAATGACCAACAACCCCATCATTGTTGCTTGGATATCAAATTCATGTTGGATATGAAAAATTTGAAAAGAGAGAGGCCATTTTCCTTACTGACAAGTAGCACAACAGAAAAGTTCCTTTCCTGAAGCTGACACAGCATTTAACAACAGCTCAAGAGAGAACATTGCAATTTGGGAAGGTAGAGTTCAGGCGTATTTATAATTAAATCAAAAAGCTAGAAGACTCTCTACCAATAAATGCAAGTATTGTTCACTTTTATATATGTAAAAAAAAAACACAGTAAGAATTCTGTGTAATTAAGGTCATAATATGTACCACATTTATCTCTGAGTCGCACAGGATGCTCAAGCACCAGTTTTGCCAGCCATGCTGCCACTGTTTTGGTAGAAGAGTGTGACAGCACATTGGCTCAAGCTGGGTCGTTCCTAGCAGCCTCTGAAATTCAGACAACACTGATCAACTCATGCAGGTAGTGCACATGACTACTTAAACTGGAATGACAATTTGAAAGGAACAGTGCAAATGTGATAGCTCACTATTCAACAAAGAAAACGCACCTTGCATTAGCCCTGTTCATGTCGAAAAACAAAACGAAAAAAAAAACTGTGATTGCCTTTCTGTGCAGCCAAATGAACCCCCCCCCCCCCCCCCCTCCCACTAAATACCTTCAAGCTCACATTCAATGACTCGCCTTCAAATTCTCCTGAAGTGAGAAAGGGCACGGGACTACCATTAGCACAGTTTCAAGTGCAACCTCCAAGTGCAGATAGGTGCTCTGAAAGAAAGAGAGAGATTCGTATGCTCAGAACAACAAAAATGGAACAAACAATTCGACTGACTTCCATTAAACACTACCCTGTGACATAATACTGCAAACAACACAGCTGTCTTCGCAGCCACATGGGTTAGTGCTGCACATGAACTATAAGTAAAAATAGAATAACAACCAATTGAAAGTTAAGGTACCTTAAACAAAATTTTAAAAATCAATTATGTGCATTCAACTGAACCAATGCACGCAAGAATAATTTAAAGTTCACCATGATTTCTAGATAAGCATTTTACATTTCACACTGGAACATTGAAAAGAGCCACACAGTACTAAATTTGTTAAACTTGTTGTTGCATTTAGCTAATGTATAAACATAATTTTTTGCACTCAGAACAGCAGTGTCTCACAGATTTTTGAACTACTGCTTTTTTTCATGAAAGTATGTGTAATGTCCAACCGAAAAGCCAAAGCCGTTTGGTGTGCTTGATACTATGAGCTTTATGAAACGATGTTCACTATGCATTCACGTTGCAAGATAATATGACACTTAGATCGACGAACCTGAAATATTTGGTCTGGCCCTAGCCGAGATTCAACAACATTGCTTACGCCAGCCATGTCTCTCAAGGCAGCATCATGTTCACCATTTCTTTATCATTCGTCTTATTAGAAACTTCGAGAGCCTTTCCCTGGGTCTGTTTACATTTCAATTTGGTTCACTCACTGTGCTCTTTGCTGTCTCTGTTGGACATACATGGCATTTGAAAGGAACATATTGAAGCGCCTGTGGTGTCGTCTCCCTTCTGTTCTTATCCGCTGGTGCTAAATATGCTTTCAAAGTCAGTTCACCAACACGCCCAACAAATGGCAATGCTAATTAAATATTGAAGGACTTATGTTCAGTATACAAATAAACCTTACAATATTCACAATATCGTTTGCTGTCTCATGCATCACTTTTATTATGTGAAGCTACAGCCTGAGCTGCTGAGGATTTTGTTCCTTGTGGCTGCCATTGAAACCGGCATCGCAAACTTCTGCTCTTTACTGGCACCACTGAAAAAAAAAAAAAAAAAAAAATTCAGCTGTAGGCGGCCGTGGACTTTATTTGCATTGCCTCCATGTCTGATATTGGTGTGGATACACTTCCATGAGCTAAATGTAAAGCCATTAGCAGGATTTTTTTTTTTTTCTCTCAATTTGCAAAGACAACGTAAGGTGCTCAGACGACTTTCATGCGAAATGTTTGTGCTTACGCTTATTTTTCGTCAGTAACCGCAGCCTGCGAGTGCTGGTTACGCGGTCACGTTTTAATAGAATACTATTGCAACGGTTTAACATCACATGGCTGGTGATCGACCACCGCATATCAAGTAGACTCAAAGCCAGTACCACAGTCACGTTCCAAAAAGGCATTACAAAATGCTGCTAACAAGCCTTAAAAAAAAAAAAGAAAAAAAAAAAAAAAAAAAAAAAAAACCTGCAATCTCAAACAGGTTGCGTAAATAACTGCATGAACACAACAATCCGAAACGTTAACTGCCGTTGAAATCGTGAAACTCTTTAGTCATAAAATAAAAGCACTCACTGAAATAAAGCGCTGTTGTTGCTGCCGTTCTTGCAAACACGATCCAAAGTTCTCCATTCGAGAACTCGCACATAGAATAAAGAACCAACTTACTCGCATCACAATCCACATGCAAACCACGAACGAACCGCCGCCGAAAGTTCAAGCATGTTTCAGCGCGAAGCGAAACCGTTCCATGTGGCGCCAACTGCGCCACTCCACAGAGCACCTACATGCCACTGTACTGACTGTACTGCACTAATAAAATAATGCTACCTCATATTTTCTCATGTTTATATATTTTCAACTTTAAACAATTTTATTGCACAGCTGTTTTTTCAACCACATATCTTTTATTTTTAACTTGCTCTTAGAGCTGCAAGTCACAGCATGCCGTTGATGTCGCGCTAGATTTGAATCGGCTGACGTGCGTGCTTCAAAACGTGCATAGTGAAACCTATGAAGAATTGGTTTCCGCGCGCTTCATTTGGGGAGCACATATATATGTTGATTACGCTACAAGCAATTTGGTATACTCTATCGACGCAATGCTTCCTTCTCTTTGGTTTAATTCGTTCTAATCAATCATTTTTACAGCAGGAAATTATGCGACTACGTACACAGCTGTAATTTTCTTTGTGCCGTTTGAAAGGACACTGATCGGCTTACGATTGTTGGGCGATTACATTCATGTCGTCAAATGATCGAAAAAATGTATTCGAAAAACCATTAGTGCTCCTCTAAGTGTTATTTATCGGCCCGTACGTGAACGTAGTTTTGGTAAAAATTTGGAAGCTATTCAGCTAACAGTTACCATTTATCGCCAGAATATGTTGTAACGCTTCTGTAGCACGCCTGGCACTCCACACGTTGCCACAGAGGCCCGATCCGACGACTGGCACAGTCAAGCGCGCAATTGCCGCTAGCGTTTTCCGAGTACTGCCGGCAACTTCCGCGCTAAGAAAATTGAGTGTTCACTCTGTGTTTTGCTAAGCCTCCCCCACTCCTTCTCACACACACACACACACACACACACACACACACACACACACACACACACACACACACACACACACACACACACACACACACACACACACACACACACACACACACACACACACACACACACACACACACACACACACACACACACACACACACACACACACACACACACACACACACACACACACACACACACACACACACACGCACGCACGCACGCACGCACGCACGCACGCACGCACGCACACACACAAACACACACACACACCCACACCCACACCCACACACACACACACACACACACACACACACACACACACACACACACACACACGCACGCACACACACACGCACGCACACCATTCGTTGATGAGGCTACACTGGATCCGCCCTGGCAAGGCTTCGAAATTTTGAAATTTCTGACATATTTTTATAACGCAGCGTCTTCACATAGGCTAGAAGCGTATGGCTAGGAGACATCAAGTGATAGGAATCTTGAAGATATATAAACTATAGCTTGACTCAGCCTTAGCTGTTTATATAGCTTAGCAAGCTGTATCAAGGTAGCTATATAGTAGCCAACTTGTGCTTCCTGGTTTTCCATGATTGAGCAGGTGACGGTGACAGATGCGCTGATATGGAACAGGCGGATAAATGATTGGTTGTCCAAGTCACAGCATTTAATTCATTGATCAAGAATGCGGCCCTGTGCCAACAATGCCCTCCGCGAGAACTGTCTGTTAATTTGGGGAAAAGGCATAGATTGGCAGCACGGATGTATGCTAACCTGCAGCACCTGCAGCATTGTGCATTGTTGCGAATGAATGGCCGTCGCCACAGAAAGAGGGTGGGCTTTTGACGTCAGTATAATCGCAATGCAAGCCAAACCAACTACGCGGACGCTTATTTTTGTTCGGTAATAATGTTTTAACTTGCAGCGAGGGTTGTGTCGATATAATAAAGCATTTCAAAAACATCTAAAAACAAGAGAGAGAGAGAGCGAGAGAGAGAGAGAGAGAGAGAGAGAGAGAGAGAAGGGAGGAAGGAAAGGCTGGTTTTGCTGGTGAGGTGGCTGCAGCAAGAGCATGTGTTTTAATGCTGCGGCGGCCGGCTGTACGTGCAGCTTACATATGTATAGCCATGGAGGCTGTATCGCGGATTGTCATGCTGTTAGCGTCGTCATGTTGGCGACGTAGTTCTCATAATGCCATCATTGTCGTGCCACGGCTTGTCGTGTTTTTGTTGTTTTTGTTGGGGGAATTTGCACAGGACTGCAGGAGGTTTTTGCACAAAGTTGGGGGCGTTGGCGCGAGTTGGAGGAGTAACTGCTGGCGCATAAAATGAGCACAGAGCTAGAGAAATTTGCCGAAGTTTCCTGATTTTATTTTTTGTTTCGTACATGCAAGTATAGTCTTAGCTATGAATACTGTATGCATTTTCCCCACTTGAACACCATGTGCTGATTTGAAACATATGCCGTAGGTCTGCCAGATCAGTCTTCTCTATGAAGTGACTGATGCGAAGATCTCGATCCGCATAGCAATCTTGGAGCCATTTGTGGCCTTTATACGTACCTCTTTGCAGGTAGCCCCAACTATGCACGTCAAATACATGCATTGAGATCCTCCATGACTTTAGTTACGCATTACACTCAATCATTACACTCAATCAAAATCACACCTTATAATCAGCAAGTGTCAAATGACAAAAGAACCTGACACATGTTCTTGAAATACAGTAGACCTTCAATAAGATGAACTCGAAGGAATCTGCTACTTCTGTTGTGCCGGAATATCTGCGCCAAAAGGGAGGTGTAAACAAAGACATTTATTAGATTTTCATGACGCAAAAGCACTAGTTGCGCGGCACTTTTTCGTGTACTGCTGGCCGCCTTTAACGCTCGTAAAAAAATTTTTATGTTGCACGTATTGAGCGACAGAAAAAATGGATCTGGAATTTTTCAGGATGGCCTACACTTTTCTGACTGACAATTTTGCTCTGAGTAGAATATTTCAGAAATTAATTAACAATAACTAATTACGTAATTAGGCAAAAAATAGTCTCCAAGCGACGGCAAACAATATTAATGTTACCTTGGTTCTGTACAGCCACGTGACACTCGCATATATTTAAATTTTGACACAAGTTACGTCGGACACTGTATATCAGTGAAAACTTGAACAAAGAGGTATCTTGGATGCTTGCAAATGTTTTGCCCGATGCCATGGTGCTTTCCCAGTTCTAAGGTATAATGCTGCAGACATGCATCTTTCTAAAATAAAAATAAAATTTCTTGCTTGTTTTCTTGAAAAAAATTATATATCGGGTTAAAGCAGAATTTAAACCGGATAAACTAGTCCAGCACAATCGGGCACAAGGGCTTGCCAAATCACAAGTTATGCCGTGCTTGAGCACCTGTCACTAGGTAACAGCTGCTACTGAAACTCAGTCACAGAAATGCCATAACTTGTCTGCTGTTAGATGTAGCTTCCCTCTATTATTGTGATAGAAATTATATGGACAATCCAAGCGCATTTCTGCCGTCGTCGTCGCCGTGAGGTTACGTATAAAGTCCAACGGCGATAAAATTGTTGCCACGCCCCGTACGCTGTGTGTGCGAGTGAAAGCATAC
This sequence comes from Dermacentor silvarum, assembly GCF_013339745.2. Classification (NCBI taxonomy): domain Eukaryota; kingdom Metazoa; phylum Arthropoda; class Arachnida; order Ixodida; family Ixodidae; genus Dermacentor; species Dermacentor silvarum. Next base: position 101,705,743 of record NC_051154.1, on the reverse strand, counting down.
GAGGGTGAGCCGGCAATTGCGGCTCAATGTAGCGCACGCGAGAGAGGAAGGCAGGTCGGAAGTGCGCGGTCTTCTTTCGCACGCGAGGCACGGGGGCGACGCGACGGAGAGGGAGAGGGAGGGGCTGCGTTCTGCTCCGTCTGCTGCTGCTCACAGCGCTGCCGCACGGGCGCCGTATCTTGAAAGCGATCTGCGATGTGGGCGAAGTGTGCGCCCGCGCGGGCCTCATCTTCAAAGTGATCTGCGATGGGGACAAAGTGCATGCGCCGAGTGACGGTAGCTTCGTGTGCGCTGTGCTTTGAAGCGAGACGAGAGACGGCGCGAAGGTCAATTCGCCCGCTGCTGCTGGTGCGCTTTCTCCGGCGTTTTCACAGCGAGTTTCCGTGGTCATCGAGCGAGATGTGTTCATATTTGCCTGTGCGCGCATGGCACCGTGCTTGTCTATTTAGTTAGTAAGCGAATGTTTACAACTTTATACGGCCCATTAAACTACTATCCTTGCTTCGTATAGCTCTCTACTAATTTGTTATCGCAATCGATGCTTCGCCTTTCGGGCGAAACTGCGACTTTTTTTTTTTCTCAGAGGCATCACATACTTCGTCAATTCTTCGTCGTCATGGTCGTTAAATCAGCGTCGACGCTACAAAGGTACATGGCAATGATAACGATGATGGTCAGCCTCAAACATTGTACGTACCGATTTTTAGAGGATGTACAAGGAATTAGGCGGTTGGTGGAAAACGACTTCGACAGCATCGACGGTACTAACGACAACGTCACATGGTTTTCTTTTTTAACATAACTCACACTATTCACATTGAATGTCAGAAATGGTGTAAGGAAGCTTTATATTATCTTAAGGACATTTGTGTGTTGTCTCCATGTTCCACATTATAATCAGGTGTGCCTTGCTTGTGTTTCAATTCGAGTTGGTTTTCACACTTTACCGGCATTCTATATCCAATTGAATTTTATCATATCATAAGGAAAGTTTACCTCCATATACTCTTCAATAAGCAAGTGCCTTGGTATGCATTTGTACCTGTGTGATGCACATAAACAAATTTCCCACAAAAAGAATCTGATTCAGGATTGCCAATTTTCTTAAAATATATTTTGTAGGCGCATTATAAATTCTTAATTACTTTGAAGGTCAAAGTAAGCTACTGCGATACACTGGATGTTCGAAAAATAATTGTGCAGTCAGAAAATAAACATAAATATGTGGCTAATTGGGAATAACGTCAGAGTTTCACCGGGCACTATGATAGCACAAGACCTGTAGTTCGTCTGATAACATATGTTGGGTGTACTCAAAGGACTGGTGTACGAGAGCAATCCTCACACACTGCAGGAGCTACAGACCGAAATTTTCCCAGCACATTGCACAGGTAACTCCAGCAAACCTCTATCGGGTGTTTAACAGTATGCACCGTCGTGAGCAGGCATCTCTTCAAGAACTGGCCAACATTTGCGGCATCTTTTGAAGTGAACGCTCCACTGCCGTAAGTAAAACTTCAAATTTCAAGATCACCATTTTCACTGGGCAGTTACTTTTCGGACACCCAGTAATCGCAGCTAAATGCACTAGTGAAAAAAAAAGTGTGCAAAAGAAAGGCATCATTGTGCTATATTGAGCTACGTAAACGAAAAGTGTAGCATAGTAAAAAAAAAAGACAAATGTCAATCTTGAAAAGCTCGGGTAAGACTCTATATGATTACCTCAAGTTTGATAATGTTAGCGTTAGTAATAAAAATAGTTTATTAAATGCCTCTTCCCTCAGGGCCCCTGAGAAATAAAGTACAGTAGAAACATGCATATTAATACAACATTTCATCTGATTTCAACCACTTCCTGCCTGCTAGTAAAATTTAAACCACTTACTATATTGTGGACAGTTGAGTCACATATGCTGACAGAAATCTCAGATTCAAACACTAAATGTTCACTGAAGAGAAACACCAATTCAGTTTAGATTAATAAATGATTCTTGGACAACTCTACTTTCGTTAATTTCTTTAATAGGCCCATTACTAAAAAAGAAAAATGAAGGTCAGAATTCTATTTTTCAAATTTCGCGCCTGCAATCCAGTACCACTTACTATATTGTGGTGCGACGTGACGGATTTCAAATTATTATTTTCTTTTTTAGCATTTGGGCCGTTGTGGTTCAGCAAATGTTCTTGAAACTTTTGCTGAGCGTTGGCTCCTTTAGAATACACAATGCAGTCCATTTTAATCGATAAGAAATTAAAAAGGCCCGAGCAGGCGGAGTCAATCTGTGACGTCACTGCGAGTTGGTGCGGGAATTTTAAGGCGACGTCGCCGCTCGTCGTGTTGTTGCGTTTTTTCTGGCTTTCCAAGCGTTTTCTCTTGGTAAGATTGGCTTTTTTGTTACCGTTCAAATATTTTCTGTTTAGTGTTCCTTTAAATGTTGTAGGAGAAGAAGAAAGAGAACCGAGGGGCCCGATTTTTATTAATCATATCATAAGAAGCCAACAAACAATGACCCCAAGGACAACATAGGGAAAATCACATGTACTTACTAATTGAATTAAAGAAAACGATAAATTAACAGAAATTAAAGTGGATGAAAAAACAACTGTCCGCAGGTGGGGAACGAACCCACGTCTTCGCATTACGCGTGCGATGCTCTCACCATTGAGCTACCGCGGAGCCATTTTCCCATCCACTTTCTGGGGTAATTATGTTTTTACAACTAGAACTCACCCTGGGAGTGCAAGCCAGCGCCACCACTCAAACACTTTAAATGTTGTAGATGTGATATGAATGTTATAACTTTTCCTTTAGTGACTTCGCGTGCTGAGGCTAGACTTTTACCACTTCGACTTTATTGGATCTGTATAGCTGCTCATGTACTCTGAACAGCAACGAACGCCTTTTAGGCGTAATTACGTCGAACAACGACGTCTATAATCGCTCTTCTGTAGGTGGTTTCTAAGCTGGAGTAGTTCTTAACTGAGTGTACGTTTTGGAGTCTGGATTAAGCCAGTGTTACAAATGCAGGTGAATCTGGAAACGGAACACTGCATTGGAATAGTTTCGTAATTGTTCGCGTATGAGACGTCCGTTTGAATTCATGAGCACTGTAGAATAAACACTACGGTGCCTTTTTTTTTTTGCCAGCGTTTATTATATAAATTTAATGGGGTGTGCGTATGTGACCTTAGCACAGTCTGGTCATATGTTATTTGTTCATGGTTTGTAGCACCTGCGCGGAAATAGAGGTAGCAGATATGTGGCCAGGACCAAACCACCAGTTCACATACAGCGAGTTGTTATTTCATTGAATTATGCAAGTTGGCTTCTAGCGCGCCGTATGTTGCATGTGCGAGTGAAAGCACATGAGGGGAGCCGGCGATCGCGGCTTAATCTGGCGCCCGCAAGAGAGGGAAGCTGAAAGGAAACGAGCCGTCTTCCGTTGCATGGAGGAAGGGAAAAAAACTAGGAGGGAGTGTCACGTGACAATCTTGATAGGCAAGCGGTAGATTTTACTCGGCCCGCTTCGGTTGCATCTGCTACGTCTGCTGCGGTGGTATCGGAATATGCGCACATAGTAGGCGTGGTAAACGCGCGCCAACTTTAGTGAAGGAATTCGTGTGAGGCAGTCGAGACTGTTTTATGTCAATCAGGTAACGCGCCGAACCACCACGCGGCTCGCCGCTTAAGCAGTAGACAGGCGCCAAGGCTGTTTCGAACGAAGGTGTCGGGTAACCGGCATTGCGCCCAACAATTAACGCGGGAGGACCATCTCAAGGACAACTGGTTGCGTTTCGGGGCGGTTTCAGGGAAACGAGGAAACCTTTCGCCCTGCGAACGTGTGAAGGCAACCAAGCTGCCCTTCCGATGGCGATTCGTCGCGTTTGGGGGTCGTCTTCTGGGAAACAATGATGCTTTTCACCCACGCAAAAATGTGCAGGCGATTAATCGAGCGTACAGCTAGGGTCTGAAGGGACTAACCGTGGTGGTAAGCGCGAGTGACGCCTTGAAAATTTTCTGTCTTCATGAGTCAGGCGTCGCAGTCTCGCGCCACATTTCAAGGCATCGCATTTGAAGCGAAGAACGACGCGCGCAGCAGCAGAAAACCACTCGTATTGACCCTTTTCGCGGAGCAGTTTGTTTTAGAGAAACGAGATGGCGCTCACGGCGGCGCGCCATACCTCCCCTCAGCGACCGCGCACGAATACGAAACCATTACCGCTTCTGCCTTGCCTTTGTGCGATCAGCTGTCGGAAATGCAACTGAGTTTTCGCTAACACACTGTGCTCCAATCATGCTAGATTGAATCATGTGGATTGAAGACGTGTGCAGTAGTTGGCTGCAAAAATAGTGACTGGAATGTCAAGAAATAAAATGAATCTGTGTGGCCAAGTTCGCGGACCGCTGCTGAAACTGTCCGAACGTGTTACCGGCACTTCGTGATGTACGGCTTTCCTCGAGGATACAGAAATTTGCTCATCTGCCAGCCTTGTATCGCTAACCTTCAAAGAAAGGGCTTCATCCCCAGAAGGTTGTCAAGAGTGAGTACCACTCGTTAAACAATGACAAAGTTAGTAGCGCCGCTTCCTGTCATAGCAAGTTTCGCGCACGTTATCTATACACATCTGTCCCAAATGGCAGGAAAACTTACGCCCACCCTATAGCCGACGTATCAAGAATAAGTGAATGGGCGCACACTTGAATATATGCGCACTGTATACGCACAATAAATGACAGATTGCACGAATGGTCGAAGCTGAATGTTTCGTGACGGTCCACAAGAGTAAGCGAGTTACTAGCTGTAATATATATTTGCTACAAGGTATTACAATGTACAAAACAGCTACGTTTCAAGCCTTGTGCGCAGCAAGAACAAATAAATCGGAACTGAGCCCACCCGCGAGCGATTAGGCAGAGAATAATCAGATAGTGACCGCACCGAGGAACTTCACCGAGTCGGAAACTGACAAGCCACTGCTTAAAAATATTTGCCAAATAAAGAACAAAGAGCAAAACACACTAATCCTGACTGAATTCATAATCGGAAAGCTTGGATAGCTTGGAATACATATTTAGCCCCGCTTGTAGAACAAGCACCATATACGCTGCTTTCGCCGTTTGGACATAGTTTAATAAGATCCGAAAGCGCTTTTGCATGTTCTCTGAAGCTGTGATCAAAGCTTCGTGTCGTCCACCTAGTCACCGTCTACGATATCTCCGAAAACAGATGTTTTCTAAGCCGCGCCGGCGTCATACAGTTCCATTGTAAACAAGGAGGCAACAGAGGCAGTTGAGGCAAGCAATGGACGCGTCACCAAGTGATCAAACATGGCAGCGCCCACGGGATCGCCGCGAAAAGGGTCAGCAGGCGCCACTAAATGTTACCGCGTACCAAACAATCGCGAATGGTCCGGCAACCTTGTGGGTCTATTCCTACCCAAAAGGCACCGCGCGCAAGGCCCCAGAGGAGGGGCGGCCTCAGAGGAGGTTGGCTTGCCGAGGCTAGAGTGTACTAGAACTCTAGTACACTCTACCGTACCGAGGCTAGAGCGACTCTAGCCGAGGCTAGCGGAATCACGTGACGCGGAAGGTCATGGGGGGATGGGACAAAGGGAGGGGGGCTCGGTGTTGTTCTCCGACAGCAACTGCGTATTTCGCGACCGCGCGCTTGGGGAATCGACCATCATGGCTCAATCTGGCGCGCAGGGAAGGAGGTGGGAGGGACGGCGTTTACTCGGACACCAACTACGTACTTAAGCTGGGCTGCCGCGCGCCTTATCTTGAAAGCGATCCGCAGGCGGCTCATACCTTCGTGCGTGCGGTGTTCTCATCACTCAGTTTGCGTTGAAGCGATACATAGTACGAAGGTCAGTTCGCTCGCTGCTGCTGCCGCGCTTCCTGACTAGGGATGGTAATATCGATGAACGATTAATCGATTAATCGACTAAAAGTACGCCGCAAAACGATTAATCGTCATCGATGTGTACCTTTAATTTAATCGGTTTAATCGATTAAAGCAGTTCGATTAATCGTTTTCCAGACAGTGACTAAAGTGGCGTGAAAATTTTGAAATCGTACTGTAGAATGCGGAGTACGAGCAACGACCGCGCGGCTGCGAAGACCGAGAGCGAGTGTCGACTGTTTTCCCGAGTCATGTCGAGCTGGCCAAGCGCTTCCCCGCTTTACGCGCACGTCACACAGGCTGCCTGGGGCCCGGAGAGAGGCCGCCCCCGTGGAGGAAGAAATAAACTAGGCGAGAGCATTACGTTAGGCAGCTAGTCTTGGCAAGCGAACTCACCGTCAAGCGATTTCCTTCGCCGTTTACTTCACAGTAGGGTCAACACGTGACCCTGAGTGACAACGTATTGGCCGATAATGTTTGGTTCGCAGCAGTTTCAAATCAGTGCGCACCCGTTCAGCTGCGCTGCTGCCCTGCACCCGGCAGCATTAAACGTACCGCGCGCTCTGATGTGGCGATCACGTGTTGCGCCCTTACTTCTTGATGTCAGTCGTGCTGCTATGTTCTCTTCTAATTATTCCTTCCTCCATGCCCACCCTCCTCAGTAAGCGCCATTTTTAACATACAGAGTGTTCATTTTTAAGTTTTACGGAATTTTTAGAAATCGCCTGTGGCAGGTAGCATAATTTTATCATTGAGCTGGGTTGTTCGATGAGGCGCAAATTCGCACGAGAAATCGAAACACATATTCAACTAATTAACAAAAAATCACTGATTAACTTCTTAGTTAATTACTTTACGACACATATAACAATTTACGAATTGTAGCCGGTGATCTTGTCAGGCGTATCCACTTGCAATGAATTTCCAGAATGACACCAGTTTGGAGATATGCGCCATCATACTCGCCGTAAAAATTAACTGTTGTTCCACTTAATTTTTTACCAAAATGCATTGAAGCACAAAAGTAACTGTAACGTCCATGTATTTCGTCCCACACTTTGAGAAATAGTATCTCGAAACTGGTGTCATCCTGGAAATTCATTTCAAGTAGATGCGTCTTGCAAACTCACCGGCTACAATTCGTAAATGGCGATATCTGTCATAAAGTAATTAACCAAGAAGTTCATTAGTCAATTTTTGTTAATTGGTTGAATATGTCTTTTGATTGCTCGTGCTACTAATGTCCACCGCTCAACGATAAGAATTATGCTACCTGCCACAGGCGATTTTTAAAAATTCCGTAGTAGTTGTCACGTAGTAGTTACGATGAAGAAAACAGTCGCAAAACTGTGAATGACGAAACGGACTTTTTAATGGGCGAGCCTGTGCCCACAAAAGCAAGTTTCACTCGAAGCACAACGATAGCGGCGAACACAATCGGCGATCGTCGAAATCTGATCAGCGGCGAAGCGCGTCGGCTTTTATACATGAGTCATCGAAGGTTCCAGAGTAATCTCTGGTACTCGCGTGTCTTCCAGAAGGTACTAGACAATTGGCGTCGCTCATACAACCAGATTACATAAGCGTCGGTGACAACTGACAACGGATAGAAGCATCGATAACGTTCGAGAAAATTCCGATACATGCAGGCGCTTCCTGCGCCGAGCGATAACGTTTAAGGTGGCGGTCCGGCAGCACCAGCCCCCCGTTTTGAGTACCTTTGGAGCAACCGCGGTGGCTCTTCTACTTAGGATATAAAGTTGTGGTATATACCATAAAATAGCTTAATTCTTGTATATTCTAACTATAGATAATATTAAGAAATTGATTAATGTGATTTAGAAATAAATGTTCAAGAACAAGCATGAGATGCATGGTTTTTGCGAACTCTGTCTCAGTTGTGACCATATTTAGAAGAAATTACCGCATTTACTGCATTGCGGCTTGCTCTGTAGCTTTAGGACATATTTATTTCCTTGACGCAGCAAAATAATGTTAAATTTTTACTTTTTGGATAATTTGCTTTTGAAGTTTGCCAAAATATCGCAACTTCTGTTGTAAACAGCCCGGCAACTAAACGCTCAAGGAAGCTAAATTTTGGACAAATTAGAGATCAAGCAATTTCCAATTGGGATGCAAAATTTCATTTATGTACCTTTTATGGCTTTCCTAATAATGCGACCGAAATTAAGCAATATTTAGAATTCTGGTCCTACTTTTGCCCATTTTTGCGGGATGGTACTAAAGCTACGAAGGTGCGGTGTAAAACTAATAAAGGTACATGAATGAAATTTAGCGTCCTACATGGAAATTCCTTGAACTCTAATTGTCCAAAATTTAGCTTTCTAGAGCATGTAGTATCCGGTTGTTTACAACAGAAGTTGCGATATTTGGCAATCTTCAAAAGCAAATTATCTAAAAAGTAAAAATTCAACATTATTTTGCTGCGTCTAGGAAACAGATAAATATGTCCTAAAGCTACAGAGCAAGCCGCAATGCAGTAAATGCGGTAGTTTCTTCTAAATATGGTGACAACTGAGACACATTTCGTAAAAACCATGTATATCATGCTTGATCTTGAACATTTATTTCTAAATCACATTATTCAATTTCTTTATAATATAAATAGTTGGAATCTACAAGAATTAGGCTTTTTTATGGCATATACGACAACTTTATATCCTAATTAGAAGAGCCACCACGGTTGCTCCAAAAGTACTCGAAACGGAGGGCTGGTGCCGCCGGAGTGGGACCACCACCTTAACCTTTGTTAGCCGGTGAAAAGCGGTCACCGGGGAAAGATAAACAAGTACACGTGTCAATATGAACACTCTGTATATTGCTTATTCCTTCACTAGTTACTATTGGCAATTATAGTTGACCTCTAACAAATTAAACCTTATTCTTTATCAAAATTTACACGCTTGATTGTCTTATCCTGGTTCCAACTTTCAAGCGTTAAAATAGGTACTTACGTGAATAGATAACTGTGTTTCAGCCTTTTTAAAGCGCCCGAAAAAAAAGTCGATTAATCGATTAATCGACGAAAAACCCTGCATCGAAACCGATTAATCGATGATACGCTAAAGCGACGAACGATTAATCGTTAATCGATTAAAACATTTAATCGACCATCCCTATTCCTGACGCCAGCGTTTTGCCAGCGAGTGTCCGCGGTCTTCGAGTGAGATGTGTTCATGTTTGCCTGTGGGCGCTGACACCATGCTTGTTAATATAGTTAGCAAGCGAATACTTACAAGTTTATACGGTCGATAAAACTACTGTCCTTACTTCGTATAGCTGCCTACTAATTTACTATCGCAATCGATGCTTCGTCTTTCGGGCGAAACTGCGGCTTTTTTTTTTTTTTTTTTTACTCGGAAGAGGTATGGCCGCTTGGCATAGAACGTTACTTCTGTAAAAAAAGGCATATTAATTCGCCACACTCATAGCCTTTCATTAAAAATACGTATAACACCGTATGGATACATCGAGAGGAGACATATTTCAAACTGCCGCATAAAACTGGAAACACAACTCGACTACGATCGGACTACAGCAGAAACAATAGCAATAGCAGAAGCTTACATAAATATGAAGCACAAAACTGTCGACATAATCACAACAATCGAACGTCGACGTAAATATCAGAATGGGCAGCCAAGCGGCTTGCATGGCGTACAGAACAGACAGGGCCGCGATATTGTAATGCTTATAATGCCCGATGCTTATAATGCCTTTCGGCGCTGCGTATGAAGCGTTGAACGCGGCCACTAGAAACGCGAAAAGGCTTTAGCATCGAAAAAGGCGTCGCTACAAAATAGTAGTCCAGGAGACGTACGCTGTCCATGATACCGTTTTTTTAGACCATACATAATTTTAAAATATTGCCAGTGGCAGATAGCATAATTGTAGCCATTAAGCTGGATTACTCAAAGAGGCGGACATTGCACGAGAAAGCGAGAGGCATAATCAGCTAATCAGAAAAAAATCACAAATTAACATTTTCATTAATTCTCTTACGGCACATGTTGCAATTTACTAATTGTAGCTGGTGAGTTCACAAGGCGTATCCACATCAGGATGACAGCAGTACCGAGTGATTCATTGCCAAAATGTGCTACTAAATACATGGGCGTTCTAGTTACTTTCGTGCTTCAATGCAGTGCCTCGAGCGGCCAGTCACGCGGCAATTTTGCCTGTAGTCATACCTGCTTGGAAGGCATACCTGCTTGGAATTAATTTTGAGGATGCGAGTGAGTGAACTTTATTCGGTCCACAATAGACGCGAGTAAACTCGACGTCACCTGGCTAGGCCCACTCGGGGACCATCAGGTCAAACCTGACGGCCCTCTCGCGGGCATAGGCGTATGCGCTAATGGTCATGACTCATCTCCAGCACCAGTTCTTTCTGGCGTTCCCGCAAGGTTCGGTACTGGGTCTTTTATAAGACCCACTGGAGTTTTCTCATTTATATAAATGACTTGCCAATTAACATACAATCTAAAATTTGTCTCTTTGCTGAAGGCTGCCATATACCGCAAGGTCACCGACCCTAACGATGTTGGCTATTTTCAGACTGACCTAGTTAGTGTATACATAGCTGGTGCCAGGAGTGGCACATCGATCTAAATCTTTCGAAATGCAAGACCCTGCGTGCGACTTGAAGCTCATCATGATGTTCTGAATATTTGTTAAAAATCCGAGGACACCTAAGCAATTGTTATGAGTTGTGCATGCGAAAGCATTAATGTCTAATTGAACGACGCTGAGCGGTCATTCGAGTTAGAACTCCTCACGGACAGAGAGAGAGAGAGAAAACTTTATTGTCGCTCAGTGGCTTACTGAGCAGGCGGCCTCAGTCCAGGCCACCTCTGTCAGCGTGCTTTATGGCGGATGCTCGCTGGCAAGCGAGCGCGTTGAGACGCTTGACGCGTTTTGATTTGGCCGTGTACCGAGGCGCAGTTAGGACGCAGGCGAGAGCTTGCGCGGCCAAGGAACGCGCGGATAACAAACACGCAACCATGCCCGCTCCCCTCACGCAATATCGCATCAGGTGAACCCTTTCGCCCGCTCAGCGCGCTCGCTCAATCAGGTGATTCCTATCGCCCGCTCGTGACGTGGCGTCGCAGTCAGTGGGAAGTTTCGCTGCTACAGATGCCACCTGCTTTATCGCTCAATGGGGTATTTGACGTTTTCGCATCAGTAATACTCCGATTTAATCATCAGTTTCATCATATCGGTGTCTTGAAATCCATATTACTCATAACCTTTCCTGGGTACCCCATATAAAGCATATCACAGCAAAGGCTAGCCGCACACTGGGGTTCTTAAGAATAAACTTTTTTAGCAGCGAAGCTGTTTAAGCTATCCTTAAAACCGTGCTCGTCGATCGAAAAATGCGGGCCGATCCTGGCGGTAGTACAGAAAGGGTCCAAGCGTAATCGCACGTACCCATGTTAATTAGCGAAGCTGAGTCTGGCTAAGTCTAGCTTAGCATGGTTGTGACTACTTAAGCTTAGTCAGCCATCGATAGCCAATCGATAGCCAATAAATAACTAATAGATAATCGATCAATAATCAATAAATTCCGGAAAATGCTGGGGATGACTTGGTAGTGCTTAGCCTAGCCCAAAAGCCAGGACTAGCTAGGTGCCCATCAGCTCCGCTGTCTCTTTAGCATTGCGCCTCTAGTGCAAGCTACGCTAATTTTTTTTTTTTCATCCCCACCTTCATTAAAAAAGCAACTTTACACAACTTATGTTTGTCCACGACTAGAGTACGCGTTGTCAAAATGGGACGCAGGTAACTTTATTTTATTCGATGAAGTGGAGGCCATGCAGAATCGCTCTGTGCGTTTCGTTTCATCCGATTATTGTCGAACCTTGAGCATTACACAAATGAAACTCCACCTAAACCTTCATATGCTCGAAACACGCTGCAAGATTTCTCGCCTTAACTTACTTCATAAAATATATTACCACAGTCATCACTTCCACTCCATCATACTTTAAAGCCAGCTGCATTTATTTCATCGCATATTGACCACCGGCAAAGGCTTTATGTTCCGCGATTGTAATAGTGTCACTTACTTACACGCCATTCTTCCAAATACATGCAATGGCTGAAACCGCCTCCCATAATGAGACACCAACTTTATTTAACGTGATCATTTTGCAGCCACGTTGCAAAACCTGATAATCCGATAGTGCTTGTTTTATAACAGTTCCGTTATTTCTAATTACCACATTGTTCGCAGTGTATATTTTATTTTGTCTTATTATTTTATTTGACTTATTACCATTTAACAGCCGACTTAGCAGCCGTACTGGAATTTCATATTTATTACTGAATTTTTGTCACGTGCTTTCTTTCTATCTTCATTGTATTTGAGTACATTGCTCTATGTTCGGTAATGCTTCTTTTATTATAACTGTCTCACATTGTATGCCACTTTTGATGACTGCATTTGACTGATTGCTTCCTTTTTATTTCTAAAATTGCTTTATTGTGTGTCATGTTTTTGCTGACGTGTGCCACAGTGCCCCTGCCCTCTGTAATGCGTAAAGCCCTGAGGGTGCGTTGAACAAACAAACAACAAACAAGCAAGGAGGAGGAGGAGAAAAAAGAGAGAATTAAGGCAGGGATTTTAACCAGAAATGCGTCTGGTTGGCTACCTTACTCTGGGGGACGGGAAAGAGGGAATAGAAAGATGAAATAGAGAGAGGATGGGGGGGGGGGGGGGGAGCTCGGGTGAGCTCGCGCACACACGTGGAGGGCCTGAGCAAATTCCAAGGCGTTCACATAGCTCAGTCGCCCCCAAGAAAGACAACAGTGCCTTCACAGCTTTGTGGGTCGACGAGTGATGGGGACGGTCTTCAATTATAGCACCTGCACGGACAACGGCCGATCAAGCAATAAATAAATAAATAAATAAATAAATAAATAAATAAATAAATAAATAAATAAATAAATAAATAAATAATAAATAAATAAATAAATAAATAAATAAATAAATAAATAAATAAATAAATACGTTTGACAGTATTTTCGAATGCGGCCGATAAGTGGCAAGGAGCCCTTACGAACAAAAAACTTTGTGAATTCGGCTTTTGCCACGGAATCCACAAAGCTTTCTTTCCGTGTATCACAGCTGTTTGCAGTTAACTTCGCTAATATTTCCAAGATCACGACTGTGTAGCGCCTGCTCTTACGAACAGTTCTAGCGTGATAACTATTGTGTGAATTCGGTGCCTGTATTCACAATCATAATGTTTGAAATATATAGTGACCCTAAACTATTGCCCTTCCCCCGCAGTGGGCTGAACCGTTTCACTCGTCACCAAGCAATCAATCTATCAGTACAGTGCCCAACATCACGACAATGCAAATTTACACCCTGAAACAAGTTACTTGACTTGTTTCAGGGTGAAGCACCCTCAAACAAGTTACAGAAACACTACAAATCTGTCGAGAAATCTACAGACTCCACAAGTCCTCACATCTCACTATTGAGGTGCAGTTGGTACAAAGGGCATGGTCGGAATTTTTTCAACCACATGGCAGACCAACTGGCTCGATCGCCTGCCTCATCTATGACACATATCTCTTCCGTCTGATCCCCGTGCTCTCCACCGAGCACTTAAATCTAACCTCCGAAGGGACACACGTGCCTTAATTTCTTCCGTGTATCTGCTTCTTTCCCTGTAACCTTACCCGGGCGCAGAAAGTACCTCTTCGGAGGCTTCCGGCTGGAGTGGCCCTTACATCATCCGTTACCTGGACTTGGGGATCAACAAAAGTCAGCCAATGAACGTGCCCCAAGTGCTCGGCTCCTGTGGCAACGTGAGATGTGCGACACCTGCTTTGGCTGCGCCGTGGAACGTGCGTGATCAGACTTAAGGTCTCCAGAAAGACTGGACTAAAGCCCGATGTACCTCAAAACTACACTCATTGGGTGACGGACAGTAAGTTTACAGAGACATTGCTGCAGTTCCTGCATGACGCAATGTTACAAGCTTAGATTAGATTTTTTTTTTTTGTTATTCCCCATATGCCTTGCAGCTAATCCTCACGAAGAAAAAGAGATCTTATCACTGAACTAGGTGCCTGAATATTCGATGACTTGGCTGCTGAAGCATGACTTTAAGAATGGGCTGGCTGAACAGTCCACACAGAAGAGGCAGTGTTTTCGTCGTCGCCAACCACGAGCACGATCAGGTGCTGCGCCCCCATAAGCGAGTTTCGATCGTGGTGGCTACCGTGCAGAGTGACGCTAGCCAAGAGTCGTTACTATAGTGCGCTACCACGTCCTCCCGTATAACCGCGCTGCAAGTCTCCACCGTCGAAAGTTCTAGGATAAAGCCAAGCATCGGTACACATTAAGGCAACAAGGTGCGGTGGCTGGTGAGGTGAATGGTTGGGTGGCGGACGTTCACTTGTTCTTCACTGTGCCGCCGGGCCATTTACCTGCAGTGACAGCCATCTAGAAGTGTGGGGAGACACCCATTCCGTAGGCAGTCACTCTATACGCCTGATCCTCCATTCTTTTAAGTGACAAGTAGAGGGGCTCTTGCTTCTTTGTGCAGAACAAGGCCGGTATTTTGTAGCGATGCCTTTCCGGTAATAATGCCTTTTCGCGCTTATCGCGCATTGTCAGTGGTCGGAGCGACGGTCCGCTCGCGTTATCAACGGGATCAGCGGGTCGTGAGCGGTGGATAAGACTAGAGTAGAATAAGTCATAATGCCTCGCTACAAAATCGCGGCCCAAGTTAGCCGTTGCCAAGCCGAAAGTCAGCTGTCTTGTCCCTCTGCTCGTTCTCCCTGTAGCCGTTTCCTCATTGAACTATACTATCATGCCTTCTTTACTATTTGTTTTAATGAGCCCATTCAGGTCCACTCGTACTTGCAACATTCAGGCTCTCACGTGGCCCGTATGGATCTGGAAGGCTATTTTTTCTCGGTTTGTTTCAATTTTCGGAGCGTAGGCACTGGTGACGTGTGTGATTTCGCTCTCATCCATATTTACTACCATCATTCTGTTGATTGTTCGGCCCATGCTTTTGAATTTCGATGTCATGCGTCATTGACACCTAACAGGATGCTTCCTAGCTACTTCCCGTCTTTGCTGATACTGATTTGAAAGGTATTGAATCCTTCCCCTCGTTCCTTTTCCTTGTCTCCTTCCATCCTATTTCTTGAACGGGAAGAGAACCGACACACTCACTCTTCATGTCGGTGTCGGCTATCTCTCTTCGTCATCTTCTTATGTTTTCAGCGTTGAATGAATCCAATTAAGGCTAAAAAAAATGATGTGAGCTCGCTCAGGGTGCTGTAACCGTAGCATACTTTTCACAGTCCACGATATGGGTCTGCGTGTCATTGACGCATGACTCAGCTAATTCAGGCGAGGACTCATCTCAGAGACGGAGAGCGAGAACAAACAGAGGATAAGGCAAAGACTTCTTTTAGTTGCGAAGCACCTTATGCGCCCGGTTTGGTTTGGTTTGGTTTGGTTTGGTGCCTATAGAAATAGCACAACCCACTACGGGGGATTGGCCATGAATCGGGCGGCAGTGGGAAGAAAAATGAAGGATACCTAAATGAGATTTTCTTACTTAAGAATGAGATAATCAATGAATTATAATCGTTAATATTAATTTTCATGCTATAGCATCTTAAAATTTGAAGCAAATATTTTTGTTGTCTTGTGAAAAAAAATTAGCATGGCAGTCTCCTTGTTTCCATTACAAAATTAAATATGGCATCACATACGTTCCTATTACCGTGTCCTAGTGCCGACGCCCCCAGAGATAGAATGATAGGTAGCGTAATGGTCAATCCAAGTTGGCGAAGGGGACCTTCTAGAAGTCGTTTTCTATGCATGGTGAACCTACGACACTCTATAAAGAAATGATCCATAGTTTCGGGTTCATTGCAATAAAAGCATTGAGGGGAAGGCGCCAAACCAGACCTATGGGTATAGAAATTAAGCCTTGGTATTCGGCAACGCATTCTAGTAAACGACACTTCAAATTTTCTTGTTGAACACCATCTGCTGTGCCAAGGAAACCTAAGGTGCTGAAAATCGGTGTTATTGAGTACACATGATTTGGCCTGTTCTTCTTGGACAGAAATTTTTTAAATCTCGCAGAAGTGACGTATGCCGAAGGTCTTAGGATCCTCAGTACCGGGCCGTTAAGAGATGCCGCTGCTAGTGCGTCTGCAGATTCGTTTAAAGTGAGCCCCACGTGCCCTGGCACCCATACCAGATGGATAAGGCGTAAATGTTGGGGGATGGATGAATGAAATTCTCGGAGAATGATAGATGAATCGGGCACTGATAAAGCGGAGCAAACAGACAAGGAGTCGGTTAAGATTACGGCTGAAGTAATAGATGTGGGAAGTTTTCGTAGAGCTAGGATGATCGCTAATAACTCCGCCTGAAATATTGGCGTAAAGTCGGGTAGTCGAAGGGAGAAAGACCAATTTAATGATGCCGAAAAAATACCCACTCCTGCCTTCTCTTCACTGACAGAAGCATCTGTGGCTATTACTGCATTTATTTGGAGGTTCTCGAGGTGGTCATCTAGCAAACTTTTTAGGTATCGAATAGGCAGGAGTTTAGCGTTATTAGGAAATATATCATCGAATTCAACGCTTACTGTCGCAGTAGGGAAATTTTGAAAATCCACATCACGGATTGATATTTCTAATGGCTCTAATAGTTTCTGCACAAAAACTACCTGGGGACAATGCAGTCTGGACCATTGATTCTCAAAGAATGCAGTCGGTTCTCTAATAAACATATAGAAGGAGCGTCTCTGGGGAGAAGCATATATGTTCAGTAACGTTTGGACTGTCAGTATACGAAAACGAGTTTGAAGAGAAGGCAGGTGAGTTTCATGATAAAGAATATTATTCGCTACATATTTTGGAAGGCCGAGACATAGACGTAGTGATTCGCGTTCTAAAAGAACCAGAGGGCGTAATTTATAAATAGGACCTCCAGAAAATAACACACATCCAAACTCTAGAATGGGGCGGACATACATACAATAAATCATCAGCAAGGTCTCCCTGCGCATTCCAAAACGATTGCTGCTGACTCTTCGTAATAAACCAACTGCGCGTGCTCCTTTAGATGCGATGTATTCTATGTGTGTCTTCCAATTAAGCTTTTCTGTGTAAATCATTCCCAGATATTTTAAAGATTGCACCTGCGGAATAATCTCCTGGCCATACGACAGTGTTATTCGGATAGGAAAAGTTAAGGGAAAAACAATGATTGCACTTTTGCTGACATTTAGCGACATTTGTATTCCTTTTAGCCAAATTTCAATCTGATTCAAATACAATTGCAAAGTTTTATATAAGCTATGAATATCATTTGATACTGAGAAAAATGCGATATCATCAGCGTATACGTATACCTGTACGTCATGATGTGTCGGGATGTGATTTAGTAAAATATTAAATAATACGGGGGAAAGTACTGCACCTTGAGGAACGCCCCTTGTCTGTCTGTAAATGTGAGAAGACACACCGTTTTGATAGCAATAAAATGTGCGTCCGCTTAGAAAATTTTGAATCCATGCAATTATATACTGTGGGAGACTCACACTTTCGAGTCTGTTGATTAAGGTACTGTGATCGACACTGTCATACGCCTTCGCAATGTCTAATGTGACTAAGGCAGCGTACTGGTTGTTGCGGCGAGCGAGTTGAATTCGACTCTCCAAGTCAACATGAGCACACCAAATTGAGCAGCCGGGCCTGAATCCTATTTGAGAATCACTTAATATTTGGTTCTCGCCTATATCCACCTATCGATGTGACCATACAGAACTCTCTCGATTAATTTTACGAGATTTGAGGTCAGAGAAATAGGTCTAATGTTATCTATTGTATATCCATCACCCGGCTTTTTGAGTAGCGGAATTATTTTGGCAACCTTCCAATCTGGATGAATCCATGCATTTTTAATCGAGAAATTTATAAGATTAAGCAAATCCTGGGGTGATAATTCGAATAATAGTTTTATCATTGCTGTAGTTATGCCATCAGGGCCTGGGGCTGAAGCTGGCAGCATCTTTACCACTCTCATTAATTCTTCTAATGTGACTGCTATGTAATCATTAGCTGTTTCAGGCGCCGGTATATGATAGGGGCGAAGTGATGTGAATCGACGCTCTAAGCCTTTTGCAATCTCCTCCAGTGATTGTACCAATTCAGTGGAAGTTAAGCTAACAGACTCTATATTTATCGGGGCTGAAACAATCTTTTTAGAACGTAGAAACCTAAATATAGCTTTTTTATTACTATACTGCGATAGGTAACTGTAATGTTTAGTGTTATAATTTTCTTTCGCTTTGTCAACTGTTTGCCTGAATGTAGCTGCAACAAATTTATAGTCATTCCAATTACGTGGACATTGATTATACAGTAACTTTCTCCAGGCTGCCTTTCTTCTTCTATATTCGCGTTCACAGTCCGGATTCCACCATGGTGAATAAGTACCCCCTTTAGTTGACTGCATACTGAAGCTGGATTTTTGTAACTGTCACTTATCACTTGACACAAATTAACTGCCTTAACTTCATCATTTAGGCCAACCTGTTTATTTAAAGCTGATCGCAGTGAATCTTGAAATTTACTATAGTTAACATAGGTGCGGACATGCTTTTCGACCAAATTAATTGGTCGCATGACTTCAAAAATTATTGGAAGATGGTCGCTATTTGTGGCCGAGGTGATAGCAGACCAGGAGAAAATTGCACAACCCGAACTGGAAAAAGTTAGGTCTAACACCGAACGCGATTTGCCGGATACATAAGTTGGGGTTCTCGAATTTACATAGTTAAGAATATTTGACGAAACCCAATCCAACAATCTTTTACCACAAGAGTCGGACCGATAACCCCATGATACGCGGTGAGAATTAAAGTCACCAGCTATGATTAGATCCTTTCTGCAGGCTGCAAGCACGGCATCGAGAGAACCTGTATTGAGAACTCCTGTAGGAAAATAAACATTGACTACCGAAAATGGGGCGCATCCAGGAAGCGTTAAATCCAATGCTAGAATCTCACTTTCAGCAGAGAATGACTGGTGACTAATCTTAGCTCTATGACAAATTTTTGTTGAGATGAAAAATGCTAATCCCCCTCTACGAGAAGGGCGATCTAGACGAAAACTGCGATAATTCTTTAAATGAAAACTCTTTTCTGTGGATAACCAAGTTTCTTGCAAAATAATCAAATCAGGAGAAAGTTCTTCACAGAGATATAACAGATCAGCGGCTGCAGCAAAAATGGAACGACAGTTCCACTGCAGCACTTTCAAGCTTCTTATGTTGACGATATTCCGGCAGTATTTACTGCCGTCTGTAGAATGTTATCCTTTAGGAAATCATCCTTTGTTAATCTGTCATTTTGACTCTTTTTAGCTTTTAGTTTATGGAGGGTAGTTGCTCTCGGGGAGTTTGGAGAAGCACGACGTTTACACGTTCGAGCATCTAAATCCATGTTCTCAGTGGTATCTGAACCAGTCTCGTGACTGTTAAAGCCCTCAGGTTCGACAGGAGTTGCGGGAGCTGCGGTGCCATCAGTACTGCGAGGCGAGGCCTCTGCCGATTGGTGTTTCTTTATATTTTCATCAGAAACTGCGATTCCAGAAGGAACATTTGGATGCGCAGTAACATGCAAAAGTTGCGACAACTGAGAAGTGAAAACTTGCCCAATTGTCTCTGAAAGGTTCGTAAATAAACTGTCAAGGGCTTTTGCCATAGCCTTCTCTACAGCTGCAGCTACAACATCACCAAGAGATACATCCATAGCGTTGGAGTGACGAGCAGCAGCTTCAGCATAACCACATGATTTCTCTAAGGCAAGAGCATGAGCTTCACGACGCGAACACTGTTTCCTTTCTATAATTTGCATAATTTCAAGCTCTTGGTCTCTCGCAGGGCATTTCATACAGTCCGCAGGGTGGGAACCTTCACACAAACAGCATCGTTCGCTCTGAGAGGAACACGTTTTTCCATCGTGGCCTTCTCCGCAAATGCGGCACCGAACATCAGATCTACATCCCTTAATACTGTGGCCATATCGCCAACACTGAACGCATTGCACTGGGCGGGGAGAAAGTGCTTCCACCCTGTATAATAAGGGCCACGCTTTGATCTCTGACGGCCTAGTTGTGCCTGCAAAGGTGACAATGACCGACTCTGTGGGGACTCTGATTATCAGAAACGCGTGAACATCGGTAGACTGATGCGGCACCTGCCGGGGAGAACATCTCCAGGACCTCGGAAGCACACAGACTCGCATCGACTCCACGAACTAGCCCCTTAACGCAAGCTAGATGAGGAGGAATAAAAGGCCTCACCGGGTGATTCGCGAACATTTGACACTGCAGAAGGTCGGAGACACAGGTCTGGTCCGGCGAACAGCATAGAATGCCCCCTCTGCCAAACTGTCGAACATCGGTTATGCTTTGGAAGTGCGGGGTTGCTTTCCGCAGCTCTTCTTGAGTCGCCTTTGGATTTTTCACGCGGATGTATCCCCCATCGGTCGGCACTAGGGCCACTGGAACGCTGTGAATACCACTGCGCAAGAAAGCCTCTATAGGAATGTCATTATTGGGAAGTGAAGCCGTCCAGAGGAAAGACCTCTGGCCGGGAGAAGAAAGAGACATTAGGAAATCACAATCAGATTAATTACACAATAAGAGGAAAGTACTAAACAAAGCTAAAGAAAAATAAGCCGCCCGATACTTGACCAATTCCCCGCAACACGACTCGAATAGCACGGGCACAGGGGCACAGGGGATAGCCGCCAGCAGCCTGTACGAGGCAACCGTTCTCGAATCCAGAGATTCGCCGTGGTCGAATCCGTGGTCGCCGTGGTCGAATCCAGAGATGCGCGCGGGCTGTCGGCGTATCCTGTCGTCGTCGTCTTCTACAGCTGGCTGCGTTGCCGCTCATCTTTTCAGCGTAGAATTTCACATCTCTTCTGTCGTGAAATCACAAAACACTTCTACCTTGGACGCCGCATCTTTCCGCCCCCACACCCCAAACTTAACAGACCGCAGGCGCTAACCCTACGCTTATTACAAACAGACACATACCCAAACCCCGCCAAACTCCACGTTCTCTATCCTGACGCGTACCCCAGTGACATGCGACCCTCGTGCGGATACACGGCGACACTCGCACACATGCTCTGGGAGTGTAGAAACGCTAATCCCGACTCTACCTCGGACAAGTGGGAGAAGTCCCTCAGAAGCTCGCTTCTCGCCGACCAGCAATGGGCCGTCCAGCAGGCCCACGAAGCAGCCGCCAGGTATTCCCTGTCGGTCCCTACGTGGGAGACGCCCGCTACGCCCTAAGCGCGTCCTGCAGGACCCAAATAAAGTTTGTCCAGTCCAGTCCAGTTCTGTCGTCGTAATGGGGAGGCCGCGTTTACGGGGTTATGAGCCATTGCTTAAGGCAGTATGAGCCCATTAACGGTGCATCACTGCATGCTTCGCACCTCCCCAGGCAGGTATCACGTTAGTGGAGCTGCGTTTCGCTCAATGGGTCATTTGACACTTAATTACGCATGCTATTTAATTCACGGCTCAAACCGAGTCTATGACTTAGCTAATGCTAACTGCAATAACTAATAAAAACTAAAACAGTAAGAAAGCCGTCTTTGAAGGCCAAATTGCTGAGGGAGTTAAAGAAAACAATGATTGTTTCGCTAATACTTCATGGTAAAAAACATCATCAAGCTTGTCCTAAAATAATACTATAGTGACGGCTTGGCAGCACGGCGAGCTTTTTATTTTGGCTTGGGACTGGCCGCTCGGTAGCTGGGCGGACTTAAACAACCCAAAATCAAACGTATGTTATGCCGAGATATATATATATATAAATATATAAAAATCGTGCAGAACAACAGATTGCAAATCTTATGTACACCTCAATAAGTAATCAGTTAATTTTTTACTTACACTTGAGATTATAGGGTAACTCTATAGCGCATGATCATAACAAAGCGTTTAGCCTAGAAGCCAGTGATAACGTAAGCGCAGTCAAGGACCATGTAAGCGCGCGCATCGATAAAGGCGCAGGCTCGTCCTCTGGCGCGTGTTTATTAAGCACTTCCGGCAATGAAGAAATAATTCACGGCTCTGCGCTCGTTCAAGCGCGGCCGTCGGGGTGCACGCGAGGCTCCCACAGGCCCACTATGACTGCAGACAGGGGAAGATGCCTTCACGATGGGGCGTCACACACAAGATACAGTCGCGGACGGCGCGTTTTCATTACTCCATTGCAATCACTCCGTATAGAGATCGCCAACAGAGAACGTCGGCGTCGCCAGGGGTCGACCTTGTCAGCCACGTCTGTACCTCTGGACCTCACGAAGGCCTGATGCACTGCTTTTGGAACTATTGGAACTATTAACTGCTATTGGAATGACGAGAACTTGAGCGCACTGCCTTCAGGCGCATCGAGACATGTTGCTATGACGAGTGGTGTCTGGAGTAACGTGTACATTGCACAATTGGACTGGCATCATTAAAGCCGCGTAGTTGAATCCCGGGCCGCATAAACAAATTATTTTTGGGAGTGGTTTGACATTGCTGACATGATACTGTAAACACAAACATTTATTTTTTTACTTATACGTTTAAGCACATATATATGTAAGCTGTGCTAAATAGCACGTATTCGCATCGATTGCTTTCGGGGGGGGGGGGGGGGGGTCGAAACCTCCTAACCCTCCCGCTGGTTACAGCCCTGGTTGGATCCGTTTAGGGTATGCTTCAGGCTTATGGATACGTCTGCATGTACGAGCACTACTGCATCGCTGTTGCTCGCATTCACTACGGTTTGGTGCGCCGTTTGGTTGTTTCACAAATTACGTAATTTTTAGAGTTCACTCTCCCTTTAGAAGACCAACAAAAAAGTATGACGAGCAAGAGATTGCGTGAATGAAATTGCCGCATCCGGCCAGCGTGTCTCGAGCGAAACAAGCCGCGTGGGACACGGATTCTCTTGCGACACTGAAAGACACGGCCGGCACGCGTTCGCGAGCACCTTGCCCTGTTGGTGGCGCGTTTTCGGAAGTCCTCGGCGACGCAGTATTTTCGTTGCACGCTGCATTCGCGGCCGCTCTTGGGGCGTGCGGGGTTTCTTGGCTTCCTTGCGTCGTGCGTCGGCGGGGCGAGGGTCGTTCGGCGTGCGCCCGCTCCATCCAGGCAGCCACTGCGCTGTGCGTGTCCGCGCCAGCGAAGCCGGACACACGGTGTCGTGGGCCCACAAAGGCGCCGAGGCGCGCCGCGGCGGCGAGGGAAGGCACAAAATGGGGCTTTCCTCGGGTCGCGCTCTCGCGGGCGGCGTTCAACCTGGTTGGCTGGCTGCGAGTGCACTGTCCTACTTTGGACGGCGTCACGGGCCCCCGCCGCCTCGGCCAGCTCCAGTCGGTTCGCTGCAGGTGCGACATCACACACACAATCGCTGCCATGGACAAGGCCCAGGAAGCTGCTGCCGCCGCCGCTGGCATGACGCAGATGGACTACCCGGCTAGTGAGCTGGGCTCCATCGGCAGGGACCTCCTGCCACCCCCGGTGAGCCACGCGCTGTAGGGCCCCCTCGTTCCTTCTTAGCATCCACGATGAACCCGTTCCAACAGCCGACCCTCCCTGCCCAGTTCTTCCTCTTGTCACTGTCCTCCATGATAGTGCACGCGTAACTGAAACATCGTCGCATTGCTAGGCTGAAACAAAGAGCTGCTCGCCTTATGACGATGGTTTACGAGTTTCACGCCCTGCGAGAATGATGCTTGAGCCTTTTATTCGAGGTCTGCATCTATCATGTGCAGCGTGACATGTATTTTTCTGACGGCTTTCTCGAGTCGAGTGCAGATGCCACATTTTTCGGCCAAGGAAACTTATTGTCGGAACCCGTAGCATGCAGACCCTTGCTGATCGAAGTACAGGCCCCGCGTGATATATGCGTTCACACTGCTCTCTAGAGCACTCGAGCACACTGCACAGGCTGCGGCTCCTCTCAAGCGTTGTCTCATGCCGAGCAACAACGCGACAATATCGCATTCTTAGCCTCGCAGCGCACCGCTCTAGCATTCTAGACAGAAGTGGGAAAATGCCGCTTTCGCGCTACCAGAACAGTTTCTGGTAGTCTGATGTCATATTGTTGCTTGGCACGGTTTTTTGATGAAACGGAACGCTGAGAATATCGAAGAAAAGCGGTATTATGCGTAACAATGTGAGGATGTTCCCTGTCGCTGTATAAAAGACGCAGCGCCACAGAAGGACGAGGGCTCACTGACCAGCCTGGTTCTGTATCCTTCCGTAGCGCTCAAAAGCAAGCAGCACGGATGCACTAAACGCTGCCCACAGGAAAGCTACTGTGGTGCAGTCTCTCCTATCATAGCGCATACATTGTATTAAAGCACTGTCAGGCAAAAAATGTCGATCCTTTGTGATATCTCGAGCAGCTATCAGCCATGGTTTAACTTTGCTGCCGGTGCGCGCTATGAAAAATGTATCTGACCGGTTCGTTGGAGGAATGGGGTGCATTGTTTTCGCAACAAAGTGATAGATAATCTGGGGCCGAATTCACAAAGCGTTTTGTTCGTGCTCTTTGCCATCGGCTGGCCGCCTTCACTAATACTTGAAAGAGCGTAAGATTGGGCGAGTTGGTATTCCATGTCTTGTACTTAATAGCGCATAAAAAGGGACGAGGCACAGATGGACGACGCGGACACAGCGCTACGTGTCCACACATAGCGCTGTGTCCCACATAGCGCTGTGTCCGCGTCGTCCATCTGTGCCTCGTCCCTTTTTATGCGCTATTAAGTACAAGTCACTAATACTATGTCCAGCATCGAGATTGGCTAAAATTTTCTCTTACGAACAATTCTCGCGAAGAGCTTTTCTTGAATACGGGCCCTGCTTATTGAAGGGGCTCAGGGTTAAGAGTGAGCAAGTCTTGGGTGGAGGAACTGTTCGATGCGATACTTTACGTATACTGTAATGGAGTGGAGAGGAGAAGCTTTCTGGTGTTACGGGATCCTTGCGAAAAACTTCAGTCTTGCAAAACTATGCAGGACGTACGAACTAGCGTATACGACAACGAGAAAGAAAGACAGAGAAATATAAACAACGGAACTTCAGAATTAGGCTGACAAGCTGGCGCGTGACTGGTTGACCGTTCTTAAAAGTCACTTGTACCACCTCTACACTTGACTTCTCAGTGACACCCAGTGCCGCGAGCCGATTCATCGGCGCTTTTGTACTTTTTGTCTATACAGTGTGGATCAGAGAGCAAACGGCGATAGCCGATATTCTAGTTGACATTAAGAGGAAAAAATGGAGCTGGGCAGGCCATGTAATGCGTAGGATGAATAACCGGTGGACCATTAGGGTTACAGAATGGATACCAAGAGAAGGGAAACGCAGTCGCGAGGACGGCAGAAAACTAGGTGGGCTGATGAAGTATAGGAAATTTGCAGGCGCAAGTTGGAATCAGCTAGCGCAATACAGGGGTAATTGGAGATCACACGGAGAGGTCTTCGTCCTGCAGTGGGCATAAATATAGGCTGCTGCTGCTGCTGATGATGATCTATACGACTGCCTTCTTATACTGCATTTGTAAGAGCAACAGACATTCAGCTTCGTAACTACGTTCTTGTTCTTGTCGATCGCCAGACCTCTGACCATCGAGCACCGTAGGCCATAAAATCGTGTCTTGCTCCGTGTTTTTAAAAGTTTTTTTTTTTTTCGTGGGACAGCTTGCCTAACGTTATCTGGGACACCCTATGTAGTGTGGTACCACGTTGCTAGCTCATGTTGGATGATGAGCCACGGTACTTTAATTTAGAAAGTATTCCATAAATGCGCGCTACATCTTGGTTATATTAAATGTCGGCGCCTGTAGATAACATCTTCAGGCTGCCAAGAACAAGTAGAGAAAAACACTGGGGCCTCATTACTGAAATGTTCGCCTGTTGTAAAGTGTTTCCCGCAGAACCTCATGGCGGCGCAAATTATTATCACTGTTATCATGATTACTATTAACAAGTTGCTTTGGTCGCTCTCATTTTGCACGAATTCACAACAGTTGGATTTGTCTATGACGTGTATGAATGTGCACGAATGTGAACGGCTCTTTTAAGCAGCAGGTCTGCCGTTCTGCCGTTAGCGAAAGGGTCGCTCATCACGTACGAGCTCACAGTACTTCCCCGTGCCGGCCGATCTTGATCCAGGGAGCGAGTTCAGCGGCAGCGCTGCGCCACAAAGGACATTTCTGCTTACGCCTACGAAGCACACTGTTGCTTTCAGTTCTGTTAAGTCCCCTAGAACTGAAGGCGCGCCTTCCTTTATCGTATCCACACAGGGTCATCGCGAAAACGTCGGCGTGGCGGTGCAAGACAGGACCTGAGCCCGCCATCGTCGTGTGTACACTGCAGGGAAGCTCCTGGTGACGTCGACCATTATTTGTTAAGAATGTCCTGAACTTGACGCAGAATGTGAAGTGTTAACAGGTGGGCCGAAGTACAAAATTACCCCACATACAAACGCAAGTGATATTTTGCTCCCAATGCATGGATATTTAGAATGGAGGTGTTCCGGCTCTTCCTCAATTTCTTCCACGATGAAGAGCTGGAGTGTGAATGGTGAGATGTGTGGGCGGGATAGCAGGGCGAGGTGGAATGGATGCGCGCAGCATGTTGCGCCCTTCTTCAAATCCGTCCTCACCGTTAGTCTTCCACGTATGTGATGTGACGTGGTTCAGACTCTATACTGCACTTGATAGCTAGCGGCGCGCGGGCGGTGGAGTTGCCGGCAACTTTTGCAAGGTTAGTTCCGCTTGCAGCATAGTTCTCCTTCTCCTCCTTCATCATCATCATCATCATCACCATAATTGCTTTCCCGCGCAATATCATATTTCGCAAGTTTTCGCGCCACTCACATGCGCGAGTCACATGCCGCGTTCCGATAACAGCCCTCTGCAGGGTTTCGCCGCGCTTCACAGAGATGGCGTTCGCCTTCTTACGACACAAACGCGAAACATCACTCGTGAAGTGACCAAGTTGTTTGCGCGCGACAGAACTTTGCGGCACACATTGTCAACTTCAATGAGAAAGGATAATTTTTGTCATGTTGTGATCGTACGCTTTTTTTTAAACATTCAATGTATACGACAAAGTTGCCGTCTCATCTGAGGAGCACTATAAGCTAATTTGTCTTGTTGTTGCTGTTGTTTTCTGAGAAATTCTCAGCCTGTAGAATGAGCAGCATGCCCGTTTAAAGTATAAACCTGTATACGCTGCTGTATCTCTCCAACGAACCAGTAACTTCAGATCCTGCCAAGCACACTGAAGAAAGCAAGCGTAGAATAAGTCACAGAACAATTTTAAAATAAAGCGGTCATAATAGGTGTCATGTTCGAGAACAAAAATTTAAAGAAATCACCCTTATAAAAGAAAATTGATTGATTGATTGATTGATTGATTCATTCATTCATTCATTCATTCATTCATTCATTCATTCATTCCTTCGGGAGGTTTAACGTCCCAAAGCAACACTGGGGCTTTGAGATCGAGATGCCGTAATGAAGGACTTCGTATTAATTTTGGCCACCTGGAATTCTTTGACGTGTCAATTCTAACGCGAATCAAGGAAAATGTATGCGAGTGGTGGGCAGGGCATCATATGCGTATAGGTTGCACAGCACGTGGGCAGCAGTACTGACGTACTGATGGCGGAGTTGGTTCTTATTTGGGCATATCCGCATATAATAACGAATGATGATGATAATGATGATGACGATGGTGGTGGTTGGTTGAAGCACGAGGGGGGGGGGGGGGGTCCGCCATTAGTGCGACGCACCATAGAGGCAAACTTCTGGACGGATAGAGCAGGAAAAAGCGAACCCTTTCCATACCAGCCAGCGTAAACGCTTTTACAGCGTGAACTATCGTGCATCAACCTTTAGGCGTAACAACGTTTCGGTTTGGTGAATAGAGTTACTATTAAAAGCCGAACCGCGTATCCGAAATGAGATGGCACAGGACTCGACCTTCACTACTCCTCCCCCCTTGCCCTTTTATTTTCTACCCTTTCCAACTTCATCCCTGGTCTTTCGAATTACCAAGAATCTTTGCACCACTGGGTGCAAAGGTTGTGCATACAAATGGTTACACCCGCAAATCTACTCCTGCAAATTCACTTATAACGATACTGCATAAACCACATATCGCGCTGCACAGCGTTCACTCGATTTAGAATTATCGACTTTTCATTGACTCTAGTTGTCGGCCATTGTACATGCTGGTGGGCCAGAATGTGTTTGCATTGCCACTGAAGCCTTGCATGGCGGGTCTGGAGGTAGGGGGTGACAAGCTTGCTCCCTCCCCATTCCACACACACACACACACACACACACACACACACACACACACACACACACACACACACACACACACACACACACACACACACACACACACACACACACACACACACACACACACACACACACACACACACACACACACACACACACACACACACACACACACACACACACACACACTCTCACAAGGTTCCTTGAATCGCACTCTTTTCAAACCCCACAACGCACAAGCACCGCATGCCCGAGGTTTCAACAATAATAATCGTGAGAAATCTCTTTCGAGATGATCTGCTGGAGTTTTGTAGCTGCCCGCGCGGCAAACATGCCTCGTATTGTATGCTGCATCACGAACAGCTTTGGCTGTTGTCAAAGGATTCGTCGAGACCAGTATACGCAGCAGGCGTCCGTGTTTCATGCCAGCTTAGGCAACGCTCTGCCACACATTTTTGAAAACCACGTGCACTTGCCAGCCGTGGCCGGAACATTGTGGTCAGCAGCGCGCTGCGTCGTGTTCGAGGCCGGACATTGCGTGATGAGGCCGCTTCACGCCACCGTCATGTCGCGCGCTTTGCATCCCACTTCACTGCCAGGCGGATTGGCTGCCGGCCTGTCCGCTTGGCTTGCAGAGCGTATAGGGGTCGGTTAGCGCGCGCCACACGCTGGCCCATCGACGTCATCCAGCGCCACGTTGATGTGCATGGCAGTTCCCGTTGCGCGCAGATCCGCCTGCGCGCCGTGTCGGCCTTCGACTTTTTACCGTCAGAGACACGTTACGAAGGAAGCCAGCTCAGCTGACGAATTATAACCACGCACGCAGAACACTCCCTAGGCGCTGTCAACGAGTGTGCTCTGACGACCGCCTGGTTGACCGAAACCTCACGCTCGTGTCATAGAGATTGATTGATACGGTTAAATTTGCACAACTAAATAAGTACTGATCCTCAAAAGAGCGTCGAAGGCAACAAGTGAATGTCAGATGTTGTTGAATGGCAAACTTGTTGCCTATGTTGTTAGGCTCGCGTTTCACGATGTCGTTTGACTGCATGAAGAAGACATATGACGGCGGCAATGCTGAAAGATCATTAATGGAAGCACAGCTCGCCTAAAGCAGCGGGGGTCTAAAACTCGGCTTCATGTGTCGGGCCACACGTACAGTACCTTGTTGATATTGGTCAAGGCAAACCCACGAGATCGAAATATGCGCGAAAGCTTCAGCCAAATCATCAAATGTGCATGTATATTCGTGCTACCCCCGCCGCGCGGCCGTGTATATATGTATATACACCGGGAGCAAGCCTGTCGTCTACGTTGTGTACAGTGCGACTTTTCACATCCTCCTTAATTTTTGTGGTCGTACAAAACCCGCCGGGTTTCTGCACGATTCGCTACGTTTCCGTGGAGCTGTCCACCTCTGAGCGTATTCCCGAATGCTCAGGGCTAATATTACTTACATATATGTGCTATGCGACGATGAGTAATAGTGCTGGTATACCTCACGGCGACAACATATTGTTCAGGTAATTTCCCATCGAATGAAACTCCCGCCACGTTGCGGATCTCCGCAGAACTTATGTGCTTACGCTTCGAGTTGCCGGCTTAATTCGGCTTCGGCTAGCAGTAGAGCGACAGCTCCTGAAAATGAGTTGGTGTCGGACCCAACTCCGGGCCAGGCCGTTTTCCTTTTCTTTTTTTTTAACTGCCAGTCTTTCTTTCTGAGAAACCTGTACATTGGTTTCATTCGTAGTGGTGTGCCAATTTCGGCTGAATGACCAATTCTATTACGCTTATTTCCACTTCACGGATTTCCGCAGAACTAATTTGCGTAATAAGGAAGGCAAAAAAAAAAAAAAAAGTCCTCTTCATGCATGCCGCGCTATTTTGTGTAACTTTTTTTTCTTTTTCCCTTTCACTGCACGGCGATTCGAGTTCATTACACATCGCCCGGCTGTCTGAGGGTGTCCCCATTTGTCCAACAGCAGCCGACTGCGCGTGTCGTCCTTTCGCCACGTGCCACTGCGGACGCCGGCCGGAAGTGGTCCGGCCGACTCCCCGCGCCGCTGCTGCTGCGCCTGTGCCCTGTATCGGCGCGCATTTCCGGCCCGCTTGTGTGGGCACGGCGGCGGGGAGGGAGGAACGACGGAGGAGCAAATCGGAGGGGAAAAAAAAAAAAAAAAAAAAAACGCGAACGGTGGCGCGATTAAGTGGAAGTGCGGCAATTGTCAACATTATTTGCCGACACAGCTGACTCGCGGCGTGCGCGCTGGAAACCCTGCAGACGGAGAGAGCCTTTGACGGCTGTTCATAAATAACCTCGGACAGGCCACGTACAATGCGACGGCGCGAGTACGAGGTATATGCAAAGAAAACTTCCTATTTGAAATAAATTATTTAGATGATGCTGTGGCTATCAGTTTTCTATTCGCGTATGGTCTCAATAATTTCAGTGAATTAGGCTAACACAGGGAAAAAAAAAAAAAGCGAGTTCGCAGTGGCATTTTCTTATCGAATTTCACCAGAAGTCAGTCTAAAACACGGATGCGATATTTCTCCTATTATCTCTGACTTGGTTGGTTGAAATTTAGTTTGTGAAGTGGCCGCTTATTCATTTCCAGGAAATTCGTGTCTCTTGCGACGTGTATGCGATAAACGAATTTTCGCCTTTCTCGTGGTGTCCTGTGTATATGTATGGCTTCGCTTTATAGCCTTTTGCGCAAATTTGTGGTGTCGTGTCGACTTGCGACGACACTCTCGATGCCACTCGCGGTGTTGCCGTTGCCGTGTTGCCGTTGCCGAACGAACAAAACCATGCCTCCGTGTGTCGCCCTTTTTTGAATGCACCTCCGAGCAGGTAGACCCGGTCTGAGTTGTTTCATCGTTGGCGCGTCGCAGCCGCGTTACAGCTATAGCAGGCGTCGGAGAAATGATGTGGCGACCGCCGAAGTCACGCTTGAAAACCAAACGATCGAAAGCGCGTACGCCCATGCGCACATTTCGCCACAGTTGTTCCTGGCCTTGGAATCAAGGCCTGAGCACTGCTTTTGGCAACCTCTTGTTAACTGACCTCTGCATGTGTCTCTGCATCTCACAGGTGTTGCTATTCTAGCGCGTTAGGAAGGTCGTCTCGCGACCTTTCTTATCCATACACAGCGAGCAGAGCGCAACACGACAAGTATGCAAAAAGAAAGAAAAAAAAAAAAAATGACGGGACCAACGACGAGGCCACGTCAGTCGGCGAAAGGGTGTGAGTTATGCTATGTATAGACTCACGAAAACACCCTTACGGGTGTAATTTCTATTTACGATTACATACACCATCTGGGAGAGGCCTCCGTCCTGCAGTGGGCATGATGAGTGACGATGATGATGATGGTGATGATACCATCATTAGATAGACAGAGGTCGGCGAACGGAACACGAAAAAAAAAAAAAAGAAAAATAAAGGCGGAACCAGCGATGATTAAACCACGTTACAGTCGTTTTGCGAACCGTTCACTATATATACAGGAGTATACTACCGTCAAACACGGATATATCGAATCTGAAGGGGATCGCAAAAAAGTTCGATATATAGGTAATCAGATATATAAAATACAGATTGTATACAAAAAATTTCAAGGGGATTTTACAGCTGTTCATTATACAAAATAATTTGTTATATGTGGGTTCGATATACCCGGGCTCGACTGTACACACACTTTCGGGGTAGTTGATTTGATACATGTACACAAGGGCCACCATCCATGCATTTCTTCCCAGTCAATATATACACGTTTAGCTCGCCCAATTTACCGACCCTTCAAGCGTTGGTATTACGGTTAATTTTTTTCATCATATATATAGCTATACGCCCTGCGCCACGGAAGTCCCAATATAAGGGCGGTGCCAAGAACATTTTGCGAGTAATTCTAGCCTCGAGGGATTTGTCTCGTGTACCCGTGCGGGCGCGGTTATTCATGAGTTCGCCCAAGCGCACCTCGAAAATCCCGTTCTCTACCACTGCAGCCGCGTACAGGTGACGCCGGTTCGTCCAATGAACGCGAATTACCAGTTCTCCAAGGCACCTACCCTGATAAAGTTTTTGCCTGCGCAATATTCAGTAGTGCAGGAACACGAGAATACAAAGATGTGGACGCACGCTTTGTTTTTAATTAAAGCCAGAAGAAATGCATGATTTCTTGCGCTGTGGCTTAAAGCCTGATGCGTCTTGTGTGCCATGCATGGTGGCTGCTCCTGAGTACAAACCGTGCTACTCAGATGCAGTAGCCCTAATGTAATCTTCGCTGTTTTTTAAAATCTTCTATAATCCTTCTATGAGCTTTCTGTAATCTTTCTTCTCTTTTCCTCCACAATGCGCATGATAACTTATTGAATAAGAAATACTCCACTAGGATTCGTGTGGACGGGAGAGCACGTTTCCTGTCTGATCAGCACAAACAAAAAATGAGAAGAAAATATGAGAAAAAAGAGATGAATTGTGGCGTGGTTGCATGATAATACTATGTGGCTGACGAAGTGTCGCGTGTGCAGCATGCTGCACGGCCGCCTTAACCGAGCACTAAATTAAAATCTGGGATTTTGTGTGCCAAAGCCACCTTGATTTTGAGGCACGCCGTAGTGACTTCTTTCACGTGCACCTAAACCTGTGTACACGAGCAGTTCTTGCATCTCGCCCGCATGCAATTGTGGCCGCCGCGGCAGGGATTGAACCCGCGACCTCGAGCTCAGCAGCGCAACCCGAAAGCCACTGGGCTATACCGCGGCGTCTCCAAATCGAGCACGCTTTCAATGACGAGTGCAGAGCAAGGGGTGCAGCTACAGGTGATACCTTTATTATAGCGCGGTGCTTTTACGTGCGTTCAACGCGAGCACTTTGCCTAACGTTACGACGGGCGTGGCTCGAAGACATTTAGTTTAACGCGCGAATGGCAATCGTAAAGAAAACGTAAGCAGGCATAAGCGGACGAAGCAGACATGAACACGATAACGTTTCTTTCTTTTTTTTTTTTTTTCTCCACCCCGTTTCTGCATTCCCCACCCATAGGGCACCTGTGGCTTTTTTCACACACCCCCACATATGCACCCCTCTCAAATCGTAATTTTTTTCCTCCATTGGCAAAACTAAAAAAAAAAAAATGAAAAAGAAGAAAAGATGATGAAGAGAAAACAGAAAAAGAAAACAAAAACGGCCGCGACCCAAATTACGTGGGAATAACTGAGTGTGACTGCATGGTGACGGCAGGAGAAGCAGTACACATGTCGTCGCGCCGTTTCATGCAATTGAGTGCCGACGTGTCGTGAGACATCATCGCTCGCTCGCGAGCGAGCGAGCGATGAAGGACAGGACGGGTTCCACGAGACGCCAGCAGGTGTTGCGGGCGCCGCAACACGCGGGTGCGCATCTCCCGCGCGATATTGCCCCTTCCCAACAAAACAAAAAAGAAAGAAAGAGCCGACGAGTATTCCGCGAAGCGTTGCTTCAGCGGCGGGGTCGCCTGTTGCTCAACACCCGTTTTACGTCTGTAGATGCGTAATCGCGCCGCTTGTCTTCTACCGTGGATGCGCGCGTTCCTGTATACGGGAAACTGATAATCTCGACGCTCGGTATCACACGCACGAAAAGCACTTGCGTGTCTGGTTCATTTCTTCGGCTGATTTTTGAAATTTCGTGGCGGCTTCGTGGTACTAAATATTGCCGTGGTTAAGTAGAAGACACGAGTACACTACGCTTGTATGTACACTAAGCAAGAGGTGCCGCGATAGCCGGCACTTGTAAGCCGGAGAGGAATCAAAGACGAGTGGCCTCAGAAGTTCCCGCATCAGTTGACAGTGGCGTCATAGATTTTGACAGCTAGCCTCATCACGTGCAGTTAATCGTTCATAGGTAAATAAGGACTGCGCTGCTACATTTTTACGCAACTAATGGCTCATCCTAGCAAGTTGCGAGAATGTTTCCTGCGCCAAGCTGGCCCGTGGAAGTACGAGAAAGTACATTGAAACGCGTGACGTCCCTCTGACATGAGGTTTCGGTACCAAATGTATGAAATGGAAAGTTTGGCATTCATTTTAAGCACTAATAATTTATTCTGCCCTCCCCCACACCCTTCCCTTATTTTCATTGTTCTCTAAGCGAGCTTTAAACAAAAATACGTTACCAGTTCAACCTAATCTACCTCCGTATTCTACATAGTTACTCCACTCCACCTCGACTCAAGGAAGTAGGTGGCAGTGCTAACTATCGACAAAAGTGGTCAATGCGCTTCGTTTGCAATACACGACAATTCTTGAGAAGTGTATTCTTCATTCAAGGGGCATCGCTGTGCTCAAGTCGGTCGAGTGAAGGAAGAGCTTCGAGTCGAGGTTCGTTTGTAAATACGGGGGTTAATGTTGCTCTAAGCATCCATTCAAATGCAACCTAAAGCATCGAAAGCAGCGATAACTTGTCCCACGACGTTGACAGACAAAAACGACTGATGACGAGGACGCGGCGATGACGTCAGGACGGCGACGACGCGACAGCTCACACACAGCGGATCCCGGATCAAATCCTTGGTTTGGGACAAATTACGTTTTCTTATCTGACGGCTTCTCTATAGCCGAGGATATATGAGGATAATTCTTCAGGGGACACAAACATTGCAAGAGTATATATTCGAACGTCATTGTCCAGTGACAGGATACACCCATACTGCCATCAATGCGAACTATGGTGAGTTTATATGTACCGATGGCTGAGCTCTGCTGTCCCGGGCATCGGTTGCCGCGACGCCCCCGCGACCCTTAAAAACTGTCGGCTTTCGCTAGGAGGCTTGTTTATACACCCGCGTGGCGATATGAAAGAATACTGAGTTATGATTTGGCTTACGAATAACTACGCGCGCCGCAGATGTCAATTAGAATTTGACCTGAGCAGGAGCATCCAACACAGCTTTCCAGCTGAACGGCACAGCTTTGTAGATAATTTATTATATACGAAGGAGATGTTATATATAGCCACGTTTGCCTAATCACTATATGTATTGTATACGTTGAGTCTGAGGACACTTGTTGATTTCTGGCAAACGTCGCAGCGTTCTGCGCCTATACTAGGTGCAAAAAAAAAAAAAAAAAAAAACGAAAACGAAAAAACCGAAAAAAAAAGGGGGGGGGGGCAGAAGGGGGACGGTGTGTCTCATAATCAAATCATGTTTTTGGCAAGTAAAACACCACAATGTAATTAATTTGAACAATCGTAACAACACAATAAAATGAGATAATTCACAGCAGCTTCGCTCACGGACGTCGTTACACCGGAGCCATCCATGGCGCCTTTTCTTTTCGCCTCTGTCTCAAAAAAACGCGGAAAAGAGGAGCGCGGCAAAATGTAGGCAGATTTAAAAAAAAGAAAGGAAAGCTAATAAATAAAGGGGTCCGGTTCGCGCGTGCTGTATTGTGCGTGCAGACGCTCCACTTTCCAGGATCCCGCACGTTGTGCGCACCCGGGCGGACCTACTTCTTCGGGGCCGCTCCACTGCGTGTTCCTCGGCACTAACCAGTTTCTACCGTGTTAGGAAGGAGGATGGAGCACGATAATCTTCTTCCGCCTCGATAACTTTTTAGTATACACTGGAAGGCGATCGCCGGGACGCACTCCTCGAGAGCGCTCGCGCATGTGTGCCTGTCTGGGAAAAGGAAGGACTGGCGATAAAAGCACGGGCCGAAATCGGCGACGATCCGCGCCCGCCTCCTTCCGTGCCGCCCCAGACGTCCTGCTTGGCCTAACGGGTCGCGGGCGCCCACAGCACGCGCGGCTGCAGGGATCGCAGTCTGCCCCGCTACAATTCAACCGTGAAGGGCGTCGTGCATAGATATCCCTGGCATGCACCGTTGGTCGGTCGGCAGAAGGCGCGGCCTTTTTTGGTGCTGTAGTCCACGGCGGGCAGCAAATGCGTGGACAGCAACACGAACAGTGCCCATCTGCAGTTAGGCGCTGTTCGTGTTGGCGTACACGCATTTTCCGCAACTATTTATCTTCTTTATTCGCTCTCATTCGTGCTGTCGCTCTGCTAGTAAACGTCTATCAGGACAGCGATCAGGTCGTTTATCCGCGTCCTTCAGCTGCGTATATGTCCGCTTCGAAGTCGTCTTGCAGAGAGAAAGCGATATCAGCAATGGGCTGAAGTACTTCAAAGGTATAGTGAGCATTCGTCTGGATGTGCGTACAAAGTTACTTCCATGATCTATATGCGCAGCGCGTAAGTTTGGCAATTAATGCGCTTCGATGCGCGCCGGTGTTCGTCTATAGGACGCCTCGTATACTTTCCATGCACGAGGGTGCGCGCATTTATGCAGAGTGTATACGCTGTGTACACACTATACGAGCGTAAGTCAGTATAGCGTATGCCGTGCGGTATCTACTATATATGCGCTATGGGACCTTCGAATCTTGACACGGAGCTTCTCTCAGGCGCCCCGTGCTTCGATATTATTCTCTATACTAACCTGTGTATAGAAGGTTGCCGTGTTCAAAGGCTGTGGACTTAAAGCAGGACCGAGCACGCGATTTGATGAAGTCTCGTTGCGTGCTCGTGCATGCATTCAAATGTCCAACTTTCGACAATATATATAGCTGCTTCGTCTTGCTGTCGTTCGTCAGCTTCTTTCAATAAGACTAAGCAATTCACGCTGCACGGTCTCTCTTTTCGTATCTGATGTCATGAGTTAGCGCACGTCTTATAGTGGTTTGCCTGCTAATATTTAACTACAACCTGCATTTAAAAACAAGAAAACAACAACGAAAATGCGTGCAGCATATACATCTCTCCAGCGTGCGCAGTACGCTTCGAATCAAATAAGATAGGCTTCCTCTGACGTCGCCGATCCCTTAATTCCCGCGGCGCCGCGTGTACTTCCCGCGGTATACTGTGTATGGCGCTGACTGAATTAGCGACGAAAATACACGATTTTCGCAGCCGCAGCGCAGGGAGAGAGGCACCAAATTGGGTCAATGAGGCTAGACTCGTATACAACGCGCTGGGTAAATACCACCCGTCACACTCTCTTCGCGCGAACAAAAGAACGCCACTGCAGGTTCAACGGCCGCACGGCGGCTCTTACAAAGCGCAGCAACCTGTCGGTAATTAAACGCGCTGAACGAAAGGAGTGACACGGCAATCGCGTCATGGGACTCGCAGCGCGTGCATTAGAAGAGCGCAACCGCCGCCCTGGTAGCAGTCGCAGGGGCGGTTTTGTGTCGTCGCAGACCTCACGGTCATAGCCGTGCCATGCAACACGACGTCGGCTCGGCGTCTTATTTCTATCGTAGCAAACGTACGCTTAGTGAGTCTACATTGTCCGGACGACAACGAGGCGCGCGCGGCACTTTGTCGTCGCTGTCAGGCCCTCGCTGACAAAGCCCAATATCAGGATGCACCATCTTAACACAGTGGCATCCAGAGTACGGACCTAAAATGAATGGTAAAGAGAGTGGTAGCTGGTTCGACAACGACTATGACGGAACGACATCTCACACGTCGCGAACCTCGAACGGGGACA
The DNA here is from genome assembly GCF_013339745.2 of Dermacentor silvarum. Lineage (NCBI taxonomy): Eukaryota > Metazoa > Arthropoda > Arachnida > Ixodida > Ixodidae > Dermacentor > Dermacentor silvarum. The sequence continues at coordinate 101,667,880 of NC_051154.1, read as the reverse complement.
AGTGTCGTTTTCTGGTGTCTTCATCTTGTGCCAAGGAAACATGATTACGATACCTGCGCGACAGACGCCACAAACTTTCAACAATCTTAAAAATGTGCGGAGAACTTCGCACTGAGCGCGGAATAAGGTTGTACACACACTGCGTGATTGCGTGGTCATTGTTCTCAAACGAACGTGTGCTGCAGTGCATGTACTGTCAAGGAGTAATGCAATGGGCGAGCGGTGACGTCTCGCCTTGCGGGATCATGAAGGGCCGCCTCGAAGCGGGAATGGTTTTCACGCTCCAGCGCTCCGGTCATTCTTCATAGCGCAGCAGGTCTGTACAAAGGCTGTGACGCCTCTCCAAAGCTATCCATTCACATAATAAACATGTTTATTCTCTCTCTCTCTGGCGCGCGATCTGTAGAGATATGTAGATATCCGTTTGGGGGGGTTTTTGGACATCGTATTTGTTGAGGTAGCGTGTGGTCTGATGCTGGCTCATTGCGGTGTCATCCCCTGCTGCTGCGCTAGTTTATTATACTGTCTGGTAGAGAGAAAGAGAGTGAGAGCGCGCCCCCTGATGTCAGACATATATATGCGACATCCATGAAACCGGACATCCCGGCCGCGGTGAGAGCATTCCAGTAGAGGCGGATTGCAAAGAACGCCCATGCATTTAGATTTCTTTGTATACGTTTTAAAACCTCAGCAGTAAAAAAAAAAAAAGAAAGAAAGAAAGAAAAAGATACTGAAACCTTCCACTTCGGCGTCATCACGCATCTTGCGTTGGGACGTTAAATCGCCGATGAATCGCCGTCAATCCCGGTGACACGGATGCGGCTGCAAGCGCTCGGGAAGTTGGCGGGAGGCAACTTTGCGAAATCAGATTATGGTCGTTTCGAAGGCAAAAGTTGTAGCACGTGCCTGAGATTGAAATAGATTATACTACACTTTGATCTTGGCCAATCGATTATAAGATGCTATAAATGCAATGAACGCTTGCAGAGCGGGTGTGTTCTGAGATCGTATACGTACGCGCGTCACGTACGCGCTCGCTGCATAGCGCCCACCAGTGATGTCGAGAGTCCGACGCTCCGATCTACACAGACAGTGTGTCTGCGAACTCCCTCAGTATATATATGAAACCAGGTCGGCGAGAATAAGATCAAGCAAAAAAAAAAAAAAATTCATTTCCGGCAGTGCATGAAAAAACGAGCTATCTTCTTACGCGTCGAGGCGCGCATATACGTGCAGGACCGCAGTGTGCCGGAAGCCACTTCCGCGAAGTATCACCCGACTGCACATGCCTTCCCTCCATAGCGTTCTCCGCCGAACAGATTTCGTTGCACGTAAATAGCACCGTATGGTCCAAATCAATCCAGAGGCCTCGGCTGCACAGCGTCCCTCATGAACGTATATACAGCAGTCCCAGCGAGGGAACCCGGCTCCAGAAACTGACTGACTGACTGATTGATTGATTGATTGATTGATCGCATTTCGGTATTTCGCTGTCGTCGTTGGGATGCTGCTTATAGTGGATATAATGTAGTGGAGGTCTCCGATTAATTTATACCAGTAGAGGTCATTTCATAAGAATCGCAGTATCACGGTCCATTTTCATCTTCTGCGCACACCGGAATGCGGACTTACACGAAGACGATTCCGAGTGTCAATGCGACATACGACTGGCCAAGAACCGCTGTCCGAGTTTCCTACCGATTCCAACCGACCGAGTAATCACCTTTCAGACGCGTCGTACGTCGTATCGCACTTTGCGTCGCGCGTCATGAGCGGCGGAAGTCGAACCGGCGATCTCGTGGGCAGAAATGGAGCGTCATAGCCAAGACACCGCGCGTGGATGGACGAAACCCACATAAGAGGCTCAATGCTGCGACCCGCGCGACGTTCCGGCCTGGTAGCCTGTCCGGGCTAAATATAGCATCATGGCTGAACCCAGCAAAGTGGTGGCCGTGCGGAAAGAGTGGCAATGGGCTATGCGTGCCCGCAGTTCATAGCGCAGCTATGCAGCCGACGAGAAAGGGTTCCCGCCGCTGACCGCCCGCGACGGGCTATAGCATGCAGAGGCGGCCTTGGGGTCTTCGGTCCAGCGGCTCGCGCCGGTGCGGAGGAGGCCGGCCGAGAAAGCCTACGCCTGGCCTCCGGACGTTCTTTCTCTTTTTTCTTACCTCTCTCTGTTTCGTTAGGCAGGCTAAGAAGAAGAAGAAGAAGAAGAAAAAAAAAAAGAAAGACATATCTGGCTCAGTCTCTTTGCGGCTGGAGTAACATCTAGACCAGCAGGAAACTGGCGGAGGCGGGCTGGAAGAACGCGATGGAACCGCCGGCGCAATCTAGCACCGCGAGGGAGTTCTACTATAATTTTTATTTTCTAACCCCGCAGTATTGGGGAAGAAAAGAAACATAAGCGAATTATAATGGGCGCGTGCGCAGCGCGCCGTGTTGCCGCAAGAAATATAGGAAGTGGTGGAGCCTGCGGCAATGTGGGCCGATTGTTCTCCGCTCGCTGGGGCCCATTGTTTGCGCTGTCGGCTGCAGCCGGGCGTGGTGACGAGGGTTATTTTGGCGAGAAGGGGGTCAGCCGGCCATCAAAGCGAGTTGCGCGGGCCGAGACAACGGGGCCGTGACTCAATAGCCGCCGCCGGCGGCGGCGACGGACAAGTCCAGTCGGACCACGGGCCGCCATCGACCGCGCGCTATAACGCCGATGCACTCTCTCGCGCCTTCCTCGATATATAGACCGGCGTCAAAGGACCTCTTACGGTGGAGGCAGTATATACTGTATATATGAGCTTCTCGACGTCTCCTTTATCGTATATACGCACGCGCGTCATCGACAGGAAATGAACCGTCAACGACTGTTTATTACGCCATGTACGCGTTAGCTGCGCGTCTTCTGTACGGCGGTAGCGCCTTTCTCTGATGTTTGCCCAATGTCTGCAGTCAATGCCGCGCTTATACTGCGTGTCTCATGGAGAGAATGCTATAGCGCCTCGTCACGACCGTCCTCGTCGAAACCGCAATAACCGGGCGCTCGCACGTCTCCCTTGATTGCAGTGTGGCTGGCTGACGGTAATTGCGTAGGCACCGCCGCAGCGTCGCTTTGACACCCACAGGCCGATGCACGGACGTCGGGTTGTTTTCCCGTGCGCGTCCGGTCGCCTCTCGCGGGCTGACCGATTTGGCACGCTTCCCGGTGCTCGCCTTGGTGGTGGAGTGCACGTCGAAGTCGGGGGCCGCTTCCATGGTCAGTGTCCAAGGATGGAATTCCGAGCGACCTTTTATAGTCAAGCTCTTACCGAATCGCGCTCGACTCCTCCCACTGGGAAACTACGCCTTCTCTGCACCGCGGGCACTTCTGCACTAAGCGGTTACATGCTTAGTGCAGTGAGCGGGAGAACGATGTAACAGAACAGGACCTTCAGCTGCACAGGAACTCATTAAAGAGATACGACGGTATATCCGTCTTTATTGATGTTGGTTGGTTGGTTTTCCTTTACTGGATTGCGCATACTCGTTGGAGGGACACGGTCAAAAGATGATGAGACAACTCGGCATTGTGGTTGTCCTTGTTTATTCTCTGTTCTTCTCTTATATACGTGTCCTTGTTTTGCTGCACTGCAATTTCCTGGTGGTACGACAACTCGCCTATTATTCCGTCCTTCTAATAGTCGCATCTTTGTTCGCCATTATTCAACGTTATGCATCCCCTTGTCATCGGTATATACAGGGTGTTTCAGCGAACACTTTCAAAAATTCTTAAAGGTTGCCTGGGGCAGATAGCACAATTCTAGTTCATGAGCTGGTCTACTCGAAGAGGCGGACATTACTTGCACAAAAAAATTGAAATGCATATTCGACTAATCAACAAAAATTCACTAATTAAGTTTTTAACTAATCACCTAATGGTCCATATTGCAATTTACAAATTGTAGCCGTGGAGTTCAAAAGGCGGATTCAAAAGGCGGATCCACTTGGAACGAATTCTCGAGATGACACCAGTTTAGAGATATTAATTCCCGAACTTTGCGGAGAAATGCATTGGCGTTCCAGTTAGTTTCTTAGCGAAACGTCGCTTTATGCATTGAAGCACAAAATTAACTGGGACGCCAATGCATTTCTCCGCAAAGTTCGGGGATTAATATCTCGAAACTGGTGTCATCCCGAGAATTAATTCAAAGTGGATCCGCCTTGCAAACTCCACGACTACAATTTGTAAATTGCAATATGGGCCATCAGGTAATTGGTTAAAAGCTCAAATAGTGAATTTTTGCTGATTATCGAATATGCATGTGCAAGTAATTTTTTGTGCAAGTAATGTCCGCCTCTTCGAGTAGACCAGCTCATTAACTAGAATTATGCTATCTGCCCCAGGCAACCTTAAATAAATTTTGAAAGTGTTCGCTGAAACACCCTGTATAGTAATACCTACACAGTTCTGGTGGGCTGCGTCCTCCGCGACCATTGCATACCAAAAAACGCCTACTTACATGCCATCCTGCTCAAAGATACAGATGCTTTGCCGCTGGGCACATTAGTTCCAAAGCCCTATTTTATGATAGAACGGCTCGCTTATGTAAGCTTTCGCGTTTGTATAAAATGTGTGTGTGCGCGTGTGAAGTCTGTGTGCGGTCTGTGTGCGGGCGGGGTGCGGAAATGGGACCCGAAGATATATGTAATGAATGCCCATATACGTAGCACGCTAACATTTGCGAGTATACAACGCCGACGTTAACACGACAATTTACGCACTAACTTAACTTTAATTCCTCGTCGAAAATTGCTGCGAACGAACTCCGCCTATATTCGCCGTTTCCTAATTCGGTACGTACTGTCCCACTTCATCATGCACCAACCGGACCAAGTTATCATCTCTTTACGTAAATATGCATTACCGTTGTATATCTCGCGCGGTAAGTGCGGGAATCCCCGTGCTTGTATTCCCCAGAAAACGTCCGGTTCCACTGTCCGACTCACGATTTTGCCGAGAAAAGAGTGGGTTTTGTTTTGTGCCTAAATACAAGAAATGTGTTCTTTCTGTGTGTTTTCTAATAAAAAAACACACACTTTCTTATTCGCACAGCTCTTGGTGTACCATTTTGGCCGCATCTCACATCGGGAGTGATTTTTATAAAAAGCTGCTTAACCCGCCTTACCCCCGTGGTTATGGCGTTGCGCTGCTGAGCTCGATGTCACGGGTTCGATCCCGACCGCGGTGGAAGCATATTGATAGGGGCGAAAACGCTCGTGCACTTCGATTTAGGTGCACGTTAAAGAACCCCAGGGGGTCGAAATTAATTCGGAGTACCCCATTACGGTGTGCCTTATAATCAGATCGTTGTTTTGGCACGCATTACCCCAGACATTATTTTTTAAAGTAAAGCTGGTTACTTGCGGTGCAAAACTAGTGGCAAGTAGAGCGTCTCATTTGAAGACTTTTACGGAGTGCTCTTCTATCTCTTACTCGCTAAAGTAAGCGGGCGACATCGGAAGTTTCGGACAGTTCTTGTTTTTTCAAAGAGGGGAAAAAAAAAAAATCGTCGACGCGAGCGATGCCACCTGCGCGCATGCTATATGTGAAATGCTTGCCTCATTTCGCTTGCGTTCGCAAAGTGCGCAGAAAGTTTGTTCTTTGGTACCTTCCCAAACCCGTATATCCTACACAAATGGCATCCTGAGGTGCACTCTTCGAAATGCAAAAACTGTGAAGGCATAGCGACCCTAAATCACATGCTCTGGGATTGCCCAGCACTAAACGGTCTACACGGGAACAAAGAGTCATGGGAATCCTCCCTCCATAGCCAGGAAGAACAAGCCCAAAAAACAAGCCATCTTTCAAGCCCAGGCCGCCGCCGGAAGCCAACTGATTCCGGCTGACGTCTAGGGGGGAGGTGGACGGTGAAAGGGTGAGCTGCGTCTCACCCCGATCACCCATACTCTCTGACGGGTGCTTTCTCTCTCTCTCTCTCTCTCTCTATGAGTGAAACCTGAAAAGTCTGAATTCTTTGAACGTTCGTGGAAACCCGCCTGGAGACGCCGTTGGGGATACATGAGCGCTAATGATGTGCCAAGCGGCCCGCAGTATACAGTATATATGAAATCAACCATTTCGCATACCGCCAGCTCATTTTGAGCAGTATATACCTTTTGCATTCATATCCATATCCATTCAAGCGCCAATTATGCAGGCAGAAAATTGTGCTTAGCATGTTTCCTGCATCCTTCAGCATCATTAAAAACATATCACACAAGACAGAATAGGAATACTGAAATTCTCGGTGAGTTTTACTGCATATACAACAATGAACTCTCAGGCCTGAACTCTCAGGAATACTTGAGGCGCGCGAACCGTCAATTGTTGTTGCGGAAATAGCAGGAGACCTAAAAAATGTGTCTTGTGAAAATCATTATACCGCAGAAAATAAATAAATAAATAAATAAATAAATAAATAAATAAATAAATAAATAAATAAATAAATAAATAAATAAATAAATAAATAAATAAATAAATAAATAAATAAATAAATAAATAAATAAATAAATAAATAAATAAATAAATAAATAAATATTGAAGTTAACCCACTCAAATCTTTTTCACCAAAACACTTGGTACAAATTAATAAATATTAGAGAGGTTAAATCAGAAGTGTTTTAATATGAATATAACGCGTTTGAGACATCCTTATTTGCCCAAGGGCTTCTTATTTTGAGTCGTTTTCTTCGATTGCATAATTGTATCCGTAGCGCTTGAAGAGCATATTGCTTCGAATCTAATTTAAAAAAAAATCGTCGCAACGCAGGTAGGCCATTGCTAAACCATAGAGTTTCTTACTAAAGTTACTACATTACAAGAAACAAAATCTGGCGTTGCGATTGGGAATGGTGGATACTACATGCATTTTTGCCTGATCTACGTGCATGGGGCTTCAGACGGTCTTGCAGCATTATTTATTGCGCTTTATCGGCCTTTATCGGGCCTAAATTTCCATGCAATTATATATTCTTTTAACGCATGAAGGCAATGCGACCCTGCGTATACATGCATACACAGCGCAAATTGTTTCATTTACAACGCAATGGTTCGTTAAAAATGATCAATTTGCAAAATTCACAACGTCGTGTCAAGCCAGAATTATGAAATTTAGGCTAATCCGTGTACTATGCTCATCCTTCCCATGCCGTTGGAACCGCCAAACTTGCAGCTCCCGTAGCCTCACTGGAGCCGCAGTTCCATCTAGTATTTTTTTCTAGGGAGCTCTAGCTGTGGTGTAGACAACATTCTCTTGCTTTCTCAGCGACGGTCACCGCAGATTAAGTATATTTGCTTAAAGCCTCGACAGGTGCCTTGTCTCCTGACGCGCCGTAGATGAGTTACATAGTAGTAGTAGCCTTGAAAAAGACAAGTCCACTTGTCGAAACGTTGGCTCCTGCTCTCACCTTGTTCTCGTGTGACTCATTGTCTTGAATTACCATCTTCCGCATTCCCCGTGTTTTCCGTAGTAGTAGTAGTAGTAGTAGTAGTAGTAGTAGTAGTAGTAGTAGTAGTAGTAGTAGTAGTAGTAGTAGTAGTAGTAGTAGTAGTAGTAGTAGTAATATCTTGCTTATTTAAATAAACAAGATAAATAAACCGCAATAAACAAGTTAAATAAACCGCGGCCCCAAGCGCTAGGGGGCCTTTACGCTTGCGTCCCCCTAATCTAAATCTCTGTAGTGTTGCTTGTGACCACTGCGGTACTGTGGAAACTACTGAACACGTTCTTTACCATTGTCCTTGATAAAGCGCACACAGGCAGTCACTGCCGACCGCGCTGGCCCGTCTTGACGACCGCCCGTTTTCAGAGCCGACAGTCCTGGAACGCCGGCCTGTACAGTCGTCACACCACGAGTCGGTCAAGGCACTTTTGAAGTTTTTGCATTCGAATGGTCTCTTAGAGAGACTATAGCTCTCATGGACGGTCCCCACCTCCCCTGTGTGTGTTTTTTTCTTTTTTCGTGCCTTTGCTCCATCTCTCTGCTATTCTTCCCGTCTTTGATTTCCCCTTACCCTTCCTCCAGTGCAGGGTAGCAAACTAGAAGCTCTTCCGGTTAGCCTCCCTTTTTTTCCCCACCCCATTTCTCTCTCTCTTCATCAATTTAATTTTCTCCCCCAACAATTCCTTTTGCAGAGTAACAAGCGACTATGTAGCCGCTAATAAGTCATGCCGTATAAAATACAGTATATTCCAGTAAAACTATCTCTTTCTCTCCGCTCCTGTCTTGTTTGCAGGAATTACGATAAATTTTGTCTAAGCACGTGGACATCGCGGGTGGTGCAAAAAATAATGAAAAATAATTTAACCAACCAAGCAACCAACCAACCAAGCAACCAACCAACCAACCAAACAAACAAATAAAAGGTTTCGCGTCACTTGTTGCCTATAGGGAATATGCGTCGTATGCCTCGCATTCCTGGATACATATGACATCCTGTCAGAAGCAACGCCGCTTCAGCTGCGCACTACCGGCGATATTTCGCTTCCAGGTGTCGCGATATATAAAAAAAAAAAAAAAAAAAAAAAAAAAACAGATTGTTTTGCAGCGACGACCGGACTCGCAGCGCTGCGATATTTTTTTATGCTGTTTGATCACGCATCAAATAAAAAAGAACGGTCGCTCGGTTACAGGTTTTCTTTTCTCTTTTTATTACCTACAACTAAATAGGAAATACGGACCCGTATTCACACACACACAAAAATAGTTCTCACTCAAGAACTGTTCGTAAGACCCAGATACCAGCCGATCGTGATGTTGGACATATCGCTAACAAAAGCGGCCGGTCAATGACAAACAGCACTTACGAACGAAAACTCCCTGAATTCGGTCATCCGAAAATTGGAGCTAAAGCATTAAAGCTAAACAAGAGAAATGAAATAGAAAGAACAAGATAACCAAAACATTTCATGATGACTTCAGCGATGTCTATATACATACATCGCTGACAAAAGTGCTGTGCACTAAACGCAAAACAAAAGGTCGCATACAAGCACATGCATAATCAGATGCAGTAACAGAAACAGCGAATAACTATACTAAACGACACGAGTATGAATTCTACTCGACTCCCACTATCGTGACAGTGCCGCCGGGATAAATAAAACAATTATTCCCCCCCCCCCCCCCCCCCCCCCAGACATGTTCACCCCTGTAAGAGCAAAGAAAGTGAATGGATGTGAACACAACGGAGTTCCGGTACCAACCGTCGGTCGTCACGTACTCGCCAATGCCATTAATCGAGTTCGCACGATGATGCGTCATCCTTGCCATTTACTTTTGTGGACATCTTCGCAGCTTCGCAGCGTGGTTGGCGGTTGCTGGCGGCGGCAAAGGCGCTCTATTTAACGCGATAGCGTTAAGGGCCCCGTGCCGCAGAAAATCCGGCGTCGGTGTCGGCGCCGGGTTCATCATCCCGAACCCCCTAGATCCCCCGACCACGCAGGCCCTCCGGGTGGCGCAGAGACGCTGGTGAACTAATTGAATTTCTCTAAGTGCGCCAGAAAAATCGTAAAGTACGACTTGACCACAGCCTACAGGCATGATAGGGTCGGATTGTAATTTGAATATACGAGAAAACATAATTCTGCTACGAGGCAACTCAAACACAAACCCCTTTTCAAGCATTTTTGCCATTCATATAGCGGCGCACCCGGGTAGGTTACTTGCAGAAACACCATCCAGATGGCACTCGCCTCGTCGGCAGCGTAAAACGGCAGCGGCGCGCAGAGGCGAAGGGGGAGAAAAAAAATTGAAAGACACTTTGTAAATTCCAAAGTGTGTTCGGCGAAAGCCTGTGGCCATTCGACTGACTATGCCATGTCTTTTTTTTTTGTGTGTGTGCATGACAATCCCAGTGGAATGGATTGCTGAGGGAGTGTAAGGGGGGGAGGCCACAGTTGTGGCGGCGAAACTGTGCGCCGCTGTGCCATCACGTGATTGCTGAGAGAGTGTGAGGGGGTGAGGCCACAGCTGGCACCGTTCCAGGGCACGGACGGACGGGCGGTCGGACACCGCGAGTATGAGCCATTAAAGGCTTTCGCCTTAATAAAGCTGCAGTTGCCGGGAAGGCTGACAAGCATTCAGGGATTTTTGAATGGTATCGCGTTCCACCCTTAAAGGTGAAGCTTAAGCGTCCTCCAAATTTTTTCGTCCTAGTCTTAAAGCATGCGCTTGTTCAAAAACTGCAACTCCTATCTGAATTACGTGGGTACGTAGAGGTCGTTTTGTGTAGCGCGGACAAAATAGGTATCGCTGGTGTTTGTTGCATTTAAAAGAGGAACTTCAAAAAAATTCTGCCAGTTGTGAACAAACTATGCATTAGGCCATGAGATATTTTACAGAATTTGCTGAAAGGTAATATATATATATATATATATATATATATATATATATATATATATATATATATATATATACAGGGTGTTTCAGCGAACACTTTCAAAATTTATTTAAGGTTGCCTGTGGCAGATAGCCCAATTCTAGTTAATGAGCTGGTCTACTCGAAGAGGCGGACATCACTTGCACAAAAATTGAAATGCATAATCAAATAATTAACAGAAATTCACTAATTAAGTTTTTAAATAATTACTTGATGGCCCTTATTGCAATTTACAATTTCTAGCCGTGGAGTTCGCAAGGCGGATCCACTTGAAATTAATTCTCAGGTTGACACCAGTTTCGAGATATTAATTCCCAAACTTTGCGGCGAAATGCATTATCGTTCCAGTTAATTTTGAGCTTGAATGCATGAAGTGACATTTTGTTAAGAACCTAACTGGAACGCCAATGCATTTCTCCGCAAAGTTCTGGAATTAATATCTCGAAACTGGTGTCATCCCGAGAATTTGTTCCAAGTGGATCCGCCTTGCCAACTCCACGGCTACAATTTGTAAATTGCAATATAGGCCACAGGTAATTAGTTAAAAATTAATTAGTGCATTTCTGTTAATTATTTGATTATGCATTTCAATTTTTTGTGCTAGTAATGTCCGCCTCTTCGAGTAGACCAGCTCATGAACTAGAATTGTGCTATCTGCCACAGGCAACCTTTAAGAATTTTTGAAAGTGTTCGCTGAAACACCCTGTATATATATATATATATATATATATATATATATATATATATATATACAGGGTGTTTAATCTTGTGTATATATTGTTACAATTGATACATCATATATCACATATACATCATATATATATACAATGTTACAATTGATACATCATATATCACATATACATCATGCTCATACACAACTGTGAACCGCATCAATAATTTGTGGATATGACTTTAACAAAACTCACGCAAACAATTTAGCGGTTGCACGTAAACTGTAAACGAGCACATATTTGTCCGCTTTAGAAGATACGGCAGATACAGTTTATATATAGAATTGCGATACCTGTTCCTTCACGTTTACGCTACCTTTTCTTCTTTCTTTATTTATTTCTTTCTTTTCAGTTACGGAGTTCTAAACTGCTTACTTCAAAAAAATTTTTTACGTTATGAATTTTTAGTCATTCTCATAATAAACTAGGGACCCATAAAAAATTCTGCTTCCTACAGTTGGCAAAATTGAGCTTTCTCTCCTAAGTGCAACACATTTAATTCAAATTCGTTCAGTGGCTGTCTAATAAGAGGAGTTCTGCGTTTCGTGTCTATTTGAATGGGGAAATGGGAGTTTGCTCCGAGCGAATGGACCTATATGCTGCAAGAACGATTGCGTGAGAAATAACAGGGCTTGTTTTATGGAAGGAGAACATCACTGACAGGGGGGACACCGTGAATTGTTCCTTGATAGAAGGGGAGCCGTCAGCATTCTCACGTGGTTTCTTTCCCAAGCACTGTTACCAACCGCAATACTGCTTAGCCCCAGTGGTCTGACGAGAACCGGCGCATTCAGAGTGGCAAGGTCGATAACCACGTTTTCGAGAAAAAAAAAAAAAAAAAAGGGCCGAGGTATGGATGTCTGCGTGTCTGCTGATAACACCAGAGTGATGTCATGTATATAGAGGGTATTGTTCTTTTTGCAACTCATGAGCTTATACAAGGCACCTAGCTTTCTGAAGTGCCTAGGTGTCTTTCGGGCACACTGCATTTGAAAAGATCGTCCAGTTCCAACTGTGCCGTAAAAACGGTAAATTGTACAAGGCCTTGTCACCCGTCTATAATTTCCCGTCTCCCACGCATCAAGGACAAGTGCCTGGGCGAGCTCTCGATATATACTGAGTGGGTGTATAGTGAAGGGCGTATCAGAGGACGTATATAGGGTGTTTCACGTTGCTGGACAGAACCAAGGTAATGTTAATTTGTTTGCCGTTGCTTGGAGATACTCAGATTGTTTCTTGCATTCCGCCTAATTACACAATTAGTCTTAATTAATCAACTTTTCAAATATTATAATTAGATGAAAAGCGTCAAAGAGAAAATTGTAGAGCAACATGAAAAGCTCCCGGTACAGCTTTCTGTTGCTCAACACGTGCTACGCAAAAGTGCTTTTCCAAGCATGAAATAAGCCCGCGAATGCACGCAAAGTGCCTCTAGCGGCCAGTCGCGCCGCAATTTTGCGTGCATTCGCGGGCTTATTTCATGCTTGGAAAAGCACTTTTGCGTAGCACGTGTTGAGCAACAGAAAGCTGTACCGGGAGCTTTTCATGTTGCTCTACAATTTTCTCTTTGACGCTTTTCATCTAATTATAATATTTGAAAAGTTGATTAATTAAGACTAATTATGTAATTAGGCGGAATGCAAGAAATAATCTGAGTATCTCCAAGCAACGGCAAACAAATTAACATTACCTTGGTTCTGTCCAGCCATACGCGGCATTTGCATATTTTTAAAGATGGGCTCAAATTACGTGGGACACCAGGTATATACTTACAAATGTAGCGTTCATAAAAAAAAAGCGTCCACTAAAGTGTGCAAATGAGTGCATATACAGTAGAATGGTTTACACAAATGGGTGTGTAGTGTCGTCAACGCTTAGGGGAAAACAACTCATTTGCATTCAAGCGCTCGTGCAGCAGCTTCAATTTGGAAAGAAGGTGCGCAGAACAATTTCTTGATGAATAGCCATTAGGGATTTCTCATATAGATACTTTTCCCCTACAAAATTGAATAGTAATACAATATTTCCCCTAAGAATGGACGGCCTTGTGCAGGGGTGGCCGAAACTGCGCTTGCGAGCTATACACGCAGATCTTCTTGGGTCTACTTGTGGCTGGCAGCCGGCAGTACATTCGGGCCTTCGGTGTCTATAGATTTCTGACGTAAATATGAATGTTGTGCTAGCTATTGCCGAATTAGGTAGTTTAACCCGCCGTAGTTGCTTAGTGGCTATTGTATTGGGCTGCTAAGCACGAGGTCGCGGGATAGAATCCCGACCACGGCAGGAACCCCAGGTGGTCCAAATGATTCCGGAGTCCCCACTAAGGCGTGCATCATAATCAGATCGCGGTTTTGGCACGTAAAAAACCCATAATTTAATTTTTTACGTAGTGTGCACAGACTCATTCATATGCTTTCCTCAGAAACTAGACCAGCGTTTCTTCGCAGGAAAGACAAGTAGTCAAAGGACAGTATATGACGATAAGGTCTCCAGTTTTTTTCGTGTCACTCTGGAACAATGTGGTGAGCTTTTCTGTGGCTCCTTGTATATGTCTGTCTGGCATGCACATAAGGATATATATATATATATATATATATATATATATATATATATATATATATATATATCCTTATGTGCATGCCAGACAGACATATACAAGGAGCCATGTACATGTATATACATACAAGCGCGTACATGATAATTCGCGCATACGAGATGCGCGTGCGTTGCTACCCCGTTGACGTGGTGCTGTGTTGTGCGCAGGCCTACCAGCGTCCGGGCTCGGAGCGGCTGAAGGTGAGCGTGGTGCTCGCCAGCGCCCTGGTCGCCATCAGTGTCGTCGTCGGTGTGGTCGTCGTGCTCGTGGTGCACCTGCGCGCGCAGCAGCAGATGCACTGCGCATGCCCGCCGCCCCTGCCCCAAGCCGCCGCCCTCAAGGTATTTGCATATGCCACCCGCACGCGAACTATATATTGCGGCCTCGTGTTTTTTTTTTTTTTTTTTTTTTTTTTTTTTGCTACGGCCTTCTATAATGAGATGTGAATACATACATAAATGAATTTTATTGGTGAATGATATGGCGCTTAGGCCTATTGGAGGAAGAGAATGATAGGGGTAAAATTTATAACTCGCGATGGATGCCTGCAAAGGATGACAAGCTCCGGATACGCTTGCGCCGCTCAACGTCAGCCGCATTCACTTTTCGAAAGAGTGAGCCGAGCGCGCGTCCCCCAAGCCAGGACATTCCCAGACAAGGTGACACGTGGAACTGAATGTGCGGGACGCCTCTGTCTCGTGTTTTCATGAATGCTTGCGCAGCCGCATTTCGACTCCCACCTTCTCAAGCTTCTTTTTTTTTTTTTCTTTTCTTTTTGAAGAGTCAGCGAGTAAGGGGAGGGGGGGGGATCGTGCCCCCCCCCCCCCCCCCCCCCATTTCCACCCCGTTGTCTCTTAATATGTAGCAACTATCTCGGCACCGTGACGTGCGCAAGATGACTGAATCACGTTGAGAAGACGTTGACCAAAATGAAACGAAACAGCGCCTCGGGACAAAATGCTCATCACGAAGATGGTCGGGTTATTCCGTAGGCACGAAAACACGGGAGATGCCAAGAGCCATGACCTCATTACGTTGTCTGAAAATTTCTTTATTCGTTCGGAGACTCGCGCACCTGCACTCCTGCAAAAAAATAAAGAAAAATGAAAAAAAGAAAAGTTCGCTAAATGGCTGCACGGCCGTGTTCGTGAGCGCGGTCCTGGCGCGCTATAGTCGGGAGCAGCGGCCGTGCATGCCGGCTCCCCACGGAGCACTGCAGGCTCGGCCACGCTGGCTGACCTCGTGCACTGCGTGCCCACCACGCAGGCATGGTGGACGCGTGCACTGCAACAGGTTGTTGGACCGCGGCCGGTTTCTGCGCGTGTGACCCTCGAAGAAGGGTGGCCGCCACGATCGCGGGGCCACTCGGCCGTGGAACGGGAATATCGCGCGCGCACGCGCGTGTCTACAGCCCCCGCAAATAGCGCCGCCACACTCGGACCTGAGCGAAAGTATACGTATGGGGCCACCCCTCTTTTGTGACTGAGCCGCGTAGCCCGTCTAAACGGCCGATTGAAACTGCGGGTCTCTTTCTCTATCGCACTCTCGTTTCGTGTCAACGACCGCCGCGTTATTGTGTACGGACTCGTGCGGTCAATTCAGCGACTGAACGCGCACGTATACACGCGCGAAGCTTTGTTCGCCCCACAAACGGAAAGTACGCCCGCACGGCCTTGGTGCGCTTTGAGATACTAAACTTCTACAGAAGAAGTGTCAGCAGTACAAGGGGGCGGTCCGCATGATGAATCTGCCATGTGACGCACACTGTGATGTGCTCGTATACCGGACTTCATAGCTCTGCCATATACTTCATTTCTAGTCCCTGTATATAGTCACGGCCGTCTTATATGGACGTCGGGGGTATAGAAGTAGGGATTAGGGTACTGCATTTTCGGGACCCACCTCTTTAAGTAGAAGGTATAGAGAGCCCTATCAGACTCGAAGCATTTGCGGAAGGCTGAAGCACAAGTGCTTTGCTGTTTGTTTTTTGTATATAGCAAAATGTAGCAAAGGGGCGGTTATTAATCGAACACCCCATCCCTCTCGATTAACCACCGGTGTTTTTATTTAACCTGGCCCCTCTTTCAACGTTACACTTTGCATTTCTCTTTTCATTAAGTCGACATTCAAGCGCAGTTAGATGGAATGTTAAATCTCGAAGTGTTTTGCAGTTTGCAATTTCAGTATGCTATAGAGTCATTTATGAACAATATTAAACAAATCCAGAAATGATAAATTTGTGCGGGTAGTTAACGCTGCGCTTACAACAGCTGCACAGAACAATGCAACCCGAATCATGCCTGAACGTTAAATGTAAACGATTAAGCTTAGTGAACGCCAGAAATTCACACGGCAGATATTGGCATTGAAGCGTCGACTGTCACATATATGTCGGAAAGACATGACCTTATTGCCCACTTGCAGCTTTACTATAGCTTTCTTGACTATGCCTTGACGTTGCCGAGCTTTAGGTAGCTTATTTTAAACCATGTTTGTAGTTTGAACAATAAAACAAACAATAGAAGCGTGCTTCAGGACATAAAGGTCGCCTCACCTCATCTCGGTGCGATGCGCTAGCCGCTTACACGAACGTGCTGGCGTCGACGACGCCTCCTCCTTTACATACCGCCGTCTGGCGCGTTATGGCGATGTGCCTTCACATTGCGCATTTTCCACTCTCCTATACATAATTACAGCGCGCTAATGTTAACTTTTCTCTTCCTTCTCTTTCAATCCCCTTTCCCCAGTGCAGGGGTATATACCCTATACCAGATCCAGATGCCTGGTCAACCTCTCTGCCTTTCCCTTATGACTTCTCTCTCTCTCTCTCTATAAAGTGCTATATTCCAGCGCAAAGATGATACAACCAATAGACAAGGCAACGCTCTGTTTTGTCTACTCAGTTGCCTCGTATTTGGTCAGGGAAAATAGCACGCACCGAATATACAGGGTGTTCATTTTTAAGTTTTACGGAATTTTTAGAAATCGCCTATGGCAGGTAGCATAATTCTTATCATTGAGCTGGGTTATTCGATGAGGCGGACATTAGTAGCAACCAATTAACAAAAAATCACTAATTAAATTCTTAGTTAATTACTTTACGACACATATTGCAATTTACGAATTCTAGCCGGTGAGCTTATCAGGCGTATCCACTTGGAATGAATTTCCAGAATGACACCAGTTTAGAGATATGCACCATCAAACTCGCCGTAAAAATGCACTGATGTTCCACTTACTTTTTTACCAAAACGCTATTTTATATACATTGAAGCACAAAAGTAACTGGAACGCCTATGTATTTAGTCCCACACTTTGGGAAATAATATCTAGAAACTGCATGGTGTCATCCTGGAAATTCATTTCAAGTGGAACGCTTATGCTACGTGCTGCTGCTGCATTCGTGCATGGAAACGCTTCTGCCATACAGTATATAGAGCATGATTTTCGTTCTCGCTGTACTGAGATCGCGTTTGTTGTGTGCCGCAGGGAAGGGCCGGTGACCTGTCGTCGGCGGCCAGCGGCAGCGTGATCTCCAAGCTGCCCATGCCTCTCAAGCTGCAGCTGGATCCACTCGCCGGGGTGAGTCGGCGGCGGCGGCGTCCATGCAGCGCTGAATGGGCAGCGGCGCGATGGGCTTCTTTCCGCGGGTCCGAAATGATGGGCGTGCAGGCAATCGCGTCATTAACGTGAAACACATCCATGCTAACGGCAGAAGTGCGCTTTCGCTGAGTTGGGTGTGGTTCATCGCATAGGGCATTGAAAGACGCCGGAAGGAGAAAAGGCCGCTGAAGTGGCCGTCCATCCGTGAACTAGTTGGACTGCCACCGGAAAGGTGCCTCGACGAATGTGTCAATATACGATTATTGCCTCGCACTCCAAGTCTGCGCTCTTACCGTATGCATTTCGGTGCCGCTGTGGCTTGCAAGACGTCATCATATATATAGGCACCATGTTGGTGAACCAGCACGGTGAGCAGCTGCGCCCATGATGTCACGTGCAAGCTAGAAACCAATGCCCGTATTTACAACTTTTACAACGATAAGTGCTCTCCGCGATTGGCCGCCACTGCAGCGATTGTCTCGTTATCATGCCGATCGCTTTCATGACTGGCGGATGCCCGGATGCTGGCCAATGAGGACACGCTTCATGGTAAGTTTTCGGAATGCGAGCCCAAAGTCGGTGTAAGCTCTCCGTCCCCCGCTCCCCAAGCAGAGTATATATATGCAGCTGCAAAGATGTCGACAAATCTATCTTTCTCTCTGTCTTACCTCAGGCAAAATAATACGTCGCCCTTCGCCGACTTGGAAAATAAATTTATTTTGTTGCGGCTTAGTTCGCACAGTTATTAGAAGCATTCGATTGCATCACCGCATTAAAATGTATGCCTGCGTTCGGAACCGATTAGACGCGGCGCGGTCGTGAAAAAGAGTCTGATCGCCGCTTCTATAACGTCCGTTGGCGACACAAAAATCGGCGAACATTGCCGCCGAAACCGAAACATGCAAGTAACGTCACCGAACGTGGTACGGGTTACGAACTAAAGTCTCGACACGCCGCGATAGCGGAGCTCAAACGAGTCGGCGGATTCGTGCTTGTTTCTACGCGGGGCCCACTTAATAACAGACCCCGTCCGACGGCCTGTGTCGCGAGCGGGTCGTTTTCGTGTTCGTACAGAAGAAACGACATTTGCCGGCACCGGAGTGCCACGCCTCTTTGATTGAATATGTCCCGCTCTCAGAACCGACACGTCGGACAGAGATTATTTTGGGTTTGAAAAGTAAAAGACAAGAAGGAAAAGAAGAAAGAAAGAAAAATGGGGTGAGAGAGGCGTGGGGTAGCGGGAATGCTACCTCGGTCCTGACATGCTGGACAGCTCGAAAAGACGATTGAGGGAACCGCCAGCAGCTTCCTCAGAGAAACAGATCGAAGCGCAAGACCGCAAACCACCGTGGAAAGCTCGCTATAGGCAACGGAGATACGGACAAAGTGCGATTCTCTTAGCTTTCGTCACGTACTACCTGTTCTAATGATTCTTTTTTTTTTTCGCAAATGCATAAGCAAACAGGCTAAATGAAGTCTAAAGGCAAATGTGGATCGCCACTTGCTAACATTTAACGAGAAGGATGAACAAGAACCCAGACAGAGAAGACACCACCAGCCCTGTTCTGTCTATTAGTTATGTCTTTTTTTTTCTCTCTTTCTCTCTGCTGCTTGTTCAAATATGAACCAAGGCCAAGCTTCCCAAGATGTCGATAACAACGAGCGGCCATCGCATAAGGATAGCCGTCTCCACTCTCCCGTGATACCGGGCTGGATTTTCGCATTCTGCCTCGCTCTTTTGCACAAAACACCACTGCTTCAACTGGCTTACTAGAGCGTTAACATGCTGATAGACTGGACATGAAGAAGCACATTGTTTTGCACTGAATAAACAAACGTGAGAATGAGATTGAGGTGACATATACACGAAGGGATATTAAGGATATTTGTCTTTATGTTTGGAACAACGCCTAACGTACGCAAATCACTTCGGCTGTATACAATTGTTAACTGTAGCAAGAAGCGTCCTGAATTGTGAGGTGGACGAAAGCTGTACAGAAACAAAAATAGGGATTTTAGGCTGGACGTCAACGCAGATACATTTCGCTTGTGCCTCTGATGTGGAAAAAAAAAAGTGTTCAAAATATTTTGATGTGTTCAACAGAGCCAAGCTTTGCTTACCAGTGCACGTGTCTGAATTTCTTTCTAAAACGCCGTATCTTCGTATGCTGCTTTTTTTTTTCCTAGCACATAAATTTTGCAGACGCGTCGCATCCCTTTTAGCTGTTATCCTTGACTTAGGTCATGTCATGTCATGTCATTTTTTTTTTTTTTTTGCATAGAAGTAATAAAAAGCTTTTTACCCGGATGGTGGAAATAACGGCGTTGGTTACTTCTTAAACGCACATATTCTATTAATGCAGTGCTTCTTAGTCAAGTCATGGTAGAGATAAGAAGGGGGAAAAAAAATATAGAAAGGAACGAGCGGAGGCACGTTGTGAGGCTTTTCCACAACGTCCAGTCGTGTAGTGGCCGAGCGACGTTCACGTAGCCGCGCCTGAAGAAACACATTTCTTTTTGTGCGTAGGGAGCATGTAGGAACGAGTGGTGCAAGAGGTGCTCTCTGTGGAAAGCTAGATTGAAAAGATTTAAGAACGAGGCACCACCCTCATTATGATGAGCACGCTTTGACACCGTTTCTAAGTGGCGTATTATAGTATTAAGCGCGTTGCTTGTGACAGTAACAGTAGCACTTTTTGGCTGTTTTGATCTAAATAAAAGCTTTGCAGAGCTATGACTCCAAATCCGTGCTAAATTATCGACGAACACGCTGTCCGGGACTGAAAAGCGCGCATTGTAAAGTTCGAATTTACACTGGTTGCTATAGGACATAATTACAAATGACAGCGTCAAGAAAAGAGCGCAAAGTCACTGCCGTCCATCCCTGTCTCATTCGTTGTCCAAGTATGTTGGTCCATCATCATCATCATAAAAACTTTATTATATAGACTGGGAAGTTTGGAGCACGCAGGCTCCAGGGCCCCCGCACGACCCCACGGCACTCAAGCGTTTATGTTAGTCCGGTCCATAACGCTGGCAGCCCGGTCAGTGGCAATGGTCTGCACGACCGGGTCTCCGGAGCGGAGCAGGGTCTCCCAGTCCTCCCAAGTCTTCAGGTGCTCTAGGCCCCGCGGGGGAGGATCCGCCGGGCAATGAGAAAGGAGATGGAGAGCAGAAGCGCGAGGTTCCGGACAGAGAGTACAGGCTGAAGTGAGGAAAAGTGGGTGATAGTGAGAAAGAATGAGAGGAGAGGGGAGAGTGTGTGTCTGTAATTGGCGCCAAAGGGTTGCTTGTCGATTGCTAAGGGATTCGTGCGGTGGAGGGTACAGCTGGCGCGCCACCTTGGAGGCATGCGTCAGCTCGTTGAAAGTGTGCGCGCGCTGTTGGTCCATGTCATTGGTTCGAAATAACAAGAATTCTCTATCGTAACCAAGTTAAGAGCCTTGTCATGGAGGTATATACCGCATGAAAAAGAACGAGCACGTCTGCCTTAGTAAGCAATCAGTTGCCCTCCATTAAAAATAAGTTATCTTGATTGCGGATAAGGTTCATGCCTTGTATGTCGTGTCCCCCCCCCCCTTTTTTTTTTGTTGCTTTTCTTTTTTGCTTTGTTCTGCTCGTTTCTTTCTTTGTTTTATTGTTTGTTTGTTTGTTTGTTTTTCTAGCTCACAGCACGCATGCGCGATTTCCTGTGTTATATAACTACGTTTCTTACAAAATACACTTTAGTTGCGAGTCAGCGCTTGTTCTCGTCATCTTACACTGTCCCTTATCGTTTGCGCTGTTCACTTTCTTGCAAATATGCACCAACTTGCCCAGCTAGCAATACTACTGCCGTCGCTCGCGCCGTTAGATGTAATCACGGAATGCATTTTCATACTGGCAGCAGCAGTAATGGAGGCGTTGCGAGCTAACCACGGGCATTTGTTTCCCTATACGTCGCCGTCTTCACGATGCGAAAGAGCTGTCTGTTCGAGAAGTACAGGAATTAAGTGGAGAAAAGTAATCGTGTTGCACAAAACAATGCTTCAGGTCCCAAAGCTATTTCGACAGCAGCATTGGAAGCAATAAGTACCTCTAAATGTGCGAAGGAATTACGCACCCGTGTATGATTGTTGCACAAACCGGCTGGATATTCAGGAGAGACCATAGCTTAATAGTATAGCGAAGGCTATTTGCATTGCATATCCCGTGTCGTGTGTGCGTATCCATCATGAAACAGCTTCGTGCTGCTCCAAGGACTACATGTACGGTACAAGTTTCGTGGCCGTGAACGCCATGCGGGAAGGCGTGCTTTGTCCGCCGTATAGATATATAGGCAGGCGTGTCCCTCGTTCCAAGCGGGCAGTTTGCCCGCAGGTTAGTGCAAAGAAACGGCGCTTGTTTTCGTGCCAACTTAGCGGTGCACTTGGTTTCCCTTCTTGTGGCGGTTTTGTCCTTCATCGTTTGTTCGAACACGGTGACCGACGAAGTGACGCCGCCCGCGATTCTCTTATCGTGGCTCGGCGGGCCTGTCTCGCACCCGATCGCCAAGTGCTCGCGCGTACGAGTCGTGCAATGAACTGCAATTCAGCATTGTTTTAAATCGCTTTAAATTAAAGATGTTGCGTTTACATGTGTCCAAATTAACCAGTATTTTGAATTAGCATTTACTCCCAAGAGAACAGTGAACTTCAAGAGAGTTTGGTTCATGGTGCATGGCTAGATGGTACATGCATGGTATTTAGAACGGAAACAATTAATGCAAAACGCTAGGCGAGACAGAGAGCCAGTTTTTTGCGCTGTTTCCGTTCTAAATGCCAAGAGAAAAGTATTTGACGGTATTCCTTCCTATGTTGTTTTCTTTGCAACGCGAAACTGTCACTTACCAGCACCATATACTGTCCGCGGGTAAACCAGCCGCTAAATGTAATCTATATGCTTTTAAAAGCGTCGAAAAAATTCAAATACTCGCACGCTACAATAAAGACTTTATTGTTTGTAGCATACCACAGAACACGCTTTGTTTATGTAAGCTTTTTTGTGGCGCCACATAAACAACTTAATCCGGCTATTTCGCCTGTTATTTGACACTACTACTTCATCAGTATGCGCTATCTAATCACAAGCACTCACGCATATTCAACCGGATCCGCGTGCTTTATTTGAAGTTCGGCTGCAGACCTACTTGCTTCTGCCGAGTCTTTTTGTATAGCCCTGCATGGTATCGGTGCCTCGTGCTACCGCTATTACGAGCGAGCCAAGAGGAGCCGGTGCAGTGGCTGCACCTAATAGTCGCGCCGTATATGTAGCCTTAGTTTATTTGTTCGTTCGGGCGGACGAACGAGACACGAAGCTGCGTATACTAAGCCAGGAAGAGAGTACATTACACTGGGCTTGCGTACTCTAGGCTGTATGAATTTTACTGCGCAAAATACTTATGTTCTAGGGAACTGAATTCCAGCGTCCGTAACGTCACGATGCAGTCTAATGGTCAGTGCACAAATTAAATCGTTCTCCTGGGCAGGGCAAGAGAGAAAGAAAATATTTGGCACAGAAATAGCCAAGGGACTGGATATGATACGTACAAAATTTGAAGGTTGTGAAATAGTTACAACAGTCTTGAATTATTGCTAAAGCGATATACAGGGTGTTTCAGCGAACACTTTCGAAAATTCTTAAAGGTTGCCTGTGGCAGATAGCACAATTCTAGTTCATGAGCTGGTCTACTCGAAGAGGCGGACATTATTTGCACAAGGAATCAAAATGCATAATTGAATAATTAACAAAATTTCACTAATTAACTTTTAAACTAATTACCTGATGGCCCATATTGCAATTTACAAATTGTAGCCGTGGAGTTGGCAAGGCGGATCATCCCACTTGGAACGAAATCTCGGGATGCCACTAGTTTCGAGATATTAATTCCCGAACTTTGCGGAGAAATGCATTGGCGTTCCAGTTAGTTTCTTAACAAAACGTTGCTTCATGCATTGAAGCACAAAATTAACTGGAACGCCAATGCATTTCTCCGCAAAGTTCGGGAATTAATATCTCGAAACTGGTGGCATTCTGAGAATTTATTCCAAGTGGATCCGCCTTCCGAACTCCATGGCTACAATTTGTAAATTGCAATATGGGCAATCAGGTAATTAGTTAAAAACTTAATTAGTGAATTTTTGCGAATTAGGCGATTATGCATTTCAATTTTTTGCGCAAATAATGTCCGCCTCTTCGGGTAGACCAGCTCATTAACTAGAATTAGGCTTTCTGCCACAGGCATCCTTAAATAAATTATGAAAGTGTTCGCTGAAACATCCTGTATATATCAACGCCAAGTAAAGCGCAAATAGCCGTTCGCAACGCGGTCTTCGGCGCAGCAGTCGTATAGCGTTCCGCTGCACAAATACAGCTCTTCGTTGCCTGAGATGCCAGTCAGTGAAATGCCGTCGTCACGCCACCGTTGTTGTCATCGTCCTCATCCGGATGTCGCGCCGTCGTGCTCGTCCTGATGATGGCCGACATTTATGATGACCGACATATGTGATAAGCGAGAACGAATGGCCGATGATATACCATTACGAGTGAAAAGCTTTCTGAATTCTATCTCTTGCCTGTACGGAGTGCTGTACGCGCTGTGCGCAGAAGCCAGTTGGTCATGGCCGCTGTGATGACGTCCTTTCCGCGTGTCTTCCGCAGCAACTACTGAAAAAGAACCAGCGGGCCCAGGTGAGCTGCGTGGTGGAGAAGAAGAAGGCCAGCGAGGTGATCGCCCACGAGCCCCGCACGGTGCGTATATATACGTATACATATATATACCACATATTTTTTTCTTCAAACACTTTTTTTTTTTGCAATCGTAGTAAAAATATAGCGCAAAAATTTGGTCGGCTCAAGCGGATTACCCGAAGAGGTGCACATTACTTGTTCGACAAACTGTAACGTCCATGTGGCTAATTAGGAAAAAATTGGCACTAATTAACTGTTTAATTGTTCACTTTACGACATATGTTCCAATTGCGAAATTGAAGTCGAGCAGTAGTGAATCGTTTATGCTTTGCAGAAATCCTAAGACTATATAGTGTCACTTTCGAGTTATGTAGTATATTTTGAGGATGGATATCCATAGTCAAAATATACTAGTTATAATCAAGTCGGAATCAGCTAGCACAAGACAGGGGGAATTGGAGATCGCTGGGAGGGGCCTTCGTCCTGCCGTGGACATAAAAACATGACCGATGATGATGATTATCCACCCAAAATAGTTGCTTCCGGTTAAAAGTGTCCCAAACTGCTCTAAGCACGCATTTAGGACATTACTGCGCCAGACTTAAAGGAAGTGTATCTATGTTAATTTGCAGTGTTCTAGTTAAAACGTACTGCATATACCATGTGTAAAATACTCATATTTGGAAAATGCCCGAGATGTGTAACAAATGATCTAGAGAAAGTGACTGGTTGCTTACGAGTTAATGTTTAATTCTCTGCCAACTTCAAAATTCAACGCGAACCATAGAATGCCGTAACCAACATTCAAGCAGCAGCATTGTGTTTATGTAATTAGCCTAATCGTTGTTATATACGAGAGAAAACTTATGTTCGCAGCGTAACGCAGCTATAACCGAAAAACTGTCAATGTTAATTTCTTCATAAGCCACCCTTTAGTATGTAACTATCGTCACTCATGCAGAGCAGTAAACGCCGCTGCAATTTAAAAGTATTTGAACCATCCTAAAAAACAAAACAGAAAAAATTCTAAGCACGGTACTGTTACGGACAGTATTTCTAAAAAGTTCCAATGCCACTTCACGAGCGACAGCGCCTGTCTCCGGGCACTGCGGCCGTGCTTGGGTGAGGAATACTGTCCGTCCCAGTCTCCGATGGCTTCGTGGAAACGGAAATACGTAACGACAGAAGGGCCCAGCACGCAGCCCGGTGTTTAAAACATCCAGTCGGGCTCGGGCTGGCTTGGAAACTTTCGGCAAAAACTGCGCTGGTGCGCCACACGCCGCCATCGGGCGTTGGGCGGCGGTGACCTGCTTTCTTTGCGAGCAGCGCTTCCTTGCCGCCGCCGCTGCCGGCAGTGGTGATGCGTTCTCTCTTCCGGCAGTGGCCTTTCACTCGCTCCGTCCATCCCATCCAGGAAAGGTGCACACCTGAGAGAGAGAGCGCTCCCATTCGGCGGCTCATTTTCGTCGGCTGCGACGCCGTCGCTGGGCTGGTCCGCTTAAAGCCCCTTGATCGACACAGGTCCGCCATACCGAAACAACTCGTCTCTCTCTGTCTTACTAATTGAAATGAAAATAAAGGAACGAGATTTACGCGCTATCTCACAAACTCCGCGCAGTGCAGCGAAATAGATGTGCGTCGCGTCAGCCAACCGGAAGAAAGAGCAGAGGAACTTGCTCCAATTGACCGTCTCTGAACCGCCGATCCGCGCGACGTCGACTGAAGGGAGTCCCGGGAGGATCCCGCTACCTTCTTTGCAACACGCAGCCGCTCTCGTTTCTGACTGACTTTACACGAGAACGCCATAGCTTTCTATGCACCGGCGCGGAGTTTCTAGTTTTCTTTGCATTTTTTTTCTTCACATCACAATGAGGAAAAAAGGATAATATGGTAAGATAGAAGAATAAAGAAGTTGTAAAAAGAAGAAAGAAGTCACAGTTCGAGAAAAGCAAGTACGAGAGACTTAAGAAGAGTTCATGAGGTGGTACGAGAATTGCTATGTCTATGACTCTGACTGCCTTTCGCTTTATACGTATGTGACATCATATTTATTGCGATCGTTGGGCATGTTATGCAGGCTAGGAGAATCAGCCCCGCCTGTTGTGGCCTGTTGTTTTAGAGCCGGGTTCGATTGTGGAGTGTTGGAATACCGCACGTGTTCATACTGAGAGTAATTTCTTCCTTCTCTCTCCTTTCTTTTCATCCATTTAAATCCCTTCCCCGTATAGGGTAGCAAACCGGACGAGCGTCTGGTTAACCTCCCTGCCTTTCCTTTCTTCTTTCTCCTCCTCCTCCTCGGGCACGGCATCCTTTGTTGTGCTTGCTGGTGGCGTGGTTTAACTAACCAAAACTTGTATATTATTTAATTTATTATATCTTCTTTTTTCATACACGGGCAAGGTGCAGACTCCCTTCCGATTTTGCATCTCGGAGTTCTGCTGCGATTACGCGTAGAAAACACGGTATATCCTCGCAAAGAGTCATTGGCTGGTTATATTCGGACGAAAATATAACCACGTAATGTATGTCGTGCCGTGCCCCAGGGCTGAGCGTTACGTCTCATGCGGAGCACGTCGCCCTTCTTTTACCGTTTTTCTGCTTGATTTAACCGTTCTCCCCTTTCTGGTAACGCAATCAAGACTCGTGTTACGCTGGTCAAGCGAGTCCAGGTTATAGTGTTTGTCGGAAAACTAATGCAACCGCGATTTTATTGCTTATTCTTGTGTTACCTTTTGAGGGCGTCCAGTGTAACTCGCTGCCTCATTTACATTCAGTGATGCCGTACCGTAATCAGAAAGCAGCAAGTACATTTTACAGAAAGTCTTTTTTTTTTTTTTTTTTGTCCTTTCTCGTTTCTTTCTGCTTTTATTGCAAAGCACCAACGCGGCTCTGTTCACGTCGCTAATGCTTTCCTTTAAGTGCCTGCGATCGACGACAGACAGAACAACCGAACTGTGTGCCGTTCTTTTCTTTAGAGATTTTTCAAAACTGTGAGTGCGAGTCCAATACGTGAACGGTACCAATAACCGAGGGGGTACAATAGTATCAGTGCATGCACGCTTTCTAGAGCTTTCTCGTCTCTATATCAGCAAGGGCAGCAAATATTGCTCATAAACCTATATTGCTGGTGCAATGTGTCCAAAGATAGGGCGGTGCTGACCACGACAGTCAGGCGCCGAACTTAATTGAAACCACTTTGGTCTTTTACGTGTTCCGACTGGTTCCCGAAGCCGCTCTCGACCTTGGCCTAAATTACTTTGCTGCCAGCCAGACCGGACCTTTTGGAAGTTCGGATGGTTGCTTTTTTTTTTTTAATTCTATTTTATACCATATCGCTCTCTCGGCAATGTACGCGGGTTTTGGCTCGTTGGCACCGGGTGAACAGAAGTCGACTTCACTCATAGGATGACTAACTATACACTTCTGCTTAGGGTATTGCTATTACGATAAGTATATACGATGGTCCACCGCTGGCGATACCGCTGTGCATATTATTCTGGAAAGCACCCGTTGAATAATAGGCTGTGGCAATGATTGGCTCCCGAGATCGCTTCACGCGATGTGGTTGGCTCACGGTTGAAGGGGTAAACACAAGTTCAAGAGTGTACATGTTGATGCAACTATACTATACAGATGACCCACCGCGGTGGCTTAGCGGATTTGGTGTTGCGCTGCTGAGCACGAGGTCGCGGTATCAAATCCCGGCCGCGGCGGCCGCATTTCGATGGGGGCGAAATGCAAAAACACACGTGTCCGGTGCATTGGGGGCACGTTAAAAGATCCCCTGGTGGTCAAAATTAATACGGAGTCCCCCATTATAATCTCATAATGGCTCATACTCAAATCATGGTTTTGGCACGTAAAACCCCAGAATTGAATTCAATACTCCAGATGAAGTAGCAGTACAGAAGACGACTCCGACGAATGCTAAACAGTTCATGAGATTCATTTATCTCAAGTTTTCAGGAAAGCTATACTAACGAAACAATACATACGACTTAACAGCCTAGCACGCATGATTCCTAAATACGAAATTATTTGCCTATTTGTTATATTACTGGGGAAAAGCGTAAGCAAGTTCTTCCGGCAGAAGCTGGCAAATATGGCCGTATCCGAATCACGAATGCGAATTACTTTGATTATTGTTCGTGTTAAGGTCTCACGCGGTCGATTCCCGGCCCCAACGGCCGCGTTCCAAAAGTGACGGAACGAAAAAAAAAAAAAAAAAAAAAAAAAAAAAAAACCCGCTCTTGTGTCTAGATTTAGGTGCGCGCTAAATAAGCCTCAGGTAGCCAAAATTAATCCGGACTCATCCGCTATACGGCGTATCTCATATAGCACATGGTGCTGCTTGTTAAACTCTATCGGTGAATGAGCCTATAAGGTATCGGTATTATAATATACATGTATGTATACTTGTTTTTTTTTTCGGGGACTGGATATGTGCTCAGCGGCATCGCAATGCGGCTGACCCCGAACTTTCATTTTTGTGCGCGTAACGAATAGCAAGACATCGGCAGAATGAGGCCAGGCGCGACGCGAGTTGCGCCGCAGTAAGTACCCTATCGACTGCGGCCATCTGATCCCCCGACAAGGCGTGCGGCGGGCACCTCGCGAGGCGAAATGTGTCCCGCGATGCGAGGGCGGCCCCATTTCGCATGCTCCGGAGGCAATCGTCTCGGCTGCGCAGCGACCAACCTGCTCGACTGACCGCGCCGCGCGCGCACGAGCAGGAACGAGGTCGCCGACCCGCTCGCGCACACTCGAGCGCGGGGAGGTTCGCCTTCTTTTGTGCGGCCGACAAGGGGGCTTGGAGTGCAACTATACATAGCACGCGCGCGTAACTCACACTATCACCGCGAAACATCTCTACTACCACCGAGCCGCGCGCTATATACTATCTCCCGCCTGCTTCACAATTAAGCCACCAGGTTATCGTAACTACACGCTTGGACGCGGTGCGAGGGATACAAAGAAACAGCCATGAACAAAGGACCTTTAACTTTCTGTTTCTGTCGAGTCGCACTTTTTCTACACGTTGCTGCGCATTTATTTTCTTTGTGTCCCCTCTCGCTCGTCCTTCACGCGGCTGGCATTGAGCGAGCAAGTCGTCGGGACATGTGCTCCGTTTTTAATCTTCGCTCAGGCAGCTTCTGTCGTCATCGACGGGCGCCACGGCTTAGTCGGTGATAACGAAGCCTTCCGCACAAGAGTGACAGATCCGTATCGGCGCATCGCCATTGTGCAGCTGATAATTATGTTTCGGAGTGTATACAGATGCACTGCTTAAAGAGGTGCTCAACTAATGTGAGATAAGCGTGTACTGTGCAGTGCCGCTGCCCTTCGCAAACTCGACTGCTGCCTGCGAGTGCCGTTCTTGGTTTCGGGGTAGCGCAACAGGCGCCGTGCGCCCCTTCGTGGGCGCACGGCAAAAGCACGTGCTTCGCCAGGGAAAACGGAGATAGCTGAGGATTTCCGGATGTTACAGACCACTCTTGATTAAAACGCACCTGCAGCGCACGGACCGGTGCATCTCAGCGCCCAATAAGATAACGAAGATTTTGTCAGCTACAGGTATGCGTCATATACACACGCTGCGATCTTAAATGCGCCGAATTACCGTCGCTTCCGTTGAGCAGTGCACAAAAGGAAAGAGAGAGAGAGAGAAATAAAAAAGAAATCCCAACATAGCGCGCTAACACAAAGAGCTGCGCACGCAGACACACAGTAATGAAACGTATTGAAAGAAACACGTGTCATATATAGGCTTCTATGCAGTTTGCTACTTCCTAACTTCACGAGAAGCATATGCTATATCCACCCGTATAATACCTGAGAGCTGCTTTGATTTATTAACGAACGACGAGGTCAAGTAGCGAGGGTGATTGGTTGTTGGCGTCGAACGACCCAATATGACGCAACAGCTTCGCATTAATCACCACCTGGTGTTTTTTAAAGGGCACCCAAATCTTGATGCAATATCGTTTTTGGTTTGTGTACTCAATCCCCATCTAATGCCAGTATGCATCCACTGGGCTTGTTGGTTCCGGCTGAAACACGTAACATTGTATTATATATAGCGGAAGCTACGTGTTTGTGTTGTCGTTCACTCCTGTCCGGGTTGTTTCCGCTCCAGTGCAATGCGCAGTCCAAGAGCGGGTTTTATCGAACTGTCATATCCACAGTATCGTTGAAGCTACAACGACCACAACTGCAACAAGGTACATAGTTGAGCGAAAGACACGTTCAATGGATTCCCGTTACGGACGACTAAAAATGTCCCGAAGCTTCTTGTCACAATCCGCGAGCGCCTGACGCAACCGGCAGTATATATATATATATATATATATATATATATATATATATATATATATATATATATATACACGTGTATACTTGCTACCGGCAACACCCCCCCCCCCCTTCTTTTTTTAATTGGAGTGGAGAAATACCAGGAAAATGCGAAATAACTTACGCATAACGCATACGCGATATGCTCTACCAGTTAACATATATGCTTGAGCTACCGCGTGTCCCCTAATGTCCCCGTGTCCCTCCGTCCACTTTACTGGGTATTTGTATAAATGTGCTATAGATCGAGCCCTGGGAGTGTTAGCCAGCGCCACTCACGGCCATGACGGCGAATGCAATCAAATTCCGGCGTTACACGTGCCAAAACCACGATACGATCTGATTATGAGGCACGTCGTAGTGTGGGACTCCAGATTAATTTTAACCACCCGCCAACTCGTGTCCAGCAGCACAACGCCATAGCCACTGCCGCGGTGGAGTCGGCGAATGTAAAACATCCTTTCAACCGCAAGGCTTCGCGCGTACGGGGTGATAATTTCCAAGTTCTGCGGAAATTTAAAAAAAATCGCCTGTGGCCGATAGCATAATTCTTGTCCTTGAGCTGGATTATTCGAAGAGGCGGACATTACTAGCACGATGAATCGAAACACATGTTCATCTAATTAACAAAAAATCACTAATTACATTATTAAGTAATTACTTTACGGCACATATTGCAATTTACGAATTGTAGACGGTGAGTTTGCAAGACGTATACACTTGAACTGAATCTCATGGATGAAACCATTTGAGATATATTATTTCCCAAAGTGTGGGCCGAAATACATGGGCGTTCCAGTTACATTTGCTCTTGAATGCATAAAAGAGCGTTTTGTTAAAAAAGTAAGTGGAACAACGGTGCATTTTTGCTGCCCGTTTGATGGCGTTTATTTCAAAACTGGTGTAATTCCGGAAGCTCATTCCAAGTGGATACACCTTGCAAACTCACCGGCTACAATTAGTAAATTGCAATACGTGCCATAAACTAATTATTTAAGAAGTTAATTAGTGATTTTTTTCAATTAGTTGAATATGTGTTTCGATTTCTTGTCTAATGCCCGCCTCTCTGAATAATCGAGCTCAACGACTAGAATTACTTTATCTGCAACCAGCGATTTTTAAAAATTCCTGAAAACTTACACACGACCACCCCGTACAGTAAATGAACTGTATAGGAGCAGACAAGTGGACGATAAACCCTCGCATGCTATAACCTCCCGGCATCAAGGCTGCCAGAGTCGAGACTCTCGCGATTCTAATGGTGTTCCACATCCGCCGCCATGGCCGGTGAGTGTCTGAAGAAGACACACGATGCTCAGGCGACAGAGATTCGGAATGGTGTCCTGACCCTCAACCCAAGAAAAGGAACACGTTAGGAAGTCCATGGCGCGTAATCATTTCAAATATACCAGGAGGCATGCTTTATCAGGATCTCTTTACTGCGCACCCCCGTTCGCATCTATTATACTGCGAACACCCCTGGCACAGCGTCGCGACTCTGCGCGCACAAGGGGCTTATCTCTAAGCTAGGCCTGACAAAGTGGCACTCACCCCTCTTGTGTATTGGTGCCGAAAGCTGCGGCCCTCTCGACCGTGGCCATTTCAGCTGTTTCTCCGGCATATAGATAAGGCGGGCTTGCAGTTTGCGCCCTTTCTCCGGGAGGAAGCTCGTGACGGGCTCTTTTGTGCACACCACCGCGGCGGAATGTCGCAACAACCGGCCTGTCTTTAGCGGCTTGCGCGTCCGCCTGCACCGGAGTCGATAGGGCTCGCTGTACATGGAGCGAGACAAAGTGGCCATGCAGGCGCGGCTGACGTGGCGGCCAAGCGAGACGCCGTAACACTCTCTTATAGTGAAAGAGTTCTTCCAGTTATCGAGTCGGCAACTATACGTA
Organism: Dermacentor silvarum; assembly: GCF_013339745.2. NCBI lineage: Eukaryota > Metazoa > Arthropoda > Arachnida > Ixodida > Ixodidae > Dermacentor > Dermacentor silvarum. The sequence goes on along the minus strand of NC_051154.1, from coordinate 101,635,588 downwards.
TACAGGGTCGACCAGTCTGAAACGCAACGCATGATTTGCGCTAGAGGCCTTTATACCTATCCTTAAAAAAAAGAAGAAAGATTAAATTCTGGGGTTTTACGTGCCAAAACCACGATCGGATTATGAGGCGCGCGCGCCGTATAGTGGGGGACTATGAATTGCAAAAGGATGGATAGTTGGGCGAGTTGGTACGGTAACATATTATTGGTATAAGCTCGAAGAAGACACGGACGGTGGCGTCCCGTCTTATTCTTCCGCCACCGTCCGTGTCTTCTTCGCGGTTATACCAAGAATATGTGACTATGAATTGATTTCGTCACCTGGGGTTTTTAACGTGCACCCAATGCACACGGGCGTTTTTGCATTTCGCCCCTGTCGAAATGCGGCCGCCCCTGCCGGGATTGGATCCGGCGACCTCGTACTTAGCAGCGCAACGCCAAAGCTGCTAAGCAACCACGGCGGGTTACCTGTCCTTAATTGTTGTAGCATTAAAAAAAAAGGGCAAACAGAAAATGCTCGTGGCACATTCTTCAACACGAAGATTTTCAACGTGGGTTCGAACCTCACTGCCGCAACGATTCAGTTTTAATACCGATTGGGCGTCTGCCTTCTTTATCTTCGATTTCGTCCGTGATGCATCTACTGATGTAACAACCTGCTGGTATTCAAGTCTTTCTTTTTTTTTTTGTAAGAAAAACCTTGAAAAGTGTAAGGTTCCGAAACGACCACAAAATCGCGCAGCAGTTCGCGCAGAATCTCAGCGCCCGTAACTTTGTCTGTAAGGCGAACATATTGCCGTATATATAGGCTCTCTGTTGAAGCGGAGCGCAAGTGCTAAAAAGCTACATTAAAGCAAAGAAAGATGGAAATGCACAGCCAACGCTCAAACGCCTCCTTAATTACGCACGTGCGAGGGCACTGTTGCCACCAGTATACAGGTAAGAATTGATATTCCTCACGTTCGTTTGAATGTGATTTTTCGTGTTACTCGAAATATTATGTCGCATGCAGTGCAGCTTTCTGGCAATTTACACACATTCATACTTGCAGAAGGCTCAAAAAAGCTTCGCGCACTGCGCTTCAATGCGAATACGTGCGTTATCTCGGTGCAAAAAAGTGTGTGACACATACACAACACTAAAGGCCGATACGGAACTAGAAATAGGCAGGACGTGCTCGTCTTTAGTTCCTTGAATGTGCCATATGCAGCAAGTAACCAACCATCTCATGGAAGCATATTCAAGTGATATATTCGGTTTAGTTATATAGGCAATTTGCACGTTCGTAATACCAACTGTGTCAGTCGTAGAGTCAGTCCAGGGCATGTAAGCCAGAATGGACGCAAAAATTAAAGACACGTGGCAACGCCACTTTGCACTTCCCGCACCAGCTTCACGTGACGTCATAGATTTTGACAGCGTCTTCTCGGCTCTAGATAAGTGTTTGTCAGTAAAGATTCCCCCCAGTGAAACCCGTGACGTCGCACTGACGCAGGCGGGGAACTTATGCGTTGTGTTTTCACTATGTTGAACTCGCCTCCACTTTCCTCTTATTTTATAAATGTTCAAATGAGTCAATCGGAAGTCCGAGATAAATCTTGTTACACGGCCCCTACGCTTCCTTCAGTCGCTCAAGAGTCCAATAAACATACACGGTGTTCTGCTTAGGTAAGTGCAACGTAATAGATATCCAGGCTGCGCATGTTCAAAAGATGTCAATCATTGCCCCGCCCAATGCTTCTTTGCACTACAGTTTCTCCCACTATTTCTGAACGTGTTTATTATTTTCGTATTTTTTTTTAAATTGAACTACCTGGACTTTGTAGTTATTCGGCGTGCTTTCTTTGCGTCATTTAAGAATGAAAGCACGTGAAACAAAAAAGCGAACATTTATTTATGTATGTTCAACACACTCGTCCAAGAGCACAACAGGGTTTTGATGGGGATACAAATTGCTCGATGTCTAAAATCTTTTAAAAACAGCTTGAATGAGCTGAAGGGATTCTAAATACATCACTGTGAATAAGCTATTCCAGCAACGCAGTAAGGTATAAATTAAAATTTACACATTTACACAGCAGTGATCTTGCTAAAAAAATGAAAATTTATATAGTACATCGTACAGCAAACACAAGAAAAGCAGTATTAAGTAATGAAAAAAAAAAACAGGTACCCAGTAGCAACAAAATACCATCAGTTAACTAGATCACAATATAGGTTCAAAAGAGTAATTTCACAGCAGGAGAGAGAACACCACTAAGCAATGTGCATATCAATTCCAACTTTGGTGAAGACGCTCCAGATTACAAAAAAAAAAAAAAATTAAACACCCTTATGTCGCTGGCTAGTGATTCTAAACGCTGGAAATAAGAAAATATTAACAAGGAGATATATGAGAAAAGAATAACAAAAACAAATAGAAGAGTGTAGAGAACTGCAAAAATAGAGGACGCAGTAGGCATGTCAGTCAGTGTCAATTTTGGCCATACAGTAGAGCAGGTTTCACAAACGCAAATATTAGCACTATTCACTACACTACCTAGGGCACAGACGTCGCCTCGGACAGCACCCTATGGAGTCTTTCAAAGCGATGACAGGGACAGATGATGTGCTCGAAGGTTTCGGCACAACCACAGATGTCAGTGCCTGCGCTGTGACAGTACAAGACAAAACATAGCCGGGATTTATTCGTTGGCGAAGCGGTTGTTCTGATACCGGTATAGGTTTGGGTCCTACGCCCGTGCTCGCACAATTTCCCCGCGAAAGCGCCGCAGAGATACGATGGGTTACCATTATACCAGCATACTAGTGCAGACGTATATACGTCGATAACTGTGCGCAGTATCAAGCATGTCGAGAACACGCTGAATACACATCTTATTGGCAAGAGATCGTTCGACCGCAAGCCCAGCTAGGTCGCTCAGACGATTATTCGTCATCTTGCTGCGAAGATAAGTCTTCCATCTTCGAAGACACCAATACGTGCGCTCGCAAGATGATGACGATTCCGGTATCGTCACGGCGAAAACACCTAGCTTGTGCAGTTCGTGTACCGCTAGTTTATGCACTTGAGTGATGTGACTGGGATCTCCGCATGGTCAAGGTTCAACTCTGCCTGGTTTTGGCACGTAAAACCCCAGAAAGGAGAAGAGGAAGATGGAGGCGAAATGCAAAAACGCCCGTGTGCTTGCGTTGTAGTGCACGTTAAAGAACCACAGGTGATCAAAATTAATTCGGCGCCCTAGGGCCACTACGGCGTGCCTCGTAATCAGAACTGGGTTTGGCACGTAAAACCCGAGAAAGAAGAAGATGATCAACTAGCTTTAATGACGTTTTAGAGTGGTCGGGCTTAATATACCGAACTTGCGCTTGCCAAATGCAATTTCAAAAAAGTCACAGGCCTGCGCGGCACACGCAGCACAGTCACAGCGTAAGCTGGTTGAGCGGCGCAAGAGTAGCTCCAATTTCGGCACCACGCACAATGCACTTTGTCTTCGCGGCAAAGTGCATTCGCCTCGATTTTCACGAGAACGATCTGAACTGTCCGCGCGGCGTCGACGACGAGCTGCGGCTTGTAATGCTCTCTGCACAGCTGTCTGCTGAGCCCGATCATGCCTGGTTGTAGCCGCGCACGTAGCTCTACGATTCGCTTTTTCAGCAGCGGTTCGTACCTTGCGAGGAGACGCCATAACGTGTACCGAAGAGGTAGCCAGAATACGTGGCGCACATGTATATAACATCGGGATAGCGTTGATTGCGCGCCTCGTCTGAATCGCATCGCGTCTGAATCGCATCTCGTCGCAAGCGGCGGTTGCAGGCACGATAACTAGATGGCGCCACCATACTGGCGGAGGCTCGGGTCGTCTGCGCCTGCGCGCCGGCCTATAGGGTGCGTATAAAGGGAATTTTTCTTCTGCCTGATAACAAGCGATTGCGTGGCTCAGTGGTAAAGTATATCGGACTCCCACGCAGCGTGTCTGGGTTCGATCCCAGCGGAGAGTGGGTACTTCTTTTCGCATTTCCGGCGATAGCGGTTACGGGGCAGCGGCGGCATCATCGCGACCAGAAACGGCTATTGGAATGAGCCCATAACAGCTTACGCTGTAAAAAGTGCCATGCCCGCACGACCGTGTCATTTTCCTGCACATGCGTTATTTCTTTTTACGCGCTCCTGAACACTTCACCGTAATTTCGCCGTTACCTCACCCTCTATTCCTCCTCTTAGTGTGTACACGTGCGCATCCGGTGATATTTATGAACACAGCTCGGAAGCCGCGTGGTTCTTGCGGAGGTCGCCGAGTTTATTGTCATATACGGACCATTTCCGTTCGCTTGTATTCCACGCATCCGTGCCAGGGCAAACGTTTCACCGACGCTGGCGGGAGCTGCGTGCTGCCGAGGGAAAGTTCCGCACCGGTCAGGTCCACTGAGTCGGGTGACGAATAAGCCCCTTTTATTTTTATTTACACTTATTTTGCGCAGTAGATGAATCTTGAATTTCGTGGCCAAATATTCGACAAGTTGTCGCGTTCAGCGAGACATTATTATACGGATTCTATAGGAACAAGGAACTCGAGAATGCAAAGGTCGCACCGAAGCAAAAAATAATAATACTGAAATAACGGCAAGAATCAGCGAGGTTAATAAACTCACGGAATTTGCTCACCGACAATTAAGGAATGCAAGGCTGTAAAGGCGAAAAGTTCTGACCCTGTCGTCAAGAACAAAAGCTTTTCCGAGTGCAGTGAGCGCTTTTAGATCTCAACGAAGCTGAGAAGTTATCGCGTTTGAATAGCACTGATCGAGATAAAAAATGTTTTATTGCATGCGCTGAGATTGGACTTCATGTTTAGACAGGAAAGCAGCCTTCGCAGCGCGGCTCATTCGGTATCGTGTTCTGCAATGAAATGTCATTGTGACCACGGCACTGAATGGCAAATATATAATGGTATTTCCCCCCCCCCCCTTTCTTCTTTTTTTTACTTTATTCTAATCGCAGCTCTTGGCTTGGTGCTGTCAGAACATATAACTCCTCGCGAAAAAAAAGAAAAAAAAAAGGGGGGGGGGGGGCTACAGTATCGCCAATCGGCTACGCACTAATGATGTAATTTCGGCTATTAGAGCCAACTGAAAGTGCTTTTCAACGAGTGTTTTTCTGAAGCTGCTTATCTCCCACATGGTGCATGCAACCTTCCGGGCGTCCTCAACGGGAACAGATGAGCGCCGAGGATCAATTGTTTTCTCGCGAGGCATAAGAACAAAGATAGCTGTCACTCACTACCCGCTACAGAATAAGCAAACGTAAGAAGGTAAAGAAATAGAAGAACAAACGGAGGAAGCAAAAGTCGCATAGGCCGACTGGAAATGCTGGTTGGTGCGGCTCCAAGGCACATCTGAGCGTCCTTCACAGAATCCATCGCCGCATCCGATGTGGCCATCCGTCGCCTTGAGCTGCCGTTGAGCGCCGGAGGTGACGAAAGAAAAGACTACCCGAGTGGTTCGCACTTGAAGCAGTATGTCGCCCCCGATCACATTTGTCCTGGGCTCGACATTTGAGCGCACCCGCCGCGATGGCTCAGTGGCTGTGGCGTTCTGCTGCTGACCACGAGGTCGCGGGTTCTATTCTCGGCCGCGGAGGCCGCATTCCAACGGAGACAGAATACAATATACGTTCCTGTACCGATCATTGGGTGCAGAACCCCAGGTAGCCAAAACGAATCCAGAGCGCTCCACAACGGCGTCTGGTATAGCCCATGTGTTGTTTTTGTAACGTTAAACCCGGTCGATCAATCAATCAATAAATATGTAGCTGTCTGTCTAACAGCCGATCCTATTTGAGTACAGAAACTCACAAACACGTACGCCTGGAACGAAATGTTTGTGGTGGAGCCAAAAGGCCAGAGATGGGAAAACATTTTGGTTACTGACGGTGCCCTAGAGCTGCCACTGCTGCCCGTTTCCCAGTTTTTGTGCGAGTAGATGGGTCTGCATTCCTTCTTTTCTCTCGTTGTTTGATCTATTGTTATACATTAAACTACTTGCAGTAGCATGCCAAACATTTTGTTCGGCTAACATTTTGATCGGCTAAACATTTTGTTCGGCTAACCAGCGCGCACGTATTTTCAATGCTGGTTGATATTACGGTTTCCCTGTGATACATTAGTGGAATACGCAAATTACGTACACTGTGGATGGGCTATGCGGTATGAATAAAGTACGGTGGCAGTGTGTGTTCAGGAGACTATTGCCCTACAGCTAGCTGTCTTGCATAACGCAGCTCCAACTTTCTGAACAGTTGAGCACACAGGACCCAAATGCGAAACATGATATCTTTTTGTTCACTATATACATAGCGAGCGTGGTATGCAGAAGCTGCTACAGCGGCGCTTATTCAGCGTGTTATGCAGACGGAGCGGCGGCACGTGAAACAGATGCAATGCATGCTGCATACAGTGACCGCGCTCTGTTTGCCATCGCGGAGCAGCAAGGCGCAGGGAGAACTGACACCGTCGTGTGGTTCTTGTCTTGCGCAGCTCATGACGCCGTTCGGCAACATGACCACCGAGCCGCGCATGGTGCACCTGACGGGCGAGCGCATGATCTTCTCGTGCCTGACGGGAACCCGCGACGAGCCACGCGGAGCCGGCGCCTCGTCGCGCGCACCAGCGGGCACTGCCGCACCGGGCCAAGGTACGTGTACTTCGGTGCGCCGTCAGTGCGTTGTCGTATAGTGTGCCACCAATCGACTCCATGCACGGGCTGAGGCGCACGAGGTGAGTACGAGCCCTGTATAGTTCATATTACGGAGTGACCCGCGGACGAGGCCTCCTCTTTCCAACTCACCAGCCATGCAGTGCGCGGGTGCCGGTCACAGTTGACGCTGTCAGCGTATCAAAAAGCCTTTTTGAATAAGCACAGCAGCGGGTCTGCCTCGCTGCTGCCATTGGTGAGTGAAGCGTGAGTCAGAACACCTCGAACAAGAACGATCTTCATAAGTTGGCTCGATCGCAATTGGGCACGAGCGTCCGATGGCGGTTGGTTCGACCGGTCGGCGCCCGCCGAAGAGCTCTCCACAGTCTTGCAATGCACGGTTTTTTATATCTTACAAAATATGCAGCGCCATTTGGCAGCAGCTAAATTAACATTTAGCGGCGGGAATGGCACCAGACGGCGCCGTATATAAAGCTCTGGAGATCCAATAAATAAATAAATAAATAAATAAATAAATAAATAAATAAATAAATAAATAAATAAATAAATAAATAAATAAATAAATAAATAAATAAATAAATAAATAAATAAATAAATAAATAAATAAATAAATAAAATGTGTCGCGCTGTTCGGTCCTTCCCCTTCAGATATTCTTATCCCTGCTTTTACTGTGGGCGCTTCTCTTGTTTCTATAGAGTTAACTCTATACTTCTGCCCCTCAGAAACACGTGAAAATAAATTAGTACCTTACGGAAGAGCTTCGATGCTCTTTTTCGTCCCACCGAAGGAGAACGTACAGTTTGTCTATTGGTTGCGTCTCACGCCATTCAAGGAGAGCAAAGCCGCTTGTTCAAATAGAATAAAATGCTTTCTGGAAAAACAACCCACACTGGAAAAAATGGCATCCGAGGTTAACTTGAATACTGTCGTCTTTCCTCATTTCTCTCTCCAGCCTGCTTCGAGAGAGCACGCAAATGATGCAACGATGTCTAAAGCCCTTGTTGGCGACCGATGCAGCGCGCTTTCATATTTGTTTGAGGCCTCTAACATAGGGGCAATATATGAATCGCAGGTGTGCGCCGAGTCACAATTTTTTTTTTTTTTTTTTTGCCCGCATGGCTCGCTTTCATAATCACCGCGTTGGCTCCGTTCAAGAGAGAAAAGGGGGAAAAACAGGAAGGGCGGAAAAAAGTAAGGAGAGAAAGAAAAGAAAAAGGCCTCACATCTTGCGCCGCGGAGCTCCTGCGGCATAGTGTTATTACTTGCGCGAATTCCTTTCGTCTGCTCTATTCTGCCCTGCTACGCGTGAAGCGCACCTACAGCACGACAGCAGGTAACAGATGACGCACACGCCACACCGGCCCGCATGGATGCACACTGTCATGATGTTGTCCAGTTGCGTCGCTGCGTATGTCTCTTCTGTGTTCGTCCTTCGTTTTAAGCGTTCTTATTAGATGGTCATGATAACCAACTAGCCCGAATTTACGCCCTAGTCCAATTGCACCAGTCAAAGGCACGCAGCCAGGTGCCTCTCATGGATGCGTGCGGACACTAGCTGTTTCCTGAACTCCTTATGTCGCGCATCCGACGGCAGGGAACTTCGTAGTGTGCTCGGCTACTCGAGTCTCAAGAGCTCTGTGCTTACAGGGTCCTCGTAGCAGTTTCCGGCAAAAGCTGCGGTAGCCCCCGCAACATTCTTTCACGCTTCTAGAACTTGACCCTCCTTGCTTACCAGCTTTACACATTTCACAGAAGCGCCGATACATTACACTTCGAGGCTATAATTTATGTATTTATTTAGTTTACCTGCAACAGCTACCCGCTGCGGTAGCTTAGTGACTATGACGTTGCGCTGCTGAGCTAGAGGTCGCGGGTTCGATGCCGGCCGCATTTCGATGGGGGCAAAATGCAAGAACGCTCGCGTACTCAGATTTAGGCGCACGTTAAAGAACCGTAGGCAGTCAAAATTGATCCGGGGTCCCCCACTACGACGTGCCTCATAATCAGAGCGTGGATTTGCCACGTAAAACACCACAATTCATTTTTTTTAAGTTCTACCTGCAACAGCTTGCATACGGCACAGACTGCGACGCACCTTTCTTAAAGGGGTTCGTGAAAGCTGGCTTTTCCGCAGTAAGAGTCCTCGTAGGGAGAAGCTCGCTGTAATGGATCATTTTGTTTCACTGGTGTTACGGCCGGTGTATCGAACTTGAACAGCGCAAGAGTGTATTACCAACTAGCCCAGTCAGCCCCCTTCTATATTGTACGCACGCTTGCCGGCTAAACCGAAAGGGTTACCGTGTTAGTGGGAAACGTTGTGATAAAAAAAGAAAGAAAAAGGAAAGGACAAATTAAACAAAGGCGTTTATCGAACTCTGACGCTCTCGTTTCGCATTCAGGAAACTGGATGATCGTCCTCTGGGTGAATAGACTATACTAGAACCCCGTACCCACCGATGATCGGCTCAGAAGGCACTTTTGTGCTTTCTGAGAGCGTCTGGTTTGTACGAGCGCCTTTGACTCTGTAGTATGGTCCATGCACGTCTCTATAACCCATAACATCCCCCCCCCCTCCCTCTATCTCTCATTCTCCATTCTTTCTCTTCTCCCTTCCCCAAGCGCTGGGTAGCCAACAGGACTCTTGACTGGTTAACATCCCTGCCTTCCTTATATCCCCTCCCCCCCCTCTCTATCTTTCTCGCTCTCGTTTCCGAGATGGGCTGTCAACCTTCTGCACCGTTAGGACATCGATACCTGCATGCGTTCGAAAGGACCCACTGCCTTGCGGCACAACGCGCATGGCGCCCGTGTGCACGCCGCATGCTGATTATGCCTGCTGCATCCTGTAGCAAGTTAATCACGTGACACATGGAACGCGGCACGTGGCGAGAAAGTGAGAGCACACTCGAAAACACGCGCAGCCATCTCTTGTGACGTTTCGCTCGCATGTTATGATAAGTTATTTTTGTCAAACTGTAGCCGTTAAAATGCCGCGCTGAAATTGTTTTGCTTTAAGAAAAAAAAATAATATTAAAAGCACCGCGTGAATTGGCTGAGTAGAAAAAAGAAAAAAGGGGAGCTGGAAGAACCGTCGTCTTCATCGAGTGTTCATAGAAAGCTTGTCACCAACCCTGCACATGCAGCCGGCAAGCCTTTTCTATATGCTTAGCGTTTCCACGTGCATGTGATCCAGCGGTCCTTCGCGGAAAACATTTGCTTCACTGCACGACACACGGAAACTATCGCGCTGCGGCGTATTTGTCATGCGAGGAACGGTGGCGATCGCTTCCTGAAGCGTCAGACCAGGCCCCCGTTGTAATGTGCTCGTGCCTGTTATTTTCGCGGCGCGAGCGCCAAGCGCTGCTCTGACAGCCCCTAAATTTAGATGGGAAACGCAGGCGCTGTCAAAATGCCGCTGCCATTTCTCAGTTTCTACACGTCGGTTATATATATTTCCTGCCTGGTTGCCGGGAGCGGAATTAAAGCGCCCTGCAAGAGTACTTGTCGCCAGCTTTGGACATCAAAAGGACTTGTAATTGAACTTAATGAATTTCGCTTACTTACTTCATGTCTGCCAAACAGTGTGATATTACAAGCACAAAACATTTCCCACGGAGATTTGCAGACGCTTCCAGGGCATCCAACGTTGAATGCGCGTATATTTTACGGCTTTAAAGCGATTGACTCGGAATGAGAGGCCGAAGTCACAAAGCCCTTTGTTCACAAGTTTTTTTTTTTTTTTTTTTTCGCTAATAATACGTCCAGCTATAGGGTTGGGCCGCATTTGCGATCACGAAAAGTTGTAGCGTGAAAACATTTTTTTTTTCGTGAATACGGGGCCAAGATTCTTGTGCGCTATCACGAACGCGCTGTCGCCAAAGTAAACGCACTCTCGGTGGCGACCCAGAAATTCTTGAAACTAAAGCGCCACTGCCGCGAACAGAGGGGCTGCAACGTCGTAACAGTGCTGCACGGGAGGGGGGCGACCTAACTCATTGCCTGCTGTGAAAATTCTGTCATCGAGATTACAAACGCTGCACGCAAGGATAACAAAGGCATCCCTTCGAATATCGCGCAGAAATCTCCATGTCATTTCGCGCAGTTCTCTAACTGACAGAACTTGTTTACCGCCTGCAGCTACTGAGTTTATGGCTGAAACAGTCGCTCACTTGAAGTTTTACTAATGTTTCCGCTTTAAGAGAGAATAAGGGATCGCCTTTAGCGTTTTCTGTCACAGGTTTTATTTAGCGAAAGCAGCCGGCTAAAAACGAGACAGAATGATGCGAGCAGCAGTGGCCAACCGGCTGTCACTGCAGGTATACTTTCGCATGTTTCGTTATCCTTCAAATAAAGCACGCCATCGCAAATAATACATCGCGCTGAAGTACATAGGAAGCACGAGCCTATACGATGTCAAGCAAGCTTGGCGGGCAATTCGCGCAGGAAGCTTCACTTAACTTGAAAGCCCTGAAACTGACAGAATCGGCTGCGCTCCGAGGGCTATATACATATAGATTTGGAACGGCAGCGCAACTTCCGGAAAGCTCGCGCAGACGCACATACCCCGTTGATATTAAAGTTTCTCCCATTGGCTAATTTATTTTACGAATTCAATCCAATATGCGCGTCTTGTCATTGTCCCCGTCCACACACGGCTCATCAAACTACATGTTGATCTGCAAGAACTGCCATATTAACTATAGCCACGCCAGTTTAACTTCTTACTCCGGCAGTGTCTACTTTTCACCTGCATTAACCAAGCTGTGTCGACTATATTCGATCTCACCAACTACCTGCATCGCAGCGAAAGCGACAGGTCCCGTCAACCACCGACTCACCGTCTCCTATAGATAGTAGAAAGGAGAGCTCGCCCATTGTCCGCCGCTAACCCGCGGTTCTTCCTTTTAACCGACATCCACCGCGCGGTGAATTTTGGTTGCTAATCTGCGATGTTGGCTGCTAATCTTGCGCTAATAAGCACTAATCTGCGATAGTCTTGCCGTGCGAACCGCCGCCCTTCTCTTCCTTGCTCTTCATTGGCTGACGCCTTTGCCGACACGGCTCGTATAGCTTGCGCCGCGTCTGCGCCGAGTATGTATGCGTGCATGGGACTGGCCACGCCGCCGATCAAAGCGAGATGTGTGACGTTTGCTCCTCTCTTTCCAGGTAACGGCCCAAGTCGCATGAAGCGGGGCATCGCCGAAGAGAAGGACTGCGCCTGCAACTGCTCCTGCTGAACTGAGCAGCGACACCGAGGCGCTCTCCGCTTGCCACTGCGCCGGCGGCGACCGGACCGCGGCACAACAGCGCGTGACCAATATCCTATCACCCCACAATGAGAGAGATACAACAAACGACAGGCCCAAAGAGATATCCGCCCTAACCAGGGAACGCACAGACGCCACATCTGTGCAGTACATTTGTGTATACGTTCGGACACCCTTGGCAAATAAAACAAATGTGGTTCGAAATTGGCGAACGTACTGTCCAAGTTCATTTCCTACAAGGCTTCCCTCGATTGAAGCGCTGTCATCCTTGCAAGATACGCCGTATGCTCCAACGCCGGCAGGACTGCGAATGCGCTTATCTGCTTTGATGGACGCAATATGACAACCACACAATGGAGACGCCTGGCTGTGTTCTTCGCGATATCCTCGCGGTGACCTTCGTCACTTTCAGAACAAATAATCACAGTCGCTTGCACAACTGCGCAATCGGTGGTTTCCCAACGGGACGAAAATGTCTCGGCCAACAATACCTGTGCCGATCAATTTTTCACTGTAAATTCCTGGCGGCTATACCTGGGAAGTTAACGCATTTCTTAAGGCATGAATTACGCGCTAACAATCAACTGTACTGGTTATAACTATTTCAGATAATAAATATAAAGAAAAAAAAACATTCATTGGAATATCCGGCCATACTGCATGCAAGAGCCAGGTATAAGCAGCATAGAAGGAAAAAAAAAAAAAGAGAGAGTGAGAGCGGGGGGGGGGGGGGAATGCCCCCTCCCCTTAATGTCAACCTCCAGAAATCTAAATCGGATTCATCTCGTCATCACCGCAGCCTACCCAAATCTAGGCTAACTTAATTAGTTGCTCAGACACCGCCCATGCCCGGAAACATTTTTTTTTTCCTTTTTGAATTTATCTCAAGATATTCAATAATTTCATAGAAACCTTCAGGTAAATGAGTGTCAAAATGTTTGGATGCTGACGAAACGCGACGTAGAATCGACAAATAAAATTTTGTTTAGGGAGACTTTTAGCGGCTGTATCGCAGCTTTGGGCAGCGACTGATTGCTCTAGACGAGCGACGAATGCGCGGCTGTATCCAGAAAAGCGAAGTTACTGTAATGGTGGCAGTCCGATCCTCACTAATCCAAAACTGCCACGTATCAAGGATTAGTCAAACAGCTGAAGGTTAGAGATTTTTTCGAATAAGTGAGGCGTTCTAACGATCAATAATTTTCGTAACTTTGGTATACTGAACACCGATTAGTTGTGCAATTCGTTGTTAATTCAAGGGAGCGCTGAAACAAAACGACTCACCGAGTTCAGAACGCATGCACAATGCTCATATATAGCGCTAAGCTTAGGCAATTATCGTCAGCCTTACACGCAGTCGTCAATTTGACGGCCCCTTGACATAGCCGAGATTGTCACGTAACGTTCTCATTCACAGCACAGCAGCAGAGAAACGCTGCGGTAACGCACACGCCACGCCGCCTTTACTGTGTTCATAGTATGTGCCTCATCGCGATGGATATGCGAGGTAAGATGACGATGTTGCTACAACCCCAAAAAACAAGGCCGAAGCTTCTTTCGACCCGTTTATTCCGCGCTAATATAATCCGGCAATGTGCGGTTGGCAAACTTAGGCGCTAGCTCGGGAAGTACACTGTTTTCTATAAACTCCAGATGGATTCGTACTATCCGCTGTCTTTGTACAGCGCAGACGACGCACGGCACGAACGCTGCGTTGTCTACGAGAAGCAGACAACACAAGAGTCTTTCTGAAAAAAAAAAAAAAAAAAAAGAGAGAGACGGCGGGGGGACAACGCGAGTGATTGCGTTCCCTTCCGTGCGAAAGAGGAACGCGTTCAACACCACGATCGATTTGCCAGTGTATTTTCCTCCTCCGTGTATCTTATGCGCTATACGGTTCGTCGTATGCATCTTTTGATGCAAGTATACTACAGGATGACTGCAGTGACTTGTCCACTAGACAGGTACATTTTTTTTTATTTATTGAAGACAGGTGCGTTGCTTGCGCCGTATAAAAATAAAACACAACAAAAATGAGCAAAAACTCAAACAAAAACCTATGCACGCCCGTCTTGACGTCTTAAAGGAATTGCCACGACCACACGGAATATACCAATATACCGACGTCCCCTTTGTTTCCAACGCATCGGCGAAGCGTTACTGACGAGATGCTGCGCTCTCAACAGCATCTGAAGCAGCGAGTAAGACAATATTGCGTGTTCGTCCCTTTCAACCTGCATTTTGAGCGTATTGCAGGTGAATCGTGATCGCGCTACATTTTTTTTTTTTTTTCGTTTCCCGTTAAAGTCAAAGCGAAATGTCACCCAAATTGTAATGTACATAACTAATGTACAGCTCTTAAAGTATCGACATATTAATTCCCAAAGTGCGCGACAACACACACGGGCGCGCGCGATATTAATAAAAAAAAGTTTTCAAGAGTGTGCGCAGCCGTCCACTGCCGGGGCAACATTCCGTTGGTGCTAATAAAGCGTCAGCCTAAAATTTGCTGAAATGTTCTTGAAAAAGAAATACTTATTAAGGGTCGCATTGACCACTCCCAAAGTACGCGATTAAACACATGGGAGTCCCAATTATTTTCGCGCTTCAAATCATAAAACGGCGCTTCGTTAAAAAAAAAAAAAAAAAAAAAAAAAAAAAAAAAAAAAAAAAAACGTCGAAACGCAAAGCGTTTTTACCGCAAGCCTTGATGGCGCATATCTCGAAATTCTAGTTGTCCTCAGAAATTCAGAATGCCTTCCAAGTGGATATGCCTTGCAAGCTCACCGACTACAATTCGTAAATTGCGATTGCCGTGAGGTGAACAGTTAAAAGCTTAATTGGTGAATTTTTGTTCATTAGTAGATTATACGTATCGATTTCGCGTTCAAGTAACGTGCGCCTCCTCGAGTAATCCAGCTCAAAGACTACAATTATGTAATCATGCCACAGGAGATTTTTCAAAATTTTGTATATAGTCTAAGAAAAAAAAAGTATTAACATCGTACGTTGGCGCATACTTCCCGTTGATCATATACTACCAATTTAATTGGGTGTGTGTAACTATGTATATTTTAGAATAAGGGCCACAGGCGAATATCCGCCTTAACCTGTATTGTAGGATAGATGCCTTCAAATACGCGGACCAAGTTACGGATGCCGTTAGAAATATTACAGAAGGGAATACGTTCAGCTGCACAGAAAATGGAGCGAAGAGCAAAGAGCAAATTTGACATCTGAAATATGCATCGCAAATTATATATACGCAACAGAAAGGACTGTGTGCGACTGCCGTAACTTCTACTTTCTTGTGTGTTCGTTGTTCGCAATACGTCGGAGTGATTGCCTGAAAATAAGCAGAACTCATCTGCATAAAATGTGCAGCCGTGCGAATTGCATGGCAATAAGAACACGTCTCATAACCGTGCTCATATTAAGCAGATATTTGCCGCAACACGGAAGTATCCGTCTACCAGCACGTGGCCAGCTTTACAGATTGACTACGTAAGACCACTTCGTTAATATAATGCATATATAGTGGCTTGCGGCATTACTTTTTTTCTTTTTCTTTCTGTGGTTTTACGTGTCAAAACCAGTTCCGATTATGAGGCACGCCGTAGTGGAGGGCTCCGGTTTAATTTTGACCACCTGGGGTTCTCTAACGTACAACGTTAAAGAACGTGCCAGAGCCACGGTCTGATTTACGTGCCAGAACCACGGTCTGATTATGAGGCACGCCGTAGTGGGGGGACTCCTGATTAATTTTTCCCACCTGGGGTTCTTAAACGTACAACGTTAAACCGCAGAAAGAAAAAGAAAAAAAAGTAATTACTTTTCCAATAATATAACTGCAACGAGGAAAACAAAAGGTCACACCACTCTAGTTCCTTAGAATCACTCGCAAGCCCCGCTTTAACTCATTTCTCAGACTATAGGCTTTGTGCTGCTGAGCTCGAGGGTTCGATACCGGCCGCGTTGCGCCAGTGGCGGAATGCAAAAACGCTCGTGTGCCGTGCATTGGGTGCACGTTAGAGAACCCCAGGTGGTCAAAATGAACCCGGAGCCCTCCACTACGGCGTGCCTCATAATCAGACCGTGGTTCTGGCACGTAAAGTCCAAGAATTTACTTTTTTAACAGCGGAGCTGTTTAAGCCGAGCGTTAGTGCGTAACGTGCGAACAGAAAATGTGGGCTGATCCTGGCGGCAGTGCAGAAAGGGTCCAAGCGCAATGGCACATACCCCTGTGAACTAGCGAAGCTGAGCCTGGGTAAGTCTAGCTAAGCATGGTCAGGACTACTTCAGCTTAGTCAGTCATCGATAGCCAATCAATAGCTAATGAATAATCAATAGGGAAATGCTGGGGATGACATGGTAGTGCTATAGCCTAGCCCAAAAGCCAGGACTAGCTAGGTGCCTATCAGCTCCGCTGTCTCTTTAGCATTGCGCCTCCAGTGCAAGCTACGCCAATTTTTTCCCCAGTTCTCAGAACGAAAGCGTCGCGAGGACAAGCTTCGAGTGTTCCCAGCTGTCACACATCTGGAGGAAAGTAAATGTAATGCGGTAGAATCGAAGCCACAAGTATTCTCATGCGTAATGCGCGGCGTGTTCTTTCACCAGTCCTTCCTCAATGTCTCTCACGGAGCGGCAGGAAATAAAACACGTACAACCGAGCGGGTTCGTGCACTGAGGGTCCCAGTTGTTTGCACATATTCTCTTTTTAACAGCGGAGCTCTCTAAGCCGGCCGTAATATGTGCCGCCTGCCACTGCGTTGCCTAGCAACCACCTCGCGGAGCGTCGCGCGCTATGCTCGGGAGAGAGAAAGAGAAAATGAGAGCGAGAGAGAAACAAATTGCTACAGCACCAACGAGGCAACGCGCAGAGATGCTGCCGACGCTGTCCGCGCTTCTCCGTTTCCCCGCATTAGCGCCGAACGCTCGCGGTGTCCGCGACTACAGCAGGCCTCTGGCGGCGGCTCGGCCGAGCTCCCACCAGCTGCGCGCTACTGCGCATGAGCCGTGACCTCATTCCGGCGTGTCGTCTGCTGCGAGCCGCCCGTACACTGTGCATTGCTTTCGCCCCATTTCCCCTACGTGTGCTCGGACTGCAAGTGCTTCGCGAGGCGTTCCCCGATGCCACGGACCTCGAGGAATTACTTATACACTTCGTATAGCAAGGACCAGCTAGGAACCGATCAGCTCCGCTGTGTCTTTATTTAGCCTTGCGCCACTAGTGCAAGCTAGCCCGAGTTTTTTTTCTAAATAAAGTTTACTACAACTATACTACTGCGGTGGCGACGCTCCGCTGCGTAGCATTGTCGGTTCCTCAGCTCACAAGTGGACGACGAGAATTCACATTCAGGCAAGATCTACTGGCAGTGTATAATAAGCTCGGAGCAAATTTCGGCAGATGAGGGATGCAACAAAAACCAATGTTGCCGTGGGCGTTGAAGAGACGCTAATGGAGCAAAAGGGGAGAGACAAGTGCGTCCAGCGTAGAGAGACTGTGGAAGCCATGTAGTGTCGCGGTCTCCGAGCGATCACGTGCCGGGGAACGGTGCGTTCCAGCGGCAGCGAGAAATAAAGGCATTTAATATAGAGTACCTTATGTAGCGTAAGATCACCCAACTAGCTCAGCATGATAGGGAGGAGAAAAAGAGGACTTTGACGTGTGCCCGCAGAGCCCAACCATTCTATACATGCATCAAGCGTTGGACGACGACCGACTAGTCCCTGTGATGGCAGGGGCGGATTCAGTGTCCTTCCTCGCGGACAACTATTCGCGAAATGTCGTAGACTGCTTTCCGGCGTATTGATTGCAGCGAGCAGCTAGGTGCACGGGCGCGGCCTTCGCACTTAGCACAACGGCCTCGATTCTGTCCCACTAAAAAGCAGACAAAAGAAGACGGCATGCTCCCGTTTCTTCGTGGAAGTGCCAATTGCACAAGCGGCAGTCTGGCAGGCTCGAGCCATGTGTCTACGCAGAGGATAAGTTGCTGAAGGAGCGCCCATAGAGAAACTACCTAGGTTAAGGCCAGCGTCACGTGATAACCATGTGCTCAAGTCACGGTGTAAGACATTCTCTTTAGGGTGTGGACAGCGCGCCTTGCAGGAAGGCTTGATAATATTCCGTATTTCGAAGTTGTATGTGTCACGTGGGAGGCAGCAATGCTTTTCTATAGGAAATGTCCGCACTTCTGGCATTGTTTTCCGTCTATCAACTGCTGTCCCCTTCAGCCTTCAAATGTTACTAGTCAACACGGCAGCAATAGCGGTGCGACAGCGCTTCGCAGCTGCTTCCAAAACAAAGCTGACCTTCGTGTCTAGTAGCAGCTGCATCGCGGGAACATCGATCGGTGACATACCATTTGACAACTGCATTTCGCTTGACGTAGAAATGGGGTAAGTGTCCGTTGTTCAGGAGTGAGACTCCCGCGGCTTTTTAAGGTCACCTGTAAGACCATCTGTGGCTGCTGAAAATGCCAAGAACACGACCTCGAGCTTGAATCCCGCTAGTACATTCGATGCTTTTTGACACTGGTTCGCTATAGCAAAGATCATGAAAACGAGCTCTGAATGAGAGTGAACCAGCCTGTCAGTTTCTGCGTTTTACAAGTCGGTGCTGTAGCGCTTTTACAAAAGCAGTACAAACGTGATATATTTCCGTCAATGGAGTTTTAAGGTGGCCCACGACAAATCACAAGACAAATAAGAGGGAAGACCAGAGTTTGCCCTCATATAGCAATATCAGGTGCAATTCTGGCTGTACTGCTAGTAAAAATTGGTCAGTATGGACTTGCACAAGAAAGCACCATGGTCACATCTGACCATGCCTTATTTAAGGAACATTTGTAAAAGGCAATAAAACAGTGTGCCTAGACATTGCAGTTGCAAGATACAGCTGTATCTAACTATGAACATGAATGAAACAAACAAGTCTACACACATTTGCTTATGCTAGTTTATTTGTTTTTGTAACAGGAAAGTATGCATCTAAATAATTTGTTTGAACATTGGGCTACAGTGACACAGACATAATAAACACACTTCTGGTCACCCTAAAGCATCAAAAATACTTTCTGTGCTTCTTAATAGTTATCAGTACAGATGGGCCACTTTAAAAAGATCACCAGCCAAATGTTTAAGTACCAATCACAGTTGTGCATTCCTTGTAGCTTAGCTTACCAAAGGAAATGATGCCACATCCAACAATGAAAACACTCCCAGCTGAAGAATGCAAGCCATATGAACTGATTGCACAAATGAGAACACCTTTGAGATGATTTGTTTCTAAATGACAGTATTAACCAGTCTGAAGTCAATTCGTTAAACAACAGCCTTTAACAAGCACCACTCCTGAAGTGTGCAAGAAGCTAAGAACAGAGGCCACAAGAACAGTGTTTATAGAAGTAAAACTATACGATGGCCCTTGATATTCGCTTATCACCATGATTCCGACAAATGGAAGAGCAATGCTGTGAACACCAATGACACAAGGCAATGAAAAGTGTTCAAAGTATCACCTGGAAACATCATAGAGGGCTCAGAACAAGCCAAACACTTGAATTCACAGCGCAGCACAATGTAGAGCATACTGCAATAACTCCTTTCAATAACCACAACAACAGAAACAGAGCTCTAAAACCCATTTTACATGTAAGGTTAGCAAACATGCAAGCATTGAGAAGCAAGGAGCTAACAGATCCTACAAAAGGCTTTATATGGAAAGGTAGATTGCGCCAGTTGACTGGCTAAATCCCAGCAGTCAGGCAATCTCATTCCTCTTCCATGCAGTGGGTGGCGTAAAAGGGTTGACCACTTGTCAAGGACCAGCTGCAAGCTCCACTGCTAGGACATGCAGCGAGGCCAAGTCACGAGATGGTCCCTAGGAGAGTCAACAAGGACAGGGCCACACAAAGAAAACCGACGCAGACAACAACAACAAAAAAAAGAAAAACAGGCTGGTTAGTAAGGCAGTCATTCAGCTTCTTTCTGCATTCTTCACATGCACCAGATCATCCCACTGCATTAGCAATCTGCCTGGATTCCAGACCGATAGAGGAAGACAAAATATTTGGGTTTCCACAAAAAAATTTAAATAAAAAAATTGCAAGAGAAAGTTACCGAGGAGAAGGTAAATGTGTTCTGGTCTCCCACCTTGCCATCAGCTAAAGAGCTTGTCTGGCGTATCCTTGAAGCTACTATGCAGAAGCATGGTGTTACAAAGCTTTTTGTTAGTGAAGCTCCAAGCACAGAACAGCGAAAAAAAAAAAAAATAACAGGGGCTCTATGGAGGCCAAGCTGTGCTACATGACAAAGATCTTAAGAATGCAAATACTAATGTTTGCACAAGATAATGCGTAGCACTCGCGGGCTTCCATGTCAGTACTTCAATACTATAATAAAATCAAATAACAAAACAAAACAATCAATCAGACCAACAGCACACCTAACACAAGGACAAAACAAAAGGAAAAGAAAATGTAAGTCAGCAGAGCCACAAAACAACATGCTAAGCAGCAGTAAAATAAGGCAGACAGTAATCCGCACGTATCTGGTTTCCTGCTCCATGAAATCAGTCGGACAGTAGCGGACTATCCAACTTGTCGTACCGCACCTGAAGATAAAAAAAAGATCGGTTGGAAAAAAGATAATTTTGTAGTGCCCCCCCCCCCCCCCACCTCTCATTCCAGAAGCGATAATGGAAATGTAATTTTTTAGCGGTACACATTCAGTCATTCATTGAAAGAGCAAGAGCTAAGGCACTCGTGACTTGCAACACATGGAACATTAACCAGTATGGATTTTACTGGCGACAGAACAGTGAACTCGACAGCCACTTGCTACCGTTGCAGTCTTCAAACAGAAGCTATCTAACCTTTTACCCTTGTTGCTGCAGGTCATCAATGATTGCTTCATTGTAGCATGAGACACGCATTAGAAAAACTATCTTAGCGTTTAAACCACCTTCGACCACCAATAGATGAATAATCCCTAGCAAGTTTCTACAGACAGACTGGATTTTTTTTACATATATCTACAGCCACTGAAAAATTTTTCGGACACAGAGGAGGCAGGGGTACTGTCAGGATTTTTCTGTTGGGGGTGCAGGAAACGTACTCCATTACTTGGCACCCCATGGTTGCAGGAGGAGGCCGATGAGGGGGGGGGGGGCATATGGGGGGGCTCAGCCACCCTCCCTGTAGAGCCATCTCCGAGAGGAGGCCGTAAAATGTCATAATAATGAGGCAATCCAAAAAAACTAATTTTGAGAGAGAAAAGCTTTTCTTTATGTTTTTTTTTTACAATGCCAGCAGCACAGAAAATTTGTTTAGACTTCTGCTTGGCGTTGTGCTTCAGTGCAATAATATCTACTTGAAAATTTGTGACGGTCGATGCAGCATAGATGTTTCGCCACAGAACATTTACGTTTCATGTTCCCCCACTGCATGCTGTCGCAGGGTCAGAATAATGTAAGGATTTCTTCAGCTCGATCCCATTCTTTATGTTTCTTATTATCCACCATTTACAAGTAGCCACTCCTGGTGATAATGCTGGCTGAGCGCCACTTGACCACTTACGCAGTGCAGTTGAATAGAATCGTCACATTAACCCGGCCTAAATGTCGCTTGCGACCAAGTCTGTGCAATCCCAGCAGTTTAGCCTGTTATGCACATATTCAGTTCGGAGCTGTCCACACATACGAGTGCTTACACCTTTCCGTATAGTAAGCACACACACTCGCGGTAGTTGCCGGCTAGTCACTCGAAGACCTGAATGTGGCTTCTGCAACTGTCAGTCTAACTGATGCACGTGATCTCTGGCCTCATCACCAATGAGCCGCTTGTACGAAAACTTTACCAGAAAGCTTCGATAATCGGCCACATTTCCATGATCATAGGCCTAACGAGCACTGCTTCATCGCGTGTCGATGAAAGTTTTGGTTTGGCACTGAATCGGCACAGCACTATTAGTGGCAACTGCAAGGCGTTTGGAAAGCCGTAAAACAGGCTCGCCAACAAAAGCAAGGGTATGGGCAGCAACTTTAATGGTACCAACCATTCACTGTCGTTGCAAAATCGCATGCATGAATCATGTCCGAAAGACCGAATGAGATGCCCCACAAGACACCATACAACATCCGAAAGTTCAGCCGTCGTCATATATTAGTTCTATGGAGAAGGTGGCGACACCGCGGGAAATGTCCAAAAAATTGATTAGCGACTATATGTATGTGCGTCTACATATAAACAAGTAGTTATTTCGAATATACTTTCATTTCAATGGCAGCATGAGCCATTTATGTCTCTATTATGTGGTCTGGCAGATATAATTTAATGACCTCATAGTGCTTTTGCGACAGGTTTTGGCTGCAGAGACAACATTATCGAAAACAGACCGCACAAGACAAAACAAGCTACAGAGCACTGCAAGCAATAGTTGTTAGCCAGTGTTAGTTCGAACAATGCAAGATAAGCCAGCAAGCAAAAGCAACCATGATGCAAGTTTATCCTCCACCACATCTCTTATACAAGTTCTCAAGTAGTGCTGGAAAAAGGCTTGTCATGTGGGAAAAAGTTGGCCATCACTGCTAAGTACCGCACTACTGGCATGGATTTAAATTTGGTGTCAAAACCTGGCGCACCATGAATAACAAAGTAAACTTGAGCCAGCAATCAAATATGAACAAAACAGGCTATCACAGTGTACTGAGAGTTTTCACAAGCACTTATAGTTATATTAAAAAGAAATAAAATGGTTCCTATTGATACGAGATTCTTCAAAGCTGTCAGCAATATTATAAAAGTCAGATAGTCAAACTGTTTCCTTTACAGTCGCAAAACAAAATGCATGACAGCTATTTGTAGTGCAGTGAACCAATTAAGCTGTCCAGGCTTGTTTTAAGTTCCAGAGACCTCTGTAAAAGAAGTATGGAGGCTTATAGGACAAAGTGACATTTTTGCACACTAGCCATAGCATTCTGTTAGCTACCAGGTCACTTCTCTTTTTTTAATAAAATAATGTTTGGCACACACTATAAGATATGCCTTTTGGGTCCACCATAACAGCATGTCTCCTGCATTAAATTGAAGCATAAAAATGCATATGCAAATATTTTTCTCCAAAACATGTCAGCTGTACATATTGAAATCAAGCAGAAATAAGTGCACTGAGCCCACTGCACCCAGGACGAAGGAAAAACAGAGGCCAGAATAGGTCGCTTACAATGTAAGCAACACACATTCCTCCTGAATGCAAGTGGGCAGCATGCACAAAAAAGAGAAAAAGAAAAAAAAATGTTTACAAAAAATTTGCAATTTTTAAGAGGCGACGCAGGGCTAAATCATAATTTTCGGCAGAAATACACATTTCCTAATTTTTGGTTTGATTTCTAAGCATATAAAGAAGTTCCTTGCCAAGTTTGGTTATTATCCGAGAGATAGAAGAGACTAAAATCAGCTTTTTTTACCCAGCAATTGCATGTGTTTTGGCATGTTTTGAGATCTTTGAATCGATTTTTCTCTGTTCACTTTTTGGGCCAATTCACACTTTTAGGAAAACTATCGTTTTGAAACTGCAAAGGCAAAAACTGTTTGTTAGATTGTTTCTAGGCTGAAAAATATGTAATACGAACAAGACTATGGACATCGTGAAATTCTAAACTGCCTCAATAAAAAAAAGTATAGATTTCTGGATCTCGGCAAAAAAAAAAAAAAAAAAACAAGAGCTTTGAGGTGATGCCGTCTCTACAGAAGGCATAAAATTACAAGCAGCTGCTTCTATCTTGTAATATAGGGAGTCCAGAGGATATTTGTTCAGAATATTCTTATCTAGCTTAATAACTTTTAAAAGGATAGTTGTCCTAAATGAGATGACACAATCATTTTCTCAATGGGACATGCACAACTTTTTTTTTGTATTTGTGCTAGGTTAATCAAATTTACTATATGTTCTAATGATAAGAATAAAAAGCCTCACGACAGATTTCATTAAAATTGGCATGTCAGTTAAAAAGTTTACCTTTCAGCCCTGCATCCCGCTCTTAAATGGTTTATTTTTTTACTCACATTATCATGCTTCAAAAAGTAAATAGATTTTACTATCCTAACTTATCACTACATCCAGGAAGCATGTGTGTCCCTATATTTGGCAAAGCAAGCAGGTTAGTGAAGCTAATGAATAAGTGGTAAACTGAAGGGGGTATGAAGATTAAATGCACAAGCCTTTTCTCAAGCTCATTTAAATATGAAATAGAATAAGCAAGCGTTTCTTGCCTCTGGATAGAATTTACTCATAAAAGGAACACACACCACACACACAAAATTGAGAATACTTCTGACTCATAATGTCAGCTTGCTCTTGGGCACACTGTATTGGTTAAAATATTGTGCAGGCCAACAGTGTCAGTAGTAAGCAACTGAATCTCCTCCCAAGTGTTCAAAGCGTGTGCTTGTAGGGAAAGGATGGAAAGACAAGCAACCCACAAAACAAGGCCACAGCAAGTGCACAGGGAACAAGAGCGAGGGACACCAAGTCACACCAACAACACATCACAGCCGCTCAGGATCGTCACCGTAGCTGGCCTCAGCAGCCTTCCCGCCACCGAGCATCCCGTTGGCCACTGTTCCATTGCAGACTGTCAATGCCCGCTTCTCCTCCACATCACCCGCGGCGCCTACCTCAGCAAAGGCTGCCACACCTTTTGCGTCGGCCACTGCGTCAGCCCGGCGACAGCAGCGGCTGTACACCTTCTGCCCCAGCAGCAGCAGCAGCAGTGGGATGGGGGTCACAATGGAGGCCGCCACAGGCACCACCGATGCAATGTCTGCCTCCGGCTGAGGCAGGGAGAAGCCCAGCAACACAATGGCAATGCCCGTGTTCTGGACGCCAGTCTCTATGGACACTGCGAGCACGTCAGCCCATGGGAGGCCTGCAAACCGGGTGGCCAGGGCACCCACTGCAAAGCCTACCCAGACGTTGGCTGCCGCAGCCAACAGTACTTGCCAGCTCATCAGCCGGAACATGTACAGGTTGGCATACGTGCCAAACACAACTATGTACACTATCATGGCCACGGACACTGGGGCCAGCAGGCGCTTGCACACGTCAGCAGCCTTGGGCCGCCAACGCTGCAGGGCCAGACCAACACCGAGTGGCAGTGTCATTGACACCAATGTGGTGAATATGTTGCGGAAGGGAATGCGCAGTGATGCCTCCTGGAACAGGCTGCGTCCAAGCGTGAACAGCCAGAGGGGCATAGTGCCTGCAGCAAGAAAACAATACTCTGAAAAACACAACTTTGCCTCCACATGTGAGCTGCACACATACTGTGCGGTTTCAAGAATCTATGAAATATAACATAACCTGCATTTCAGCATTCACAGATATGGCAGAAAGAAATTGCATATGTTGGCAACAGTAAAAGTGCATTTCCCACTTCAATGTCACCTGCCAAAATATGGAATCAATTACGAGAATTCTATTTCCCATGCAAACTGACCCAGGTGGTACCCTTTAATATTTTCTTGCCTAATTTACTTAGCTTACCGAGTCAGTTAAACAGTTTTAAATATTTAGATGTATCAAACCATTTCCCCCCTTGGTAAAAAAAATAACGTTCAAGACCAATCAAAGGTTTCAGGAGTCATCTTTAAAACACTGCTAAAGTAGTGAGGTATGATAAATAGTCTTGCAAGCTAACTACATTTCAAAATTCTGTAGTGCAAAAATTTGCTGTAGTACAAGCTGAAAAAATATCCTAGATGCTTCAGTTTTCACTGTAAGTACATTTTCTATGCAAATGAAAATCACATTTACAAAAGCAAGTCAGTATAAAAATATGCAGCAAAAGCCTATGGAATATGGAAACCTTCCACAAAATGCACATGTTGCATTTCATGCACCATTGTTGGACATGCACATTTCATGCACAACATGTATGTTGAACCAGTTCACTTTTTACAGTTTTTCATACCACATATTTGCAAAGTGCAGAAACATATTAACTGGAACAGCCATATATTTCATGGCACATTTCGAGTCCACATTTCTCAAAACATGTACTAGGAACAATGTTTCTAATAAAAGCTTGTGCTCCAATTGCTGGCCAATGTCAATTCTGCCATTATAACACACCCCCTAAGGAAAATAATAAGCTAAGTACGAAAACTATTAATCAATAACCGTATTGGCAGCTGCAATTCTGATGTTTGCCACTACTGTGAGGCTCAGTCAGTGGAAAATGATTTTGTCTCGACTCCTCTATTTTTAAAAAACTAAGCCTGCCATCGCAGAAACATGTGGCATAACAAAGTTCTCTCGAATGCGAAAAAATAAACCTTACCCAAAGAAGCAATGGTGCTGATGAAGGTCATGGCGATGCTTAAGTTCAGGTTGCCACCAAGAAGAACAGTCCACATGTTGCTAGCTCCTCCACCAGGGGAACAGCCAAATGTGAAAAGTCCTAGCTGCAGGTAAGCCTCTTCGAAAAGCCACTGTGCCATTCCATAAGCCACCTGCAGCAAGGAAAACAGTTCAATGCCAAGAGGAGAGCAATAGATGAGGTGGTGTAGGCATAATGTGGGAAACTAGCATGACCAGTGCAGGACAACATTGTAAAGCAACATGGCAGCTGCAAAAGACGCTGTAATAGAATGCTTCAGATAAGTTTTGATCCTTTGCAACTCTTTAATGAGCACCCTAAGTTCAGCACATGGGTGTTTTTGCATTATGTCCCTATATGGATGCAACAATTGAACCTGTAACCTCAGGAAAATTAGGTAACAATAATGCTTATCTCGTGACCAATAAGCACAGCAGAAAGAAACATTTACCGTCTATGAGGAAATAAATTTCACTGAAGCCAAGCTCAACATTTAACAGCAGTATGAAATTTTGAGAAAAAATATTTGTTCCATATACTGCAAATTCTTGTACAAGTAGTATTTACATGTCTTGTAAGAAAAGAATGAATTTATCTCAGGGCTGGGCATGATGCTCCAGAAACGTTAAAAATATTGGCACTGCAGCAAGTAGGCAGGACTGAAAAAAACTATAACGAAAACACCGAGAGGTTGGCTCAACAGACTTTTATGAAGCTTTCTCAATTTTTTTAAAGATTTTGTTGCCCAGGAGGGCAACAAAATCTCCACAGAAATAACTCAATATTGCTCAAAAGGCAGGGAGTCCTGCAGTTTAATCAGCAGACGTTTTGATACTATTACCCTTGGTAGTGCATGGACTCGAGGCAAGGGTGCCTCAAACCCACTGACCTCGCATCCTGCATTAGCACACCCCAAAAGCATACAAGAGGTACCAGGTGAGGCAGCCAAGCACTTCTCATAAGCTCACCCAATCCAGAAAGAAGAAATTAAATCAGAAGTAATAAGGAAACTGACAAAAAAAAAAAAAACCCTAACCCCTTTCATCTACAACACAATGTGAACAAAGGTTTGCACAATAGTGATGCTAAATATATCCCAGGAAAGAGGAATCACTTGGCACAGTGCTCAAGAGGTGCACTGTGGAAGCCAAGTTTATCCCTTCACAAATCCATTCAACACAGTAAAACATTTGCTGTGCCAATCATTGCTTGCACATTTAAGTGTGACTCAACATGTCAGTTTTGTATTAATGTAATCAATATTATTCAGTTGTAACCAGTCATACTTCATGTGTAATGTGGGGGTTAGTTAGAATAATTTTTTTCCAAGCCCCAAGGTCTATGCAAAAAATGGTGCATGGAATACTATAAAACTGCAAGCAGAAAACAGTATCAAGAATGTACGTAATTCAGGTAATTTAAGGAAACTCCTCAAAATGTAAGGCAAGCAGACAGTAGAAATGGAACGGCTTTTGCAGTTAAGTACCTCAAGGTGAAGAGGAAACAATAAAAGTGTATTACACACACTGCTTATGCTCTAGCAACAATTAGGAGCTTTTACTTTCAGAATGAGGAAGAATACGAAAAAGTATGGTTTCATAACAGTCCAGAACTAGTTACTTTTTCGGTACAGCGTCCAGCACAATTGTCTTGAGCTCACTTTTCAGATACTCTAGGCAAGTGTGCTGGGGGCTGTGCATATTCCAGTTCCTTGCACTTGCTTTCGACCCCTTTTGAACCGTTATTTACCAATAAGAAATGTCTTATATAGTGGACAATAAAACTGACTGTACACTTAATGAACATAGGTTTCAAATTGCACAAATTGTCAACCACACCATACTTTTTGCCCAGTTAATGTGGTGGGATCCATAACGAAAAAAAGAACGACTCGTGCCACATTGAAAATATGTGGTTAAAAGCGATCATTTTGTCTTGACAAGAGCAACTGCAAGGAGGTTTTCTCACTCGTGCCACATCAAAAAGTTCTTGAAAGCGATCATTTTGTCGTGAATTATGCAACTGCACGACGCCGGCAAGGAACTGACAGCATCCACGCGAATACCTGCTATCAAGTGGCGACAAGCTACAGGAAACCAGTGGCGACCGACACACCACATCCGCCACTCAATGCAAGACCTCTTGCGACAGGTTTCCAAGAAGAATGGGTGGCGTCAAGGTCCGTGCCTAGGCAAGGCCTCTGGCGTTCACTCTCGCGTGCCACAAGCACGGTCTTGTTGCAGGCACGCGAGGGTCAGCCACTTTCAGCCAACGCCGTGAGCGTGTGTAATGCCAATAACGTCGTTCAATCACCGGCTGCCTGAGGCGGTGTCGTTCAGCGAGCACTGCACAGCAGTTGCTGGGATTAACTGCGCACACAAGCATCACTTTCGCACGGCAAGCGCCTGGATGGAACAACGAATATGTAGGGCAGTGGCACTCACCAAAGGCATGGCAAGATACTGGCTGAAGAAGCCTACCACTGGGCCTATAGGTCTTCGCAGCACGTCTTTCACAACTTCCATGTCTAAAGCACAGCCCATGTTGATGTAGTTTAATGAAACTAGCACGGCCACGGATACCGTGAAAATTAAGGAGAGTCTGTTCTGCTTCCGCACTACGCTGACGGGCAGAAACTCGTTCGACTCGGTGCCATTGGTCACAACGCGCACCTTTGCGTGACCCAGAAAGTTCCCCTTCACGGCAAACGTCCCGTTGACAAAAGCGCCAGTTTCAGTCACATTTAGATCGACCACGGAAGCCACATACGGATTGTCCGAGGCGACGCTGAAGAATCGTGGCTCCAGAGCGGGTGCGGAAAACGAGACTCGCGCCAGGTTGCCCTGTTTCAACTTCTCCACGCGCGCTGGGTTGAAGGCCACGGACAACGCGGCCACAACCTCGAGCAAGAGCAACAGAAGGCTCAACAACAGCGCCAGCAGAACCACGGGACACATGGCTTAGTATAGGTCTGGACAACAGCTTGACGGAGACACACTTGATGTTCGAAATGCCGGCGCCACTTGAAAAACCAGTCTCCACAAACGAGGCCGCGAGACGAAGCACCGCTGCCCCGCCGGTCCTCCCGCTGAAGCAAGGACGCTGGTGTGAGCCGCTTCCACCGCTAAACACGAACCAAATGCCGAGCTGACGTCACACGGCGCCGGCGACGACAATGAACGCAGGCGCTGGGGGTACTGTGGGGGAAGCTGAGGGCAAGCGAAGCGCGCACACCTGGTGGTAGCGGTAGTAACTAGGAACTGCGCTGCCGGCATGTCGGGGCGTGCGTCGTCAGCTCCGTTTCGCCCGAAAAACACGACGCGTCCGAACGTCGGGAAAACTTTGAAATTCGTTCTTAGTCCATTCAATAAGTGCTCTTTGTGACTCGCAGGTCACTTCAAATGAACTGAACAACACACGCTGGCTTTAAAGATGTAGAACACACGGAAAACGTCTAAGTAGGCCAGAGTAACAGGAAGAAGTTCCGGCGCTCAGAGGCGAAACTTGCACTTTCGGGGTGAAATCACGATTTTGTGCAGAGAATTCATGTTTGTTGGCATCTCACGCTTTACCGACGACAGAAACACATGCTTGTAAAAAAAAAATTGTTGCTGAGATTAACGCAATGGATGGAATGACTAATTTTGCGATCACTCGCACAAAAATTAAAAAAAAAATTGCTTGAGGTAGATGCCTGTGCATTTTCGACATAACATTTTTACCTTCTTCTTACACAATAAGGCATTTTTTAACGGATACATTTTTCTTGGGCAGATGGAATGTCAAGGACAAAATTTTAATTAGGTTTTCAAGCTTCAGTTTGCTTTGTTCAATTATTATACTTTATATTATGAGTGCAGTGTCAGTAGGAATCCCCGGTCGATAGAGTTTTACTGTCCTGCTTGTGGATAATGTGATCGCAATATCACCCATAATATTGATGACAGCCTGCAAATTTATTTTTATTTATTGAACGACAAAAGAGCACACATACAACGGAACTGGAGAAATGCGATTGGTGTGTCAAGTACGGCACTGAATACAATAATTGTATTCAGTAAGGTAGAATATGAGGTAGAATAACGGGCCAGGAGATTAATTTATGCGTGATCAATATCCCGCGGTACAACAAACGTGCGAAAAAATAATAAGCAAGAACGGAACAACTTAAATGAAACACTATAATGTGGACAGGAAGCTAAAGAAATAAGTTGTTAGAACAAACTTTGTTTCATATGCTTACATGGCTCCGTATCTGCTGCAGACTTCGTATTCGCACAGACGCAGCCTCGATTAGTACTGAAAAAAGCGGCTGCAGTTACTAATATGGTACTGACGGTGCTCAGAAAAAAAAAAGGGGAAAAAAAAAAAGACGCTAGCCCAAAGAAGGATTGAGAGGAATAGAACTGGGTCCGTATCCACAAAAATATTCGTTCGCTGTAATTGTACGTAATAGCATGTGCCGGCCAATCCTGATGTCGGACATATTATTAGCGAAGGCAGTCGACCAATGGCAAACATCTATAGCACTTCGACCGAAAAGCTTTGTGGATTCGGGGCCTGTTCATTGGGCTTATTTGCGCCCAGGAAGCGAAGCAACACTTTAGGTGACAACGATAGCGGCGAACACGGTCGGCGATCGTCGAATCTAATCACAGCCCAGCTCGAGTCAACAGTCGGCGGTGCTATATAGCGTCAGTTTCAGAATTGTACTGCAGCGTTCGCGACGAACGTGTAATCTGATTAAGAATGGATCCTTCGAAAGAGCGTGAACACAACAGCGATTGTTCGGTGAAAGCCAATCACCGGCCAAAAATAAAACAACGCACGCGTAACAGTTTCGCCTCTTTCGTAGGCCGTCTCCTTCTGTAAGGTAGGGTTATTTGTGATTTTCGCGAAATGGCACTGCTTAAAGTCTGTATCTAAGACCAGTTCTTTTTTTTTTTAACATCTCTTTTCCGTAACATCTCTTTTCCGTAGTCCTACCCGCTAGAATTTTTAAATTGCAATATGTGTCATAAGGTAATTAGTTAAAAACTTATTTAGCGATTTTTCAATTAGTTGATTATGTATTCCTTTTTTTTTTTTGTACAAGTAATGCCCACCTCTTCGAGTAGACCAGCTCATGGACTAGAATTGTGCTATCTGCCGCAGGCAATATGAAAAAAAAAAAAAAAAAATTTAAAGTGTTCGCTGAAACAGCCGGTATAGTATATGAATTGTGCGATTGTTCGCCGTTCTGCAATGCAACATTGTCAAGTTGCTAATTGGCTGAAAATAGCCGGTTCACAGAAGAAAATTTAGATTATGCTTATTGTTTAGCAGTGTCAACGTTTATAGTCAGTTTTCACTGGTGGGGGCAGTAAACTATAATATTTAAACACAGAAAATCGAGTGTTAAGGTGGGCGAAACATTCTTGACAGCTGAGAGTGAGTGAGCGTCGAAGGGAAATTATGTACCGAGGGTGAGCATGAATGGCTGGTAATGGCGGGGCGAGGTGAAACGTTTGCACAAGTGTTTTGGCGCGCTGTATACTGACGAAGCTTCATCTAAACTCGTTACGCACGACCGCGCCGTGCCCTCTCATACATTAATTCTCTGTTTTTTTTTTTTTTTTTTTTTTTCTTTGGATCGCAAATGATGAGTCTCTGCGAAATGCACTCAAGGACATGCTGCGAGTTGGCGAACGGCGCGTTTGCATGTTTGGCCTTTCGGTTTATACGCAAGAGTGGCAGGTTGGGATCTGAACAAAGAAAAAAAAAAAAAAAAAAAAAAAAAAAAAACAGTGACAGCGAGCACCGACTTCCATGCCATCTGTGTGTCCTCGGTGTGACTGGCAAACTCCCCACCCACGTTGGACGACGGACAAGGAAGCATCGTCATCCGGCGGATGTCTCAGACGGGGGCTCGCCCTTCCAGGGTCGCCGTCCGCATCCACGGAGGCCGCCATTGTCGTTTCGCACCGCACCGCGCGTTTCTTCCCGCCTATCTGCTTTGAGAGGAGGCAGCGGGGATGCTGTTCCGTGGCAGTGCCCGAGAAGTCCCGCTGTTGTGCGAGAGGCCCCAGGTTCGCGCTTTGCAGCTGCGGTGGCGGTGTTTCAATCGGTGCGCCAGCGCAATAAGCGTCCGTCTACTTAATTTCAGGTCGTCTTCATAATGAACCACCCCTTAGAGGCCTAATCCCCCCGCAGATATCCGCTGCAGCGTTCCTTGTAAACCAGACGTAGATTTGGCACGTCAAATCAATCAATCAATCAATCAATCAATCAATCAATCAATCAAATAATTGAGCCAAGCATCCGCTGCAGAGGGCAACCGCTCTGAGAAACCATGTCCAGAGAACGAGTGTGAATTGTGTAGAACAGATCGCCACTGTGCGCCGCAAAATAAACCACAACAAAAACAAAAACAACAACTAGGACGACGACGACGACGACGACGACAACAACAACAACAACAACAACAACAACAACAACAACAACAACAACAACAACAACAACAACAACAACAACAACAACAACAACAACAATCTATTTCATTAACGTACCCAGGAACAAGCTGCTCGTATTGGTACTGCGCGCTTGAGAATTGGTATAATATACGCACACAGCCGGTCAAGCGTCCACCTCACAGTATATGGCTGCATACAAGAAATAAGTGCATTCAGTCAAGTCAACGGTGACTATTCTGAGTAGGAATAAGATGACACTAGAAAGGCATGAAACAAAAGCAGTATCCGAAGAAGCGTCGTGACACCAAGCATGGTAACCTTTTACATGGAGTAAGACGTAGGGATATATATCAATGTAACTTTTGTTGCACTGAGTGATTCCGTAGAGAACACAACCGTTAACCATTACATCTGTAGCAGTGCAGGATAGAGGGCAATCCTCCCAATATCGCGCGATACAGCACGTGCCGAGAGGCTCGGCTATTTGTTTACGCGCACGACGATGTCGCGAAGACATATCTTCAACGGAGCCTCGGAGCTGAGTTTTATACCTTCGCATGGTCGCCCATTGCCTATACATATATTGTATTCACAACCTCAGAAATAGCCCTGGATGTTTATTGAATTTGACGAAATAAATATTTTACCGTTACAAATGCCATATCTAGAACTCAAAACTTTACGTTCACATGGAGGAGGAGGAGGAAATAACTTTATTGTAAGTCCTGCGATCACATGGCAGTTCTTTTGTTATCTGATTTATTTACTGTTGGTGACGAATGCGTCCCGCTACTCGGTTATGCGCTCTTTGTATCATCAGTGAAAGTCCGATGGCCAACCAACGAAAATGGGCGAAAGAGCCAAAGAAAGGTGTTCGCTTTAATAATAATAAACAATAATAAATAATAAATGGCACAGGCCTCACCCACGCGCGGCTATAGGTGAGCACGTTCTGAGTATGGAGCTCCCTCTCACTGCACCCCTGCACTCCTACAAGCACAGAACTCTGGAAACGGAGACGTCACCGTTCTCAACGCTCAGCAGGGACGCTCGCTCCCTTACAACACCCTACCACCCCTCTTGCTGAAAAACAACAACAACAATTACTACTACTACTACTACTACTACTACTACTACTACTACTACTACTACTACTACTACTACTACTACTACTACTACTACTACTACTACTACTACTACTACCGCCACCACTACTAATTTGTATAAAATGGGAAGGTATGCTTTGTTCGAGCCGGCGATCCCAAATTCACAAATTCGGGTTTTAAGCAACAATAAAAGCGAAAAAAAAAAACAAGAAAATCACAACGAGCACTTTACACTCACACAAGCACACAAAGAGTGTCTCTACGGGCACCAGCACCGAATTAAAGCACCGTGTAATCCGTCACACAGGAGTGAAGTAGTCCACACAATTAAATATTTTCATGCATACATATATAGGGTCAACACGGCCATTAATTACATCAACCCGTTAAAAGAAGCACAATAGAGAAAAGAGAATACAAGCAATGTCATTTATAGGCACTCACGGCACGCGTCTGCTCATCAGAGCATGACCGCGGTGGCCGATCACTGTGGTCACTGTGAGAGGACGTCTGTCAAGGATGTTCAAACGGTCACGCAGACAAACCCGCCGTTGGTCGCATTAAGGAATTTATATGATAATATGCTCCACTTAAGCGGCATTGTTATTACGTAGACTACAATGGCTGTGACAATCGTCTTGTGATGCGACGCAAGAAGTAAGGCGTGTATAGGCTATGTACGTCTAAGCGTAGACGATGGAGGATCGTGTCGAACGTGCGGTCAATCTTCTGATTCGGTAACAACCACAAGAATGGGTTAGATCGGTACAGGAATGAATATATTGCCTGTTCGTCGAACCACATGTCCTTGCAAAGTTTGTGCTGCACGGTGTGAATAACAGAGTGCGTGTAGTTACCTGGCTTGATTCATCCACGGTGGAAGCCTAAGCAACTTCGGCCACGGTTGAGGCCCTAACAAGTACGAGCAGCGACAAGAATTGATCGGCACGGTGAAGTAAATATCTGATTACTTCACCGTTTGGCCACAATTCATGCACAATGGCGGAGCAATTTCGGAACGAAGATACTGCATGTGCAACGCTCGCATGAGCCGTCACTGAGATAGAGAAAAATGCACTTTCTTAAATTAAATTAAAGTCTTAGACCTTAGTCCAGGGCCTCACTGGCCTTATTCCTCAACGCTGCTCTGATAAATTCCGCCAGGTAAACTTGAACCAGATAGGTGGTGGCCAGCAATGTGCGGTGTCAGGATATCCGCCGCACAGCTGACACGGCAGTGCATGGGGTCCTCAGAGGAGGGTGTATGCAGTATATGCGTGATGCTGTTAGTAATGTGTTTATTGCCCCTGCTCAGATGTTAAGTTTCAGTGTCGCTGTGGAAAGGCTCTCATTCTTGCTGTTCTCGAGTCCTGGTGGTCGTTCCGCGCTTCCATCTGGATTTAGCCCGGGGATGCCTGCCACAATGTTTCGTAAGCGAGCTGAACTTAACACGTTCATTCCCCAGCAGTCAAGCGTGGCCTGGTAC
Organism: Dermacentor silvarum; assembly: GCF_013339745.2. Taxonomy (NCBI): domain Eukaryota; kingdom Metazoa; phylum Arthropoda; class Arachnida; order Ixodida; family Ixodidae; genus Dermacentor; species Dermacentor silvarum. The sequence continues at coordinate 101,600,186 of NC_051154.1, read as the reverse complement.
CTATATGATTTCTACTGGCTAGTGGGAGTGTACAAGTGCTTGTGATATATAGTTATCGGGCAGCTCTCTTTTTCTGTAATTGCAGATTACTTGCCATTGAATGTGTGAAAAATTATTGAAATTTTTGGCGGATGCGCTGACAGGTGTTTCATGGTATATATGCGATTGCGTGAGACGCGTCTCATTGAGAAGGGTTCACATGATGGAGAACGTCGCCTCATCTCACTTAAAAAAAAAAAAAGAGAGAGAGCGGCGTTTCTCGAGGAGAGCGCAGGAGGGATCGACCCACTAGAAAGGGCTGGAGAGCATGACCCCCTATGGCGTTCGTATCCTTCGCTACAGAAGAAGAAAAGAAGAAAAGCGCTCCAACGTCCGCACTATACGAAGGCCCATTTGGAAAACATATCCGCCTCATATGCGCATGCTGTGTTCGAATAGCCGAACGCACTGGTTTTCATATATACGTGGAGATATAAATAAATAAATAAATAAATAAATAAATAAATAAATAAATAAATAAATAAATAAATAAATAAATAAATAAATAAATAAATAAATAAATAAATAAATAAATAAATAAATAAATAAATAAATAAATAAATAAATACCTATACCGATAAATAGTAGGTGCAAGCGTGCTGACACTTGGTCATTGTGGAACCTCACTGTTTGGAATACGGTAAGAATGGCCTAGAGTTTTGGGGGCGTCCTTCACACCAGAGTATCAGTATACTTTCTTTTAATAAGAATTGGGGACGCCACCTTGAAACTGCCGTCGTGAAAGTGGCCTCCGTTTACTTCTCGTTTACAAGTGACTATGTCTGCGAGGTGTAGATGGAAGTGTGAAGGCGCAGGTTCATTCCCCAAGTGGTTCTGGTTCCCTAGTGAAAAACACCGGGCAACAGGCCGGGGTACGCTGGTTAATACCGACAGGTGACGTATAGGCGACTGTGACTGTGCGCTAGCTTGCTTCGGTGTTGCGCTACGTCAGTCCTCGATCAAGGCACAGAAACAAGGTTTGCTCCTTCGTGTGCTTTCCTAGCAGCTTCGTCGGCGATGTCGTTACCCGGCAGCCACTGAAACACGACGTAGTGTCCTTTTGCGATCGTATGGTGGTGCATTTCTCGTATCTCCGAGACGAGTTGTTCGCAGGACCCGCGACGAAGAGCTGACAGGCAGCCAAGAAAAGATCTCACTAGATGACCCCGAACACTCATCGTCAGAACGCTGGCGTGATGAAGAGAGCAATCAGAGGGGAGCGAATGCTTCATGCTGTCCCTCGCTTCAACGCGCCTCCGAACCTTGAGATTACGCGACCTCCAACACCAGGCGTGTAGGAAGGCAGTGTGCGTGAAGCGACCAGCCGTATCTCGGCTGGCACAGTCTTTGCACCCGCAGTAGATTACCTCCAAGGTACGGCGCGTGGGCCTCGTGAGTGCTCAGCCACTCGGACAGCCATGCGCAGCCAAGGCCCAGCTAAAGAAGAAGACACGGTGAGGCGCGCTCACCTGCACCATCCACCCTTTTAGCGTGCTTCATCGCATTCATCATCATCACCATCAGTTTATTTTTATGTCCACTACAGAAGGACTCTGCCAGCGATCTCCAATTACCCCTGTCTTGCGCTATAGCTGATTCCAACTGGCGCCTGCAAATTTCCTAACTTCATCACCCCACCTAATTTTCTACCGTTCTAGACTGCGCTTCCCTTTCCTTGGTACCCTATTGTGTAACTCTAATGATCCACCGGTTATCTGCCCTACGCATTACATGGTCTGCCCGGCTCCAGTTTTTCTATTAATGTCATCTAGTATATCCGCTATACCATTTTGCTCTCTGCTCTACACTGCTCCTTCTTGTCTCTTAACGTTACGCCTAACATTTTAGAGCGCAGCGCGCCGGTTCCTGCGTTGAGCGTCGGCGTCCCTCGGCGTAACTGAGCGAACGCGCACAGCGAAGGATGAAAGAGCGAACGCGGGAGATGAAAGACAGTGGTAGCGAAGAGAGCGCGAGGAGGAAAGCGGTGGAGGAGAGTATGGCGACAGGGTGAGGAGGAAAAGGGAGTGCCGGCGGCGACCAGGCATGCGGCGAGCGCGTCCACCGATACCGTGGGCGCTATAACGTCAAATGATTCCAAACTGTTTTGATTCCAATTTCTGCAATCAGCCTCCGCGATTGGTCAAAACATTTTCGGGCCACTCCCAACTTCGCCTGTCTGTCACGCGACGTCACGAAAACCGCGATAGCTCCCCATCTCATATAAAGTGTACACACTGATTATGCATGATTAAACCGCACAAAAAATAATCATTCCTGATTCGACGCCTTTTCACCATTAGCCCTCTGCTATTGGTCTAATGTTTTCTGGCTACGCCCACTTCGCCTGTCTGTCACGCGACTTCACAAAACCGCGAAAACTCACCACGTCAAAGTGACGTGTACGCGAAAAAAAATGCATCAATATTCCGAACAAAACTGAAAAATTTTCTGAATAGCCCCATTCCGAAAGGAATAGAAGATGGATGCCCGCCGATCGCTCAGGCCCGCGCTACTCGCACCTGCCGGTGAGCATGTATTTATTTGCGCATGATCAACCTTTTTGAGTGGCAGTAAAACGTTATCGAGCCCTTTCGGCACGTATACGACATCGCTCTGCCAACTCTTCCTTGCTGAGGATCCGTTTTAGCGGCATTTTTATCCTTCCGTTGCACGCCGCCGCGATTTTCGACCAGCCTCCGCAAGCTAAGTAAGGCGAAGCGGACCAATCGGAGAAGCCGGCACCACCCTCTTCATGCGGCTATCTATTTTCACTCTGCTGGCTCAGCCCCATCGAAACCCTCTTCACTAGAACGTGCTCCTCGCCTCTTGTCAGCCCATTAGATAAGAAAAACCACTGAGTGGAGACAATGTTATTGGTTTTGAAATCGAACAAAGGTGACCTCCTATAAACGAGGAGAGTGTTTGATTGGGTTATTCAGACAACGCTGCGGGTCACCGCCCGATGCTTGCGTCGGTGGTTACGTAAACTTGACGTCAGGAGTTTGGAATGAAAACAGTTTCGAATCATTTTACGTTATAGCGCCCTATATATGAAAACAAAGCGCTGCCGTGGGCTTCAGATCAACTGCGCATGCGCTACTTCGGCTGCACCGCAGCCGCTAGAGAATGCGCTCCGCGCGAGCCACGAGTTCCCGTGTTCATGCTTTCTTTCTGAACAATGAGCGACGCAACCGGTGGAAATGGTTCGCCTGCCGCTGCTGCTAAACGAGCTGCCTGAGCAGAGGCTCAGCGCCACCGCCGAGAGGACCCTCAAATCAAATTCTTTGCCACAATATATCGCGAATTAAAGAATACCTAAACAGCTGCGATCAATATTCGCATTACGGAGTATCGTAATCGTCGGCGAATTTTTTTCTTATCACCCCCCTTTTTTCCCCCAGACATCCGCCCTCTGTAAGAGTGACCTTTTGGAGAAACCTAGCAATATATTAGGTTTCACTATTCCATTATATACCCTTTTGTGCCACAGTAAGAACAGGAAAAACAGGCTTACTCTAATGTCCGTGTAAAAATTGTGCATGATAAAAAAGGTTGAGAAAAAGGTTGTAAAAAGTTGTGCAAAAAATATCCCGCGTCTGTCCTTTGCTGGACAGATGGATGGAAAATCCGGAAACAGTAGGTCTGGCTTTGCAATTAGGCACAAGGACCACTTTGTGGTATGCGCAGAGGGCGTGGTGTATCAGTTTCGTACCTTGTGCGGAGAACATTTACTCTGGCCGAAAGCGACGCTGCGTCAGAAACCTGGTTGAATGAACACAAGAGGTCGTATTATGGCAATACATTGCAGACAGTGTGGTTGCAGCCCTTTGTTCGAAAAAAAGAAAAATTCTATATCGTCACAAGGTTACGCGTGAGCGCCTTGTCATGGAGGCATAATACATAAAAAATAATGAGCAAGACTGCCTTATAGTAAGCCTTCAATTGCCATCCATGAAATAGAAGTTAATTTTCCTGACTGCAGATAACGTAATCCTTGCATTGTATATGCGTGTCCCCTTCTTTCATTTGTATTTTTGCTTTGTTCTGCCTTTTCTCTTTGCTAAACGCACCCATGCGTAAATTCATGTGTTTTTCGTTCCATCGCTCCTTGCGTGGTCCTTAGCTTGTTCTCGAGCTTCTTTGTTAACCTCCAAGTTTCTGCCCCATATGCTAGCACCGGTAGAATGCAATGATTGTACACTTTTCCTTTAAACAACAGTGGCAAGCTCCTGGTCGGGATATGGTAATGCCTGTCGTATGCGCTCCAACCCATTTTTGTTCTTCTGTAAATTTGCTTATCACGATCAGGGTCCCCTGTGAGTAATTGACATAGACAAATTTAACGTACTATTGCACGTACTCTATAGAGGCTGACTGGCGATCGTGAATTCTTGTTCCCTTGACAGTCTATTGAATATTACCCTTGTCTTGACCATATTAATCTTCAACTCTACTCTTAAACTTTCTCGGTTGAGACCCTCAATCATTTGTTGCAATTCATGTCCCAGCAGTGCTGCTGAACAGGACAATGTCATCTGCAAACCGAAAGTTGTTGAGATTTTCGCCGTTGATCCTCACTTCAAATCCTTCCCAGTCTAAGCTCTTGAGTACTTCTAAGCATGCTGTGAATATCATTGGAGAAAGTTGCCTTCATCGCATCACCGCACGCTGAACTCCCCACCCCCACTTGCGCGCACTTAATCACATGACCTACAACATTGTGCGTGCGGAGGACGGCGCATATCAAGCCAATATTCTTCTCGGCTCACTCTCGCACGCTTTCCCTCGCACCCACAGCAAACGGCGCCCAGGGCGCGATCTTATCGCACTTGGACTTCATACGGAACCTCACGGCAAAGCCGACGGCGAAAATTCGTCTGGGTATAATTGCTATCGCAATAAAAACGAGACGCAATCCCGTACACACGTTCACAGAGGAATGTGCAACTGCGCGTTTCAGTCTGTGCCAATTATCTGAACTATAGACCATAGTCGGAGAGTTCTCATTTCCCATAAGGGGGGGGGGGGGGGGGGGGGGCTTTTTTGACTACTTCCATATATGTACATATAGTTGCTTAGAACAGGACGGACGTACGAAAACGTCTTTCATTTCCGACGTTTCACAAGTACACTGCAGAATGTCCCAATCTATCATGCAAGGAGATTTGAAAATATGCAAATGGAACGTAGCTGAACAGAACCAAGGTAATGTTGTCTGCCGTCGCTTGGAGATACTCAGATTATTTTTGCATTCCACCTAATTACATAGTCTTAATTAATTAATTAATTAGTTAATCAACTTCTCAAATATTATCGTTAGATTAAAAGTGTCAATGCGAAAATTGTAGAACATGAAAAACTCCCGACACAGCTTTTCGTTGCACAATACGTGGGACATAAAAGTGTTTATCCGAGCGTGAAAGAAGCCCGCGAATAAACGCAAAGTGCCTCGAGCGGCCAGTCGCGCGGGACTTGTGTATTTGTTTGTGTCGAAAACCATAATCGGTGCATATATGATTACCAGCCCCCTGCTGAAGCATTGTTGAACCCTGCCACATTCGAACAACACCTTGGACCGGTGGCACTTCTTCATGCGGGCATCGACTGATAGCTACGTTCTCGAATTATTGAAGCTTCAAGCACTTTTTTTTTTCTTTGTCGCTGCGTTATCCCTTGCTTTGCTTGTCTCCCCAGCCCCCTATACTGAAGCGTAGATGCACAGACTTCCTTTCTTCAGCCTACCTCTCGTTTACGAGGGGCTCTCGTATATCGGCGCCAAGAGAAAGGACCCACTTCTCCTCTCATCGTACATGCATGCGACCGGGAAAAAAGTAGTACGTAGCACACGCCCTGGTTCCCGCAAGCAACACTTTTTTTTTCTTTCTTCATCTGTATCGCGATATCCAGCTACAACTGTCTGAGCGTGCGATCGAAAGGAGAGGAGAAACAACCGTCGCCGACAAGCCGGCCACGCCGTCCTACTTAAAAGCACTGCGACGCACTGCAGCTAAGCCGCTGCGCGGTGTGCCTCGAGCTGTGCTGCGCTCTCGCGCGGACGTCGGCGCCCGAAGGCGGAATATGGCTCCACCCGACTGCCTGTTTTTCTTTCTTTCTTTCTTTCTTTCTTTCTTTCTTTCTTTCTTTCTTTCTTTCTTTCTTTCTTTCTTTCTTTCTTTCTTTCTTTCTTTCTTTCTTTCTTTCTTTCTTTCTTTCTTTCACGAACTGATTTTTAAAGAACCGCCTGTGGCCGCAATAGCGCGATTCCGCCTTTAGACGAGGATCGATGACTCGAAGTAGCTGACTTTGCTTGGACGACCTGTCGCAATGTCCAATTAGGCAATTAACAAAGCTCCATTAAATCGAATCGTAATTATTCAGCTTATGACATATGTTGCAGTTGCGTAATTTAAAACGGCCTGTATTGAATTTCGTTTAACAGAAGTGCTATGTAGCACTGTGGTTTCGCGATACATGCGCCTCCAAAATCTGCTCTGAAATATGAGTATATCGGTGTACTCCGCAGCACCACTGCAACACAATGCAATGCAACCGCAACGCCAATACAGCCTGTAGCACATTTCAGTGCATACATCTTCCCTTGTCCTATGCCAAGCTTTCTTCTTACTGATTTAATGCTGCGTCCATATTTTACGGCTTCCTCAATGTTTCCCACGTTATAATTTCGAATATCCCTTACTTTCTCTTCTCGTTGATCAGTTTTGACAGTTCAGCGAATTCTATCTGATCTCTAGAGTTGGACATTTTCATGTTTTGTCGTTTCTTTATTAGGTCCTTTGTTTCTTGGGAGAGCTTACCTACTGATTGCCTTGGTGCCTTACCTCCCACTTCAATTGCTGCTTCTGAGATCAACCTAGTTACGGCTTCATTCATTACCTCTATGTTGTCTTTATCTTCCTTTTCTAAAGCTGCATATTTGTTTGCGAGCACCAGCCTGAATTGGTCTGCCTCTAGGTTGGCCTGTTTCCTCTTGACTAATTTCACTCTTTCTCTCTTCAATTTGAGAGAAATCCTAGACCTCACTAACCTATGGTCACTGCACTTTACCTTACCTAACACTTCTACATCCTGCACTATGCTTGGATCGGCAGAGAGTATGAAATCTATTTCATTCCTTGTTTCTCCATTAGGGCTTTTCCAGGTCCACTTCCTGTTGCTGCGGTTCCTGAAGAAGGTATTCATTATTCGGAGCCTATTCCTTCCTGCAAATTCTACTAACATCTCTCCTCTTGCATTCCTAGAATCGATGCCTTAGTTGCCAAGTGCTTGCTCACCAACCTGCTTTTCCCCCACTTTTGCATTGAAGTCGCCCATGACTACAGTATACTGAGTTTGCACCTTTCTCATTGCTAATTCAACATCTTCATAAAACTGCTCTATTTCTTCATCATCGTGACTAGAGGTTGGGGCGTAGGCTTGTACTAACTTCATTTTGTTATAATTTAATAATAATAATTTAATTATAATAATGCGTTATTCATGAAAGTTCGTCGTCCAGAAATGTGGGCCTGGAAAAGCCATGGGTTTGGCTTGAGTGGCAGTGCAAGGCAGCTGAGGCCTTCCAAAGCATGCATGTTGTATGTATTTAATTATACATAACACTACACTCACAATCTAAAATGATTTACAAGGCGTTGATAAAGAGGCCCTATTTTAACACAACAGATGACTCATGTGACGTATTTTTTTTTTCTAAATTGACTGACCTGATTTTTTAAGTGTGTCAACTTTCAAGTGAGTAGGCTACATGTTGTCAGGCAAGACACTAATACCGCAGGTACACAGGAAGACCATAGGCGTTCCCGTATCTTGTTATAACACGGGGTAGAACGAAACACTCTATTTCTTACCAAAATATTTTAGTAAAACGATTTGTCTAAAGCGAGAAGAGAAAGTTGGCATGCGCAACATAGCAAACATATTAATGGCTTTTTTTTAATATTCATGCCATAGCATACAGAGCTCAGAATACTTGTTAACGCAGAGTTAAGTTTCTCTCTCTAGAAGGAGGAACAAACCCTTTTCTTCGCTATAATAGCAACAAATGCCATATCTTAGCACACTGTAGGCAAGATCAATAACAATCTGCTTAAGTACTCGGACAGGGCAGAACGTTTCTAAGCGAGAACCCAAGACATGCGGTTTTACGAAGTTGTGCGCGCACATGGGACATATGACCAGACTTGTACACGCTACAGAAAAAAAAACGCAACCGATTACAATTACAATTACTTCATTCAAAAATGTAATTGAATACCGCAACCAATTACTGCCCCACGAAAGTAACTGAGGAATAACTCAATAGTAATTGATTACTCCTACATTACTTTCCTCCGAACTTTTATTAACATTTGTGGGGTCTCACACGTGCTCTTGGGACAAAGGAGCGACAACACAGTAGTTCAAACAATCACAAGGGCATTTATTGCACCTTTCATACACCAATGCACACTAGCCGAATTACTACCAATAGAACATTCACATGGGCGCGCGACAAATCAAGGAAGTCCGACTCACCGCGACCGGATAGCGAGCGAATATGTTCACCCCATGCTATGATACCATCGCCTAGTCGTTCACGTGTACGGTCACGCGAACGTGTTCGCGTGACCGTATTCGTGTTCGTCCATACCGGTGCCCCGCTCCGAGCCACGCAAGACGTCTCGCGAAGCGTGGATCGGCGCACGCGCGGGACGTCCGCGTCGCTCACCGATCCCAACCCAAAGAGGAAGCGCCCTCCACCTTTCTCTCCCAAGTCACCCCGCCGTTCGGCGGCGTTAGCATCGCGACACTCGCGCCATCTCCCGCAATGCGCCGCAACCACCACGACCGCCGCGGGCTTAGCCACGCGGAGAAGCCGGATTACAGGAGACATGCGGGGAAAACAACATCAGGGGACGCGTGAGCGTCGCGCATCCCCACACATTGCATGGATACAGTAATTAACAGAAGGAGCTGGACTGGCTCTTCCAGTGCGTCATCTACAACAATTCATGCATTGCTTATCGGCACTAACAATTGCATTTAAAAGTTTCCGTTGGTCATCGTTCCTCGTTTTTGTTGTGAAGACATCAGCAGCGACACTGAAAACTTGCTCGAAATGGAAAAAGAGAGGGAAAGGCAGAAAGGTTAACCCTGTCGCTCCATATGCGCTGGCTCTAAGGCAGTGTTCTAACATATACTGATCTTGCCCACAATATTGTATCATAAGAAGCCAACGAACATAGACACCAAGGACAACATAGGGGAAATTACTTGTACTTAGGAATTGAATTAAAAATGATACATTAATGGAAATGAAAGTGGATGGAAAAGCAACTTGTGGCAGGTGGGGAACTATCCCACGTCTTCGCATTACGCGTGCGATGCTCTTACCGATTGAGCTACCGCGGCGCCGTTTTCCCATCCACTTGCTGGGGTATTTATGTTTTACAACTAGAACTATACCCTGGGTGTGTTAGCCAGAGCCACCGCTCACAAACCTTGGCGGCGGATGTGGAACACCCTTTCTGCCGCAGCCGTCACGAGTACGTGATCATTTTGGGTGAAGGCAACTGGTCAATAAACCCACACATGCTACCTGAAGGCATCAATGTTGCCGGATTCGAGACCCTCGTTGTGTAATGAACGACAAGAAAGGGAACCAAGGGGCCAGTTGGGCAAGTTGAAGTTTCTTTTTCTTTCGTCCACTTTCATTTCCATTAATGCGGCGTGCCTTATAAAAAGATCATTCTCTCCCTGCGGCGTGCCTCATTATCAGATCATGGATTTTTGGCACGTAATACTCCAGATTTTTTTTTTTTGCTCGTGAAAACTGCGGCATGATACTGACAGCATGTCATCAGCGTATTGGAACGGGCGACAGAGCTTGAGGGAGGAGGTACTAAGGTCATTCACAATATAACTTAAAAAGAAGTGTCACCAAAATTGAGCCTTCGGGAACTCCACATTGTAAACGGACTGTTTTGCTGCTCAATGAATCAGGAAACGCTACCTGCGTTCGGTTAGTTACGTAACAATTCAATAGACACCGAAACTGAGCTCGAAATCTGCAACTGGGCCGCTATTTTGTAGCGATGCCTTATGACTCATTTTACACTAGTCTTATCATCCACCGCTCACGGCCGGCTGATCCCGTTGATAATGCGAGCAGACCGTCGCTCTGACCACTGACAAGGCGCGATAAGCGCGAAAAGGCATTATTACTTTAAAGGCATCGCTACAAAATACCGGCCCTGTATAGCTTCTCGCACACAACATGCACGGCCAACGGAATCAAATGCATTTGAAGCGCCTACAAAAAGGGCATGGTCAGTGAGGGAGTTTAATAAGTCTCATAAGTCGTCTAAAGTAAGCTGGGTGTCTCGGCCTCTGATAAAACCGTATTGATTATTAGAGATCAGGCTGTGACTGTTCAAGAACGCAATAATTACCAACAAAAGGCATTTTTCAAGTATTAGCGCGATACTAGAAAGTATACAAATAGCGCGATAGCTTTGCACAGTACTTTTGCCTCCCCTTTTCTGTAAAGGAAATACGTGTGCCATTTTCAAGCCGTCTAATAATAATAATAATAATAATAATAATAATAATAATAATAATAATAATAATAATAATAATAATAATAATAATAATAATAATAATTGACAGCAGTACAGCCTTTAGGTGCTCACAGTTCCTGCGTAGTACGTCAAGAGAGGAACTATTTTGCCCTGGCAGTTTCCGGCTATTAAAGCTGGAGAGAATACTGCGACGATCATCCTCAGAGCACTCTGGTATAAAACGGAATCAAGCGTTGACTGCAGTGAAAAAAAGTCTACTTTGGTTGGGAGCGCGCGTGCTCTGTGAAGCACGAGCGCAAAAGATAAGTTGGTCCGCTAACGGGATCGATATTGCTCCAAAGCTCTTATTTAGTACGTCAGCCGCTGGACTTTCTTTTTTGGTTTTGTTTTTTTACCTAGGGCGTGTACCTTTTGTGGGGAAAAAATACGCATTCTATTTCAATGATTTACCTTTAGATGCAGCACAAAATCCGAAACGAACTTTGAACAGTATTAAACTGACAAAAAGCACGATGTTTTTGAACCCACCGTGGTTGCTTAGTGCATGGCTATATGGTGTTGGGCTGCTAAGCACGAGGTCGCGGGATCGAATGCCGGCCACGGCGGCCGCATTTCGATGGGGGCAAAATGCGAAAGCACCCGTGTACTTAGATTTAGGTGCACGTTAAAGATCCCCAGGTGGTTAAATTTATTCCGGAGTTCCCCATTACGGCGAGCCTCATATTCTGATTGTGGTTTTGGCACGTAAAACCCCACAATATTTAAAAAAAATGTTTTTGAGATAGCAGTGACTTTTGCAGTTACTTTGATGCTGTCGATTTCGCCTGGTATGGAAGCGTGTCTGACTAAACCTGCTCGAAGCAAGTATCCCTCGTTTGTCTTTTGACCGTCTTAGAATTTCCGAGAATATCTTGGGAGGCGGAAGAGAAAAAAAAATTCGCGAACATAATTCTTCGTAAAATTTGACGAAAGTTTCGTAATATCGTAACACGAGCAAAATTTGTAAATTTCACGGAAAATTCGGGAGGGTTGGAAGGTATATGTCATATATGCAACTATGATCCTATAATATAAGGGCCCGCAAGGCGATCTATTAAGGGCGCGCAGGTCCCGACAAAGGGTATATTCCTGAATTACTGTTAACCAGGACTATTTCCTACACTTGCGTGTCAAGCAACCATAACAAAGGGATAGTATAACAAATAGAAACCAATAATAATAAAAGAAGGAAAACAGTCACTGAAAGAGAGAACGAGCCAAAGGCCAGTCTTGTCGCCCATTTCCGCCGAGGTTACGAATGTAAATTTAGCCTCTGCGTAATATAGGCGTCGTACGCCTGCGAATGCAACATTTGTCCCTGTACGCCTACAACAGTCTGGTGCGTCGTCCCTGAAAGCATATTAAGCGTTATACCAGTCCGGCCGAGCTGGATATGTATAGGTGCCCGTCTGGCGTGTGTGCGCATCCTTGGGACAAACGCGTGCCTGCCGCCACCACTCGTGGACGGGAGCCTCAGCCGCTGAAAGGAAACACCTTGGAGCTGTCTGAACGGCGCGCCTCGCCCGAGGTCAGCGTGTTTTCACTATCAGGCGCGCATGGCGCGCTTCGGGTGTCTTCAACAGATCCCTCTTCCGCTGTGTGCGCGCGGTCGTCGCGACCCCGACAGGTGACGCACTGCCGTGCTGGCGGCCCCGTGCGCTTGTCGGAAACGATACACACGGATTCATCAGCATTGACGCTGCGGAGGAAATAAACATTACGGCAGAACCCATCTCACGATAACTGACGGCGGTATTGTGATTAGCCTTCAAGCAATGTATAGCGACACGCCGTATTGCGCAAGTATTTAAAGTATGACAAGAAAGGCACGACGACAATTTAAATGTTAGAACCACAAAGTGACGGCATGATGGGAGTCGGATGACGAAATTAGAACGGTGACGATGGAGCGAGCGCCACGACGACTGAATGACGACTAATGCATTTCGACGGCGCAATGAGGACTGGCTGGTTCCAGTTAAGATCAGCCAACCATGTCCGGTCGACATTTTTAAATTACCTGCGAAAAATTATGTAATAGGTTCGGTGGCGGCAAAAACGAATCTGCGCTTAGCTTCCTAACAAAAAAAAAAAAAAAAAAAAAAAAAATCCGAGGACACCTAAGCACTTCTTATGAGTTGTGAATGCTCTGGCATTCACAACGTGCCAGAAAATTATGAACTGCTCGCGAGTAATGAACCCGTTTTATATAATTTACTGTGCTGTAACGTTGGTTTTACATTTTATAAACACTTTTTTTACTCTTAATAAAAATTTTTGGTTTGTTCTGTTGTGAATGCCTTAACTACTGTTTTGATTGTACTACTATTTATTGACTTCGTATTTTTTGCAGTTTGTACTACATTACTTTGCATAATATACCCCCTTAGTGACTACTACATTGCTGTTTTATGCTATGTATTTGAACAAATGTATATTCCTTACAGGAGGTCCCCTTTCAGCTACATGCTCCTTCTGATGTGCTTATGTACTTACAAAAGAAAATAAAAATAAACTGAAACTTGCTTCTACGAACCAGTTGTAGTTTCGGGACCTAGGAGATGGGTGCATCATGTCGTCACGATACATTGGCATAATTATACGATCGTTGCGGCTGCCTCACGCGAGCGTAGCCAGACACCTGACGCCCTCTCTGCCCGCCTATAGAAAATTCGGGATGCTCAGCGTGAACGTCGAGATACCGAAACGTCGAGAAACAGCAACTCGTTGACCATCAACGCTATGCCTCCAAAAATGTTGAGCGCCGGAGTGCCAAAGCCGCCCGAGCTGCTATTCGCATAATGGTATAGGCAGCGCAATGATATTTTTTTTCTCTCTCTCACCTACCGCATCCCTTTACCCCTCCCCCGGTACAGGGTAGCCAACCGGAGATGATCTCTGGTTAACCTCCTTGTCTTTCCTTCACCTTTCTCTCTCTCTCTCTCTCTTACAGGGACACTAAATAAAGAAACAAACACCACAAGCGCCATGGATAAACGCCGATGGCTATCCAACTGCTATTCGCACTTATATAGCCATCGCATGATGAGTTCTGCCCGATTTTTTTTTAAGGAGCAACGTTGTCATACGTAGCATTATTGCTACACAATGCCAGTAAAATCTAGCTCTGTATCACGACTTCACGATAATGCCCAAGATGTCATGACACACAGATGACGTCATGATGACGTCATGACACAAAATTAAAATCTTGCTTTTCAACCTACATACGTGTTAAGAGTCATACTTTCACGAACGAGAAAGTGTTTTTAACTTCAAAAATTCAGTAGAGTACCCCACTCAGTGGAGTACCCTTAAGACGAACTCAGGTAAGCCGAGTTTTCGGATATGGGGAACGATATGTGAACACCTGGTTGGTTTTACACGGACGCAACGAAAAAAAAAAAAAAAGAAACGCTTAGCACGAACCGTATATAGTCGAGCGGCTATACAACGAACGCCTCTACATCGAACGCCTCTACAACGAAATGGCCTGTATAACGAGGAATAATTCTGTCCCGGTTCTATTGTGAGCTGTGCGACGCGCAACCATTACAACGAAGTGACCTGTATAGCGAAATATTTTGGAGGCCCCAAGCATTTCTTTATAAAGGCGTGCGACTGTATTCGGTTGAGCCGAACTCCCCCCCCCCCCCCCCCCCCCCCCCAGTCGCCACTTACACATATACACTACTGGACTTAGTGGGAGGCTTGTATCGGTAGACTTGTTATGTAGGCTTGCGATAGACTCTGCTAGTTGTCCGTTAAGCAAATGGTGTTGCTGTGGAAATAAACTATACGCCAGCGTCGGCAATGGCATGAAAACCTGCAGGGCTGACACCATATAGAAACAATAATTGAGTAAGTCATCGAGGTGCAGTCTGGTAAGGCTGGTGGGGATGCTGCTCAGGACCAGCGGTGGTCATGCATGATGCATCTAATAATGCCCTGAATACTTTGCGGCCTTTTCCCCCCTTCTCCAGTGCAAGGTAGCCTACCGGGCTCAGCCTGGTTAACCTCCTTGCCTTTCAGTTATGACTTATCTCTCTCTCTCTTTCAGCGACAAGAATACATCGAATATTTCTTGAGCAAAAGAAAATGCTAGAATTTGTGACAGCGCACAGGTTTGTAGAGCGCCGGCACGCAACAATTGCTCAGTAGTCTGTCGAGCGCATAAAACGATAATTTGTATCACGCAAACACAATAAATGTGTGTTTGTATTTTTACACCTGGCTTTTGGTTTTAACGTTGTTCCATTAATTCGCTTGAGCCTTGAATATTTGGGTGTGCCAGAAACAGTTGAATTTTAGTATTATGGATCATTTCTGTTACGACGAATGTCTGATAATACGAATAACAGACTCTCACGGACCCTTCGAGTTCGTCTTAACGGAAGTCTACTGTAAATGTGTCAGTACTCCTTTAACAACAAGCCACCTCTTCCCCGTGAAATGGCGACCCGTTAAATTAAAGAGGCTCGTCAGAGGCCTTCGTCAGGTGCTCGTGACGAAGGCAGCACCACCTGCCGTCGAATGCTCAACGAAAACTCGTCAGGCGAGGGGGGGTGCATGATTAAAATAAAACGAGCACTCGCGTAAGGTTGAAACAAACATATAATTGACGTGTAGAGCAACGCGAGATGGTCCGACTATTTGTGCGTTAGGTAGCGCCGGGTGCAGGTGTTTATCTCGCGAAGATTACCCCGCATCCGGTTTATCGCATGTGTTGCCGATTAGATGTCGTGAGGGAAGACGCTCCCTTGTGTTTACACCAGCAGAATCTCTGAGTTAGTGATGTGGTTAGCATATATGCGGTGCTCCGCCAAGGCATTCGAGCTTGCGTTGTCCTACGTTATGCCATGGCCCCGAAACTTCAATTAAATGTTTGCGTCGTTAAACCTTAGGCTATTAGTCGATATATATATATGAGAAGCACAACTTCGCGGTTATGTTAGGTTTATTATTGTACCGAAAAGTTTCGGTCGGTGGACCGGCCTTTTTCAAGGGAGGTCCTTGAAAAGGTCGCTCCACCGACCGAAACTGTTGGGTAAATAAACCTAAGATAACCGCGCAGTTGTGCTTCTCATTATATATATATATATATATATATATATATATATATATATATATATATATATATATTGTCAGTCCACCGACTGATACTCTTGGGCAATAAAGGAAAGATCACTGCGCAGTTGTGAAAACAATTTTCGCTCATATGTACGTATGTGTGTGTGTGTGTGGGGGGGGGGGGGGGGGTATTGCGCGCGCGTGTGTGAGTGTGTGTGTGTGTGTGTGTGTGTGTGTGTGTGTGTGTGTGTGTGTGTGTGTGTGTGTGTGTGTGTGTGTGTGTGTGTTGTGTGTGTGTGTGTGTGTGTGTGGGTGTGTGTGTGTGTGTGTGTGTGTGTGGGTGTGTGTGTTGTGTGTGTGTGTGTGTGTGTGTGTGTGTGTGTGTGTGTGTGTGTGTGGGTGTGTGACAGAAGAGAGGTAACTTAAATGCGGCGAGTTATTTGTATACCGTGCAGTACCATGTTGGGGCGGCAGGAATCATTCCAGGTTCACTTGACAGGCGAGGTGCAACTTTGGGGCGTTAAACATTGCGTTCCACAAGGGTCTAAAACCCCGCGAATTTCTCGAAACCTGGGCGCACAGTGGCCGGAGGTCCTCGCTGGGGCCCACTCCACGGGTTGGCTGCAAACGTGCACGCGTTCTGCCCAGTCGCGCCGACGTGGACAAAAAACGCCGAGATGCTTGGCCGCGGCTGTTGCTCCATCATTTCGCGGAACGGTCGGTCGACGGCACTGGCTGCGTGAAGAAATGCACAACCCTCCCCGTTCCCACGTGGCGCTGACTCGCTGAAATCCTCACCGAGCATGCAGATTCGGCTGGCTGGTGGATATCCTGAGTGGCAAAACATGCCACTCTCCACCTTCCTCTATCTCCTGCACTTCAACAGGTTGAACTTGGTGTTCTTAGGTGTGATGCCCCCCAGGTCGGTTTTATTTACCCGAATCAGGGGGAGGAGGCATAGTAAGCAAACCAGCCAGAGAGCAACCATTTTTATGGTTGTCCGTAGCAGACGCCAAGCGCGGCGCACCTACGTGGTATTTGCTTGCTGATGCGCTCGATCCTCTGCACCTATCGTTCACTGCCACTGCGTAAGCTTTTCCGATACTTAACATCTTAACCGTGGGTGTAGCTGCCTGGATTGAAACAGTGTGCAGTGCAAGTTATATCTGAGCCGCCGACAAGCACGAAGCGTCGAGGCTGGTCATTTTTGATTTTGTTTGCGGTTGTTCTAAGCAGCCGAAAGATTATCCGAGGTGTGGAAAGGTTTTTAATATTATTTTGAATGTCATTAACCTGTTAAATGTCCGGGCTATACCTGAACACAATGAAAGAACCATTTCATTGTGACGGCCTCACCGAGCAGCCAGCTTGCTGCCAGCGTGTAGTACAACTAGCGGCGCTTGTTGGTCTTGTTGGCTCATAGCGCTCATGGAGGCTTAAAACAGACACTGGAAAGACGATAATTACGTAGGATTCTAATTATATATATATATATATATATATATATATATATATATATATATATATATATATGTATATGCGTGTGTGTGTGTGTGTTGTGTGAGAGAGAGAGAGGTAAGAAGGGGTAATTTTATAGCTGTGTTTGAAATTGAAATGTAGAAAATTATGAGGAAAAGGGGGGTGGGTTCGTATGCCACCGGCGACAAGTTATCTTTTCGTCCACTTTCAGTTTCCCTTTTCCTCATTATTTTCTACATCTCAATTTCAACCCCAGCTGATTACCCATATGCTTTCTTTGGCTTCATTGCCTGTTGGCTTTATATTGCCGTGATTAACAAAAAATCGAGCACCTGTGTTTCCCCTTCTTCATTCATAGCGAGGGTCTCGAATCTTGCAGCCTTGATGCCATTAGGAAGCCTACGAGGGTTTACTAACGCGCCTGCTCTCCTAAGTTTACGGTTACACCATAGGGCAAAAAAGGAGTTCCACATCCGCCCGCTATTTCCCTGAGTGGCGCTAGCTAATACTCCGCTAAAAGTTGGGATTACACGAAGAAGATGTGCTCCTTAGATGGAACAGATAATGAGAAAAGAAAAGGGTGGCGAGTGCACTCGTGCAAGAGAAAATTAAATGCGCAAGTGAACGTTGGGTGCATAACATTCGCAAAAAAGAAAAAGGCGCCCCAAGAATATTCTAGAAGTATGTAAGAGCACTCAAAGCTCCAACTAAAAGTTCGCAAGCGGCTATAAGGGATGAAGACGGTAACACCTTCGAAGGAGACGATGCGCTGCGGTACATCACCAACGTTACTGTAGGGATAACTTCGGCACGAAAGAAAGCGTAGTTCAGATTCAAACAGATCCAACAACAACAGAGAAGCCTAAGAAATCAACATTTAGCATATAAAGCTTTTACTGAAAAAAACAACAACACACAAACAAGAAAATGTGCCTAATAACACGACAGCAGGACCCGGTGAAATCCCAATACATGATAATAAAAAACCTCGGTCCAAAGAGTAATTCGCTGCTGACTAATGTCATAGAGCAAGTGATTAGAACGAATTCCAGTTGGATGACGTGAAAGCAAGATGAACCTCATCTACAAAAGCAAAGTTGATAAGGGTAAGACGAGCTCGTACAGGCCAGTTACAGTAACGTAGGTGATATATAGAATGACAATGCAAGCCATAAAATTGGAACTGTCGAAGTGGGTGGAAAAAATGATGTATATATACTGGGGAAACTACAGAATGGGTTCAAACCAGGCAGACGCTTAGAGGATAACATGTTTGTACTAACTCAGTGCAGAAAGATTTGAGTAGCTCAGAATAGACCTTCATGGATAGGATTCTTAGACATTGTCGCAACGTCAAAAACAGAGGTTGCACAGCACTGATCAAGAGTAACAGCAGCATGCCGCCTTTTTAATACTGCGCGCTACCGCGACTTCTTCTTCACCGCGTCTTGCTAAAAACGCTCATGCATACTCGCATTGTGCTCTGCCTCATCGGAGTACAGGCGCGGCATTTGCGTCCCTCCGAAGGAAGCATCGTCCTGATGCGTAACTTAAGCGTATGAGGGCGGTGTACAAAGGCACGGAGTAACACAGGCAAAAAAAGAAGAAAAAAACTTAGTTCGACAGATAAAGCTTCATCCGCACCACATGCACAACTTCGGGTAAGTGCTTGCGGTGACTGGAGCTATGTCACTGTCAGGAACGAAACCGTAGGCCACGTCGCTCAGGCGTCGGATCACTCTGTACGGCCCAAAGTACCGTCTTAGCAGTTTTTCGGAAAGTACACGATGCCGTGTATCCAAACCCATACTTTATCGCCAGGAGTCTAGAGAACGGACCTGTGTCGAAGATTGTACCGTTTTGCATCTTGGTCTTGCTGATGGCAGATACGTACGCGAGCAAGCTGGCTGGCTTTTTCGGCGCGCTGAGTGAATTCGTCAACGTCGGTATAGGTACGCCGTCACACTCGTACGGCAGCATGGCATTCAGCATCGTCGTGGCTTCGCGACCGCGGACTAAGCTGAACGGTGTCATTCGAGTGGTTTCTTGTCGAGAGGTATCGTATATGCAAAGGTTACGTAAGGCAAAATGTGATCCCAGTTCTTGTGTTCCTCGTCGACGTACACCCGTGAGCAAAAGTATACGGACCACAGGGTCGCCGAAAAAAGTGAATTTCATCGTAATTAACCAGCACAAACTGAAATTGATGAGTACAATTAAAAGTCCGCAATGCCAAGTTTGGACTGCAGTCCTCAATGTAAAGTTGCGTTCATAGGCAGAGGAAAAAATCGGCTTTTTCGCGCAACCCCTGGTCCGTATACTTTTGCTCACGGGTGTACATACATAGCATGTCTGCGGGGATCTTATTAAGGCGCTAGGTTAGTCCGTTGGTCTGGGGATGATATGCGGTTGTTTTCCGGTGGCCTGTATCACTGAGTCTGAGAACCGAGTCAAGGAGTTCTGCAGTGAAGGCAGTTCCCCTGTCTGTGATGACTACTTTTGGGGCGCCGTGCATATAAGGACGACGTTTTCGACGAAAAAATTATCTGCTTCGGCTGCTGTTCCCCGCTGCGTAGCTTTAGTCTGCGCGTAGCGCGTCAGGTATTGCGACAGTGATCCAACTGTTACCGGTTATAGAAGTTGGAAATGGGCCCAGGAAATCCATTCCAACTTGAGCGAAAGGCTGTCCTGGTACCTCGGCTGGATGTAAGAGACCCGCAGGCTTGCCGGGAGGTGCTTTGCGTCTTTGGCTGTCGGCACATGTTTGTACGTGATGTTTTACAGCAACGGGTAGCTTTGGCCTATAGTACTTGCGTCGGAATTGGGACAACGTTCTCGTGTAGCCTAGATGACCTGAGGTGGCTTCATCGTGGCATGCTTTCAGTATTCCTTTTGGAAGTGATGATGGTACGACAAGTAGGTACGTGCTGCCGCTGGCAGAAAAGTTCTTATAGAGAACATCGTTCCGCAGACAAAACCACAGCAGTCCCCTGGCATAGAGTCGTGGGACGTCTTTACTTCGGCCTTCCAAGAAATTAATGAGTGGGAGCAGCTCCGGGTCGTGGCGCTGCTCCTGTGAAATGGTGACGGCGTCGACGACTCCCAAAAATGTAGCGTCCACTTCCACGTCATCGGCACCTGCGGGCTCGACGGGTGACCGCGAGAGGCAGTCGGCCTCGGTGTGCCTATTCCCTGATTTGTAAATTATGGTCATGTCGAACACCTGAAGCCTAAGACTCTAGCGCGCCAGATGGTCAGATGGGTCTTTCAAGTTAGCCAGCCAACAAAGAAAATGATGATGCTGACAACCTTGAACGAACGGCCGTACAAATACGGGCGAAATTTGATAACCGCCCACACCACGGCGAGGCATTCCTTCTCGGTAGTCGAGTAGTTTTCCTCCTTACGAGTGAAAATTTGGCTGGCGTAGGTGATTGCTTTTTCGGAGTCGTCTTGCCACTGCAGCAGTACGGCACCCATACCAACATTGCTCGCATCGGAGTGAAGTTCTGTAGGAGCTTCCTGATCGAATTTCGCAAAGAACTGGAGGCGTTTGCAGGCGTTGGTGTAGTTCGTTAAATGCTACTTGCTCATTTTCACCCCACAGAAAGGGAACATCGTCTGCTGTAAGGCGTGTTAACGGGGCAGCAATACATGGGAAGTTCGCAATAAACCGTCGGTATATAGGTGGATTAGAAGCCGGGTGTTCTACTTCTGCTCCGCGCCACCACCCTCAACAGGATCAACGGAGAATATTTCAGCAACCATCGGTTTGCAGATGACATTGTCCTATTAAGCAACAATGGGGACGAATTACAACAAATGATTGAGGACCTTAACCAAGAAAGTGTAAGAGTGGGGTTGAAGATGAATATGCAGAAGACAAAGATAATGTTCAATAGCCTGGCAAGGAACAAGAATTCAGGATCGCCAATCAGCCTCTAGAGTCTGTAAAGGAGTACGTTTATCTAGGTCAATTGCTCACAGGGGACCCTGATCATGAGAAGGAAATTTACAGAATAATAAAATTGGGTTGGAGTGCATACGGCAGGCATTGCCGTTGAAAAGAAAAGTGTACAATCGTTGCATTCTACCGGTGCTAACATATGGC